>NW_020955650.1:5898-315733 GCF_003031625.1 Empidonax traillii
TCCAGCACTCCCTGATGAACCCAGCTGTATTAACAGGAAGTACCATTATTTTTTGGTAGCACATCAGCACTGCTGAGTCACAGGGCATCGCTGTGAAGTTCACCACAGTAAGCGCACAGCTGATGCTCCGGAGATCACTTGTAACTCTTGACAGTTACTTCACAGACACAAAAAGGTATTTTGACAAAGGAATCTTTACGAGCCACGCCTTGAAAGAAAGAGAAGTAGCCTAAACAAATCCGAGTGTCACTGTCACGTACTCTAGGACTGAGGTCAAAAAACAGGAAGTTGCCTAGAATGAGAATTTTTTGCCACGTGTTTGCATAATTTGTGACACAACTGTCCCCGGGTATAGCCAGCAATTTCTGCATGCTGCCATGATGCACCACAGATATTTTCTGCATTTTCTTTTCCTTCAATGTTTTTTTTTGGCTTGGGTTGCACTGTGTGAGGTTCAGGTCAGCAAGAAGCATTTCTTCTCCCTCCTGCACACCCAGCAAAGTTAAAATAAAGGGAAGGGGAATGGAAGAGCTATTATTTTAGAGTCACGTACTGCACAAAGCAAAGAAATAAATTAAGGTACCTAGATGGAGTTGAGATTACTTTTTGTAAGATGCCCCTTCATGAATAATGTTCATAGGGCTTGATAATTCTCAGTGATGCTCATTACACTTTTAACTGGAACTATTCATTTAAAAACAATCAAATCAAGCAGTTGTACTCTAATTACTTGGCTACCTATCTAATGTGTCAAGGCTAGTTGTGTGGCAGGATATTTTGGCCACCTATTCCAACTTTTACAGTGTAATAATATGTAATTAGCCTATATATGCATGTAGACAAAGTGTTGCATACCAGGGATCAATAAACACAATTCCATCAGCAGATTCCTGCTGCTGAAGGTAATGTGCTTTGCTGGAGAAAGGGGTGTATTTGGAACATCTTTATAAGGTACAGCTCATTGGTTTCACTTTTAATTCTCATCTCTTTGTTGGGGATTAGGAGAACAGAGAGTTGGAAAACCTTCCTCAATCATTTTTTTGCATTTCTATCTGCAGACCTTGAAAAAAAAAGTAGAAACGAGGCAGATTTATTCTGACTGATGATTATCAAGTTCCTGGATTTATAGAAGGTACTTTAATGCTTAATTGTCTCTTAGTGCTGAATAAGCATTTAATAAACCAAAATCAAAGGCTCATTTAAATTATATATTCTAATTACATAGTACAGTAAAAAGAAGTTTTGATTGCAAAATCAGGCTGTTGGTAAAGGGCACCAATTTTTAGGTCAGCTCAGAGTTAACAGCACCTAATTCAAAAAACCTGAGCTACGTTCCTGCACCCTGCAGTAGAAGAGCTGTGTCCCTCAGCTCTTTGCTGCAGCAGTTCTCAGTTTGAACAATGGTGCTGTTGGTAGCAGTGCTAGCAATTTCCCACGACCTGCACAGGGTGCCAGGTTAAGATTTTATGTTTGATTCTGTTGGAAGTAGAAAATTGGGCCATGTGCCGTGAGCTCTTCCTCAGCCTCCCCAGCTGTTTCCTTTAGCTGTTCCTGAAAGGTTGAATGGATGTTCCAGGCATGCTTCAGGTGGGAAAACAGACTGCAGACAAGTATTTGTTTTCCTGGTTGTCCTCATTACCTGAACGCCCCTGCTAGGGCTGTACGTGTTGAGATTTGGGGTTTGATTGGCAATTTGGTTAGTGGCAAGAATTGCTGAGAAAGACCAATCTGGATGCTACAGCAGGACCCTTCCTTCCACCTGAGGAGTGGCAGAGGGCACCCAAAGTGCACAGTTTGCTTAACACATTGCCAGTTCTTTTTGTATTTGTACCGAGGTGAAACAGGAGAGCCAAGCCCGAGACATTCCCCTTCTTCCTGGCTTTTCCCAAGAACCTCAGCCAGCCACCACACGTGAGGTTCCCCAATACAACAGACATGCTATAAAGCAGCTCAAATCTGCTACTTACTGACTTTGGGGGTGGGGAGCAAGTTCTTTAGAGAGTGGGTCTGTCGGTCTCCACATGCCCTGCACATTCTTGTTGGGAAGGACCATCTTCAATTCTGTTTCAAATTGAAACTGGCTGACAAAGAGATCAGTTACACAAAACTGTCCCCACAAAAACTCCAAGCTCATGGCAGAGAGAAGTACTGGGCCAACAGATCAGATACGTATTTCAGAACTGCTGTTCATAGACTGTTTACATAACTACTGAAGTGGATTATAAATAATACACAAACTCTGAAACAGATGGTTGTTTGCATTGACAAGAACAAAAACTCAGCAACCAGATGTTTAAAAAAGGTTCCAGGACAGGCCTCTGAAGTGAAAAGAGTCGAACCTGACCACAAGCATATTTAATTTTAGTTTCAACTACATATTAGTGAGGTTAGTCAGCCTGAAGTCCAGACACAACACCAGTACTGACACGCAGCCAGCGCATCAGGAAAGAACTGAGCTGCTGCTGCAAGGCAAGCACAGTGCAGTGTTAATTACCATCGGTATGAAATCAGTCTGAATGCCAGACCTGTTGACTCTCTGCTTTCACCACTGTCTTAGAGATATTGGCAACTTTTGCGCCTTCAAACCTTATTAAAAACGATCAGAGAAAGCATTGTGTCCTACGTACATCAGCTCAGAGAAAAATATTCCAGGTCTTGAAGCGGAAAGTGTCAATTTGAGTGAAAGCTCTATTTAATTTACAGTTCCAGCATCTGCAGCCGATCCACTGGAGTCCACAGCAATGCCCACTGAGCAATCAGGAGCCATCACAGCGTGAATAATGCTGTAAACAGTAAATCCCCAGAACCAAATGATTAAAGTACCTGCTGCATACAGTGGAGCATAGCTGACAGCCTCTCCGAATTTTCAGTTTAAAAAAAAAAAATCTTTGCAAGTTAGTAGAAATCTGGGTCATCATGTTCTGGAATGTAATCATTCTGTACGAGGCAAACATGATTACATCCCTTTGCCTAGCAGCGTGAGGTGAGCTATTGCAAAGGAACTCTTCATTACAGGCATTATTGTGGCAATCTTCCCAAGGCAGTTGTGGATTTGATTAGCCACCAGGACTGAACTCTTCTCCACAGCAGGAATTACCACCCACATGTGGATACCGGCATACCAGGAGAGATGATCAAACACGTGAGGGGTTAAATAATTCAGGGGAATTTTTTTATCTCTAACTGATAATGGAAGCAGAATGTGCTTTCTGCTTATGCTTGCTAAGCTACCACATCAGATCAGCCTTACACATGGAAGGGGAAAAGAACTTTCAGGAAACTAACTTTGGGGATGGTTTTGGGCTTTGAATCTACACACAAAATCAAACCTGAGACCACCTGCAATCAAACTGCACTAGAGTTAGTACAGGTGATGGACTGTTCTCCAGCTCCCACAAGGAGGTGTTGATCCCAGGAGAGAAAAGCAGGGTCACATCATCAGAGGCACATCACAGCAAGCCTATCAGCCACACATCCAAACCACACCATCTGTAAACCAAGGATTTGCCACACCATCCAGGAAAGGTACTGCATGAGGTCAGAATATGCCACTTGTATGGAGCCTGAGCATTCAGTTAAGTCAATAATAAAAGGTGTAATAAATACCTGACAATTAAAGGAGTGATAAGAAAATCCTTCAGAAATGAAAAAACAAGTTTCTCCATATCCATCTGTTCTTCACAGACTAAAGCTCTACTAAAAAAATATAAAAAGGAGGAAGGGACAATTCCCAGTGCACTGCAGGTTTAAGCTTTTGGGCAGGAACTTGCTTTTACTTTCTGCAAAGTAATTAGCAAGAAAAATGTCAAATCAAATTAGACAATTTATATGCAAATCAGAGCTAAACTCATTACAGATTATTTTTACCTGTAAAAATAATACAGTTCCCCTCTATCAGTTTCTCTCTTGTGATCTAAAAGTCTTGTGGAAAGAGTAACAAATAATACACAAATGAGGAAGATCCGAATCTCAGGTCTATGGAGACTTAGTTATCAGTAATATTTGGCCAGGAGGGACTGATCAAGAGAGTTTCAATCACACCTTTTTGATTTCAGTTCATGGCACAAACCAGAACTGCTGTGAGTCCATCAATTAAGCTCCATCAGCTGTTTAAGCAGAGGAGGAATGCTTACCCCAAATCCCTTCAAAATTATTTCATTTAGAATGAAGAATTAGAAAGACCAAGCACTTATGAGTCATTTTATGAGGAAAGGGACCGGAGATCTGCTTTAGAAACAAGGATTTAATTATAAAGACTTAGAATAAACCTTTGTTTCCTCAGCAAAGACCATAAACAATTACAAATATCAGTAGAATGAGAAATAGAATCCCACCAAAGAGGTGTGATTTAATTACATTTGTTGAGGTCTCCATCATGTACTTTTTTTTTGAGGTTATCCTTTCTGGGGCTCCTTGAGTGATTTTGGTTTTGTCTCAGCGTCTTCAAAATTATCTTTAAACTCAAAACTAATAACTAACAGTTTGTATATTTCTGTGGTCCTTGGAATTAGCACCCTGATTATCTATATTTCTGACAGCTCTACAAAAAGGGAAAAAAGCCTTGCCAGGCCAAAAAAAAAAAAAACAAAAACAAACAAACAAACAAACAAAAAAAAAAAAAAAAAAAAAAAAAAAAAAAAAAAAAAAAAAAAAAAAAAAAAAAAAAAAAAAAAAAAAAAAAAAAAAAAAAAAAAAAAAAAAACAGAACCTGTGCAAGTTCCAGATTTTCTGAGCATGAAGGATGAGTTCTTACCTTATGTAAAAGTGCAGAAAGTACAATTTTGTGCACTAGTGCCACGTAAATCTTTTAATTTAGCAAAACAAGGAGGAACTCTGTGCAGTGCCCAACAAATGATCTGCAACGGCCTCACAGCTTCCTTTCGAGGGGCAGTTCCCACCTGCTCTGGTGTGTTCTGTGATACCTTTCACATACATCACTCAACTGCTCAGACTTCCTCCTCACTGGCTGTTGCACAACTGCAGGAACAGAGGAAGCAAGAGCTGTGCTCACTCACGTTTTTTGCTACACTTCTCCAAGTAACTTAAGACTAATTCAAGTTAATACAAATATACGTTGTCATGCCTGTGTATCACACAGCAGTTAAAGCATGTTGGAACCAGGTAAAACAAAATCCACAGCGTTTGGAATTAATATTATTCTTCAGCTGGCCTGGTGTCCTAAGAAACAAAGCTCGGACAAATACAGTGCCTGCATACATTCCATGAAAATGAGTCTGGGAAAAAAAAAAAAGATACCCACAACTGGCTGATTTTCAGAGCAGGTTTGGGAGGTGAGCAGCAGTTACTGGAACGTGACCCTGCAGGATACAAACGTGGCTGTTTTCAGAGAGGAAATAAGAACTGGGCTATCTCATTACACTGACCCTGCAGTGCAAGCCAGGGCAGCCACCAGATACCTGCTGGAAACCCAAACTTCAGGAGTACCAGAACCTGTGAAACTACTTCTTCCCCACAACAGGCTCTTTCCTAGAGAGGAAGTTTCCTGTCAGGGTAAGAGATGCTTCCACACTCATTGACCAGCACACAAGTGACAAAACATCAATCTTTGTACACAGTTTGATCAATAGCTTGGGCTGGCTTTGAATGTATCAAATTAAGCAGTCCAGATTTTAGGGCAGTGGAAAAAAAACCTTCTCATTTCAGTATTTCCTTATTATTTTTTCCTTAAACTTTTGCCTCTAAAGCCCATACTTTAAAAGAAAATATTGTTCAAACAATTACTGCTATATGCTAATATGAATGTCAGGTTTCTTGTGACGAGTGTCTTACACCTGTGGTGTGTGTCCAACCATGTGTCCCTGAGCACTGGGAGGAATGAAGACAGCAGAACACAACCGAGTCCAACAGTAGTTTATTACCCACTCATTGCAGATGAAGTTAAACACTTCAGTTACCAGTCAATACGAGTTTAAAGATTAGTTGACAACTGCAGAAAGTGTACCATGAGTACAAAATCATTAACCATAGTGTAACAAAAAGTTCCAATGCACCGATGTTTAAAACATCAGTTGTACACTTATTATACAGCAACCATTGTATGACCCTCAGCTAACTCGGGGCTTGCATCTGAAGGCTGGTGGTGTGGTTTTTTTAATTAAGTTCTCCAAGAGGTTGAGAGATTGGGTTACAACTGCATTGTTTCCCAAAATATTACTAACAGACAGCCTTACCTTACACAGACAAAGCTGGTTTGTATTTTATCAACACTTCCTTTTATCAGGGAATGCAGTAACAAGAAAAAAAAATCCATACATAAAAAAATTTAACTCCAATACACAATATATTATATATATCTATATTGTACTACAGATTTCATATAAATCAAGTATAGGCCAAATTTTGGCATCAGTTTTAAGTGCATTAAGTTTAATACAAAATCCCCCCCAGACTCCGCTCTTACTGTTCACGTTACTTGTTCCTGAACTGATCTTTATCAGCTTTGATACTTTAGACATCTAGAGTTTTCTTAAGATCTAATTTCCATCTCTCTTGTCTTTCATTACACTTTCTAACAAAAATGAACTTGTGAAAAAACTTAGTGACTAATTTAGTCAAAGTTTAGGGACTAATAAAATTCTCCAGCTTGATGGGAATTCTTATTTACATTTACTGGTCAACATCTTTAAGGTAGTATTAGGCCATGTACCCTCTATTCCCCTTTGATCCTACAGAGATCACTGCTTTGCTTCGTCAAATGGACTCTTACCAACATGCAGATTATTTCTACTGCAGAATGGAGTGCAAAGACATTTTTCTAATGCATGGTTAAATGTGCTTCAAATCTAGCATCGCTTTTTAGAGAACACCTAAAGAGCCGTATCTTCTCTGCCACACAATGTCATATTTTGTTCCAAATTCAGCTCAGTTTGCCTTTGTTTAACGAAGTATTGTAAGAAGAAAAACAGCATTAGTGATCCAATTCATCTATTATTTTGACAAAGATGGTACTTACAATAAATTTTAAAACAGGCTTATATTTTTTTTCTGAAACAAAAAGGCCACTTAAGCTTTCCACTGGAATGAAGTTCTGCCATGAAATCATTCACTGAGACTTCCTCCCACAAAAAAGTTTCACTTTCCTCAAACTTGTTTGTAGAATCCAGAAATAAACGGTATAACCTACAAACGCTCTCCATTAGACCAAGAAAACACCCAAGAATCAACTACAGTAAGTTGAGTCACAATACCCAAATAAATCAATTGTTCTGTCATCACTTTATCTACTGACATTGTTCTGGGGCCTCCTCATTCACACAGTTCTGCTACAGAGGGGGAAGCATCAACTAAGTGTTACAAATGTGCAACCAATTCCAGCTACTGAGAAACGGCTTCCAAGTTAAGCCCTTTAAAAGTCTTGTAAAAATGGGGCTAAGTGTGATTTTAGCAAGAACAATCTCTCAGACCTCAAAAGCAAGGCTGTCACACCTCAGAAGGGCAGTCACCTCACACACTGATGTCTGCACACAGGTCAGAGCATGGACTTGTCCCTTCAGGGTTCATCCTCAGTGTAATATGGAAGGAACCAGCTGCAAAACTTTGAGTAAAGTTACCAGGAGCTTGACAGCAATGCCCCTTCATACCACTCAATTACTTAATATCATCTGTATTCTAAGTGAAAAAAAAAAAAATCTCAATTTTGTATTGAGAAAGCAAATACTGAAACAGAAACAACTTTTAGCACAACAGATGTATTTACTTACAGCATGCAAGGTTTGTTTTTATGCATTTTTGCAGCTAACAGCCACTAACAGCCCTTAAGTATTTACAAGTTCAAAATTACAATCTTCACATAAGTAGCAATTGCTTACAAAAAGTTCTGGACATTCCCTTAGAAATAAGCGAGAAATGGAGTAAAAAAAAAATACTGAGAGCAGTAATTAAAAAAAAATAAAAGAAAGCAAAGAAAAACATAATAGCTTCTAATATCCAGACAATGTAACACTGTTCTGGTAAGAAAAAAATAAACAACACAAAAGCCACATATCACATTTAGAGATGCCATTTTATAAGAAACGCATCTTTATGGTGCTTTGTGGGGGCTTCTTTTGAGAAAAGCTGTACATAACCTTTAAAAAACTCCAAGCAAATAAACACAACACAACTCCCTTTGGTTTGCCAATTTACCTTTAAGTAGCTTCCCCACCTCCCACCTTCCCCCGCGGTACCAAGGTGAGTGGTGAGGCAAAGTGAGCAGAGACTGAGCAGCTTCCCAGGTGATCACACAGCAGAAAAACGCTTCAATCAACCCCGGCTCGGGGTGTGGCAGGCTAAAGTCATCACTTCTTCATAAACGTGAAGCTTTTGTCAAAATAACAGATTCTAAAACCCACCCAGGATGAAATGCTCAGTGCTGACCCAGGAAGGTCAGGAAAAGATCCTGCTTCTTTTTTTATGGCAATCTAAGTCTAATTTGTGTCCCCTCAGCCTCTTGGAAAATGGACTTTTGTGCCAAATCACTCTCTAACTGCCTGTTGGTATTAAGTTTTATTTCATACAGTAATTAAGATGAATTTAACTCGTAGCTTTTTGTAATAAATGTGCATTTTTATCTGCTTCTATAAAGTAGGATTTCTCTCCTTATAAGACTATACAGCCTGGAACGGAGGGAATTCCCTAGCAGTGACATGGAATATGTTTTTGCACTACTTCATGAAGGGTTTCAAGCATACTGTCCTTCTGTAAAGACATTACCTACCTTTTAAAGCTATGTTAAATTTATTTATGAACCATTTGGTACCAGCTGATGCTCATACTAGAAACATTTTTCCTGTTCAACTCTAGGAATAGGTTAGGGCAAAAAAGTGCTCCAGGTTCACCTGCTGCTTTGTTATGCCCAATTCCAAAGAATCTTAGCTTATTAGTAAACAAAAATTATACTACAATACAAACATTTACACGGGATGTTTAAGTGTTTGCATTTCTGTGACTCTTTATTCTCTAACAGTATTTGTATTGCATGACATTTGTGCTAAACTGCCCTCTCGAGCCTAACCCCTTATAAAACATGAAAATAGAACAGTAAAACTTTTTGTCATGTAAACTTCAGTAAAGTAGTTGCAGTCTGAAGAGACAGAGTTGTGAAGGTGCTGCATAAACACTCTGATGTTCATTTCCTGGGGACGAGACCGTGGTACGTGGACCCTGACATTTCCAAGTTACTCAGTGTAATGTATAAAAATAGAAAATACATATTCAGGAGTAACAGTAGAATAAGCTACAGTGCAATTTTCCTCAGCCTGTCGAAAGCTCTACCTGTGTGTGATTTTTTCTACCCCCTCCAGATCCTCCACAGCACATCTTATGTTCCACTACTACTACAAGAGAGCAAGGACAGCTAGAAAAGACAGCTTTAGCTACACTCTGTATGCTGTAAACTTTAAGTGTCTAGAAGTCCAGTATGTACCTTACAAATTAGCTTTGCTCACTTTTCTGTGCTAGAATTTGAACATTTTTTGCTATAAACTGTAAAGCTAGGATATTTAAGGAGAATATGCCCTAAACTTCAGAGAAAGCTGTCCTACTATTTTCACCAGTCCTCAGACTAATTTAATATAATTGAAACTACAGCACTTTCTCAGGGCTTTAAGCATAAGGCATTTTGTGTACATTCCCCCAGCTATTTATTTAATGGCTATCTCGGTGTGCAAAGCCAGACCAGTGGAAATCCCACCCTCAAAACCTCGGAAAGCAATTTACCCTTCACTGCATAAGAGGAACAGGTAGAAAAAAACCCAAATGCAGAAATATGCACGGAAACAAGAGAACCATTTTCTACTGGGTAAGGTCTTTTCAGCTGCACAAGTTGTTCAACACCCCCTCAGCTCTGAATTCCTCAGTTTGAATACATTCATAGCGGTGCATTCGGGATGCACTGGAGAAATGCATCAGAAAAGTTATTTTTCACATCATCTGGTGCCACTGTACCGTAACCTCCTCTGCTTCAAGGAAAGGGAAGGTAATTTTGTAAATCTTACATAGATCTCCAATATAAAAAAAACCAAAAAAAACCCCACTTTCAATTACAAATATTGTTTATGAAAAATGTAAGCTTTGCGTTCTATCTAATTACCGTATTTCCCAACCAAATGATGCTCTTCCTGAAAAAAAACACCAACCATACAAGACAAAATTAGGTAATTTGTGTCTGTCACTAAGACAGCGCTTCCTGCAGTAACAGCTCCTGACATGGAAAGAACAGATGGGGCAACACACGAACAAGACAAAATGAAACAGAAAGAGGCACATGAAATTACAGTTGAAGGGTCACATTCTACTCACCACTGGAAAAAGGATCATGAAAAGCTGTAAAATTTAGATATGCACAAACAGCTCATGCACTGACCACACTGCCTTGACTGCCCACAGTCTGCCAATTCGAATGATTACAAATTTAATTTGATCTTTACATTGTCTTATAGCTGTCTAAACTGGGTAAAAGTGATTATCACCTTTAAATATAGTATGTTAATGCATAAAAATACATATATTTTCTAGAGTAAGGATTATACTTTCTAACCAAATACCTAAAAGCAGTGGCCCTTTCTAGATTAGTTTGGAATAGTAAGTGAAGCCCATTTCTTTGCAGAATGGGGTGGTGTTTCTATTGTTTATATGGTTAAATAATTAATTCTGAATATCTGTCCACTGTATAAACAATCTCCAGAAAAATATATCCTCTTCCAGTAGCTTACAATACACATTAAAAATACTTACAAAAGGGATTATTGTTCCATTTGCAACATCTTGAGCTCACGGACACAATTTTTGGGCCATTTCATTACTCAATTTTGATCAGGCAAAACTGAATATTCTGGTTAACTTGAACCATGTCAGCATCACGGATAATCTGACATTTCAAAATATCTGCCTAATTATGTAAGATTTTAAATAAAATTAGGCATTTTTACATCACAGTATATATGGCATTTCTTAATTTAGCAACAGAAAGGCACAGTTATTAAACCATAAAATACAGTACCTGAATTATATATACTCTAGTGATACCTACCAATGCTAATCCAGACATTTTTCTCTGTAGAGGGGGCTAAAGAAAAAGGCTTCTGCTTGTTTATTTAGAAAAATTCAACCTCATTACAAGTTTGGTCCATTAGAAATACCTATAAACTGAAACATCTTGAAGCAGGACTTGAGGAAAGAACAGAAGAAAGCAAATTTAGCAGTCTATGGTCCAACAACTTGAGTGAATTACCGTGAAATGGCAAACAGATGATGAGTGGAGCCTTCTGATTAGTCGTCAGACACACCTGTTAAAGCGTCAGTGTACACAGGTACAGACTGACAGACATCCCAGATACATTCACTGCATCACACACACACAGACTTTGTTACAGCAATAAGTCCAGACACAGCATTTACAGAGTTCAGCACCTCTCCTGGACTGATCCTCGACTGCCGGCCCTACAGCATCCCCAGAGATGTGCAAAGCCCTCTAAATGCTTTGCCTGCTTTGTATTGCTGTTGACGTGAAGACCCTGCTGAAGCCAAGCTCGCCGGCCTTCCCGCAGCAAACCAGTGCCCCTCTCCGAAAAGCAACTCTGTTGTCCCTGTTTAACGAGCTCCAACCGCATCAAGAAAGACCAATGAAATGGAAGAAGCAGGGAACAATAAACATGAGGGAGAACCCAACCATTCCATACGTGATGTAGCGATAGGGAAGCTCAACCTCCATGCGCTGCCGCGCCTTCCGTACGTCGTCGTGCGGGATGCGAAATATTTTGCAGGCCAGGGGGATCGTGGCTTTTTTCATGGCTACTTTTGTTAACAGCAGAACTATCACTCCGATCAACAAGCGCAGAATGGCTTTTCCAAACACAGTCACGCTGAGGGAGGACAGGGATAAAGGTAAGGTGTGGGGAGGAGGGTCCAGCTGGAGGCCCACGATGTGGTTGACGTGGGAGCCGCAGGCCACGCCGGCACCGCAGCCCAGGATCTGGGCCGTGTCTCCCCGCGACGTGCTCCACGTGTCCAGGGTGAAGGAGAAGATGCCCAGGGCCAAATGGAGACTGATGATAATTAAGGGGGCATATTTGTAAGTCAAGTTGAAGTTATCAATCAGGTCCACAACTGGATGGAAGACAACCAAGATAAGAATAGCATACAGAAACCCAGCAATAACATCCTGTTGAAGAGAAAGACATGGTTTCAGTGTAATAACTATTTAAAAAAAAAAATTAAATTACATTAGCAAGAACATAAGACTAGACCGCTGTAATGCTAAAAGTGACTTGTGGATTACCTTTTTTTTTTTTCTTTTAAGATAAGGTAAAGAATTACACTTGATCATCTATTAACAAGTCACCTGCATCCTGACCAGATAATGAGCCAAGTTATGATCAAATGATCCATGATCAAAGTTACAGATCTAGAGTTTTTAGTAAGGCCTGTTGTGATAGGACAAGGGGTGACAGTTTTAAAATAAAACAGGATAGATTAAGACTAGATGTAAGGGAGGCATTTTTTCAGTGTGAGTGATGGCACTGGCAAGAATGGAGAAGTTATTCCAACTATCAAAGGAGAAGAAAAGGTAACTTCCATGGCTTCATACTTTATTTTCAGTTTTGTTATTGATTCTAAAAGGTCTTTTCTCACTTAAAAGACTACTCTGTTTTTTAATTTAGCATTATAATTCAGTTACTGCTGATTAATCACTCAGTTGCATGGAATTATCTGCAAGTGTTGTCACCTTTAGTTGTTAATGAAGAACAGGCACTACACTAAGCCAAGCACTAGAAAGTGGATCCCCTTCATTCACATGCTTATCAACTCTTCCATATGAGCCAGGAGGTGGGACTTGGATCAGCAGGGTTTGTTGTGCTCCCTCTTCAATGCACCATTTTTATTCACTTCCACTAACTGAATGCTTGATAAAAGCTCTAATCCAATTGACTGATATGAACATCAGACTTGCTCATTCCTGAAGCTACCACAACTTCCTGCTCTATTTGCCATCCTAATCCCCCCAAACTCAGGCACCACGGTTGATGTTCATTGCAGGCAACACGAGGTGAACTGTACTGCCTCAAACACTGCAGAGGATTCAGGTGTGGAACTGCCAAATAACCCAGTCTGGCCACTATTTGTTGCACTGCTTTGTTCTAAGACATCATGTGTCAGCTGAACTATCAGTCCATCACATCATCCTCCACACAAGTGGTTCTAATTTGGGAAGCCTCCTAATTAGTGCTGCAAAAATGCCTTTCAGTTTTTCTGAGCTGCCTTATTTTCACATGCTCCCTTTACACTGTGTTCATCTACCAGCTTTTCTACTCCCTACCAGGCTTGCTCTTTTCTGTCTGTTGGCTTTTCTCCTTCTAGCACGTGATCCTCAAAAACCATCACAAGTGTTCTTGTTTTCCCATTTTTACATTGCATACATTTGTGTTTCAGTTTGGGGTTGGTTTTTTTTAACCCTATTTAATAAATTAATTTGGTTTTCGAGGATGACAACTTTGTTATTTGGTTCTAGACACTCTGGGAAGTGACACCCCAGGATGCAGTGTGGCTCTCTGAAATGAATGTGCTTTGAGCAGCTGAGATGGAACCCAAGTGAACATTAACAGCCACTTTCTCATTCTGCAAAATTATATCTTCTCTGCAGAGGAAAATTCAGTCTACACTTCAGAGCAGTCATCAATTTCTGCACTAAATCCCAGTATTAAACAGCTGTTAAGTTTCAACTGTGGACTGAGTTAATAAAAGACAAGTATAAATTAACTGTGATATCCCACTTTTAGCTATTGTATCAATTTCTGTGCTGAAGAAATGTAAGTACTCTGTTCCTTTATGGTAGGACATTCAAAAAAATACATCTATAAGCAATTATTGCACTGTAAAACCTTCAGTGGGACGGCAGTTTATGAATTCAGAACAGCATTAAAACAGAAGCTTAGCAGGATTATTTTCTTACCAAAATTGAATGCATTCCCATATAAATTCGACTACAGCAAACCAAGGAACACCAGCAGAGTGCAAGGATCAGTCCAAACATAAAGGGATACTGGTAGGGAATAAAAACAGAGAAACTGCATTAGAATTTGGAAAAAATAAATAATAATTTTAAAAAATTCACTCTATGAGAATTCTATAATTAATTCCAATTAATGCCACTTATGCTTACCCTTTTCCTTGCCCTTTCCTTCCCCCCAAGCCTATTAGAGCACCTTTTCCTGAACTCAAAACATTAGGTCAAGCTTTCAGCTTTTCCCTTGTCTTCCTTTGCATTCAGGATATGTGAACTTCAGTGCTCGGGTCACACCTTCCCACAGCACTAAGAAATGAATCCATCTCTGCAGCAGTTCTTGCCATGCTGAGATAATTATTTGCACTTATTTCCATCTTCTCATAGATTTTTTTTTTTTAATTAATAAGGACTGTTTACCAGGAAGAAACAAAATACTTTGCTTTAATAAGCACTTATCAACAGGTGTAGAAACTTAGTTTCTTAATTTTCTTAGGTTTTGGATAAAACTATGCTAATTTACATATTACACCTTCCCCACTAACATATTGCAAAATGTTCTACAGGACAGGATAGAGCTTCCTTTTTTTTCAGTATGAAAAAATAATGATTAGTTCTATAAAAGCAGCAGTCACAAGACAAAATGGCATGTTTCCAAAACTGCTTCACTTCCTTTGATAAATCATTTTCTATATAAACAAGCAGTCTAGATGCACTCAAATTTAGGATTAAAATCTAAGAATTACAGGCAGTTTTCTTGCCCTTTCCCTTGCCCCTTTTAAGGGTAACCTAAAGGGTAGAATATCCAACAAATTGCAGAAAATATCTTTAACATTACTGGAGAAAGTCCTGTGCCCTCTGTGAAGGTCACTGAATGGATTGGCAGGTTCCTAAATCAGTCTTTCAGTGAGTGAAAGGTTTGAGAGAAGATTATCAGTCTTCTGCATTATTCCAGTGTTGTTTGAATTCTCAGCTCCAGAACCATGCTAGCATGACAAACCTAAATTTTCTCAAACTGACAGCAAATTAAGCTTACATTTCACACAAAGATTTCACTTTAAAATAAAGTCTAAATGCCCAGCTCACAATTGCGTCACATCCAGGCTAAACTAATTCCTGTAGCAACATCTGCCTTTGTTTCTACTACATTCATCTACAAATTGGACCTAAACAAGATTACAAACTTGTGACTCATTTCTAGCTGAAATTATGAAGGAGCAAATCCAGTTTCCTGCCTTTCAGAACTGTGTTAATAACGGGCAAAGCAGCAGGAACTCGGTCACCCTCGGACAGGACTGCAGGGCAAGCAGGTGCCGACGCTGTCACAGCGGCCACAGAGACCAACCCTGTCCAAGAACGGCCCCATTGCTCTTCCTCACCATGCTTCTCCCTCCCCGGCCACTGAGCTCAGGAAAGAAGGAATGCTGCCTGCACCAGGAGGACAGTCCAGCCACACAACCTCCCTGCGTGGGGCTGCTCCATACTCCATCCCAGAGGACTCCCAAAGCAGGAATGCTGTATATGCAGGGATAGCTCTACCCTACGTGCCATGAAGTGAAGAGGAGCTCTGAGTTGCCCATCACTGAATACCACATGGCCATCCTTGTTTCCTGGCATGCATCTTTGGTGCTTTCAGGTCCAATCAGGTTGGTAAGGCTTTTCTTTAATAAATAAAGACTTGTCCTGTTTCTGAAATACCTGACAGAAAGAGAAGCTGGAGCTTTAGCAGGAAGACCAATGCAGTGCCAGGCTCAGCAGGGCTACAGCAGTTACTGATCCCATGGATAAGAATCTGGGATTGTGGGAGGGAAGAGGTCAGAGGAGTTTAAACAGCAAGATCCCAAGAACAGGGAGTAAGAAGTTAGGTGAGGAGTCCTAAGAGTCTTGAGCAGGTCACTGTAAACAGTGGGGAAAGGAAGATAAATTCTGAAAACTAGAAATGAAATGCCTGCTCTCAGTTAAGAAATCCCAAGGGACAGATGTTTGGGAAGAAGCAAACTCAGAAATTCCAACTTGGAAGAATATTTTGGAAAGAGTATTTGGCTCTGTCATATCTCACTCTAATTCTGAATAAATACCCTTTAAACTATCTGAAAACACAGGCCAGCTTAGTTCCTCTGTAGCAAAACACAGCAGAACAGTTTGGGCTGGAAGGGACCTTTAAAGACTATCTAGTCCAACCCCTCTGCCACAGGCAGGGACATCCTCAACTACATCAGGTTGCTCAGAGCCCCATCCAACCTGGCCTTGAGTATTTCCAGGGATGAGACATCCACCACCTCTCTGGGCAACCTGTGCCAGCATTTCACCACCCTCTAAAAACACTTTTTTTAATTCTAATCTAAACTGACCCTCCTTTAGTTTAAAACCATCACCCCTTCTCCTATCACAACGGGCCCTAAAAAGTTGGCTCCCACATTTCTTACAGGTGCCCTTTAAGTACTGATCACAAATAAATCATAACACTCTGCCGCCTCCTCGACCTGTTTTCACTCTACCTTGCAAAGGCAGCCACTGGGTTCACCAGACTGGTAGCACCTGCTTAAACTCTGCCCTGGGGTGGTAAAACAACCATGTGTTTTATCCTCACATGTAGGGCTAAGTGCACAAGGTGACTAAAGGAGAATATTAACACTCCCACACAGCTTGGAGCTCAGCAGAGTGCTCAGCAGCAGTGCCAAGTCATACCACCAACAGGGGACATCACCTTGATCCTCACAAAAAAGCTGATGCCAGAAATGTACTTCGAAATTGCTGTCTGAAGATAATGCAATATTGAGGTACCAGCAAACACTTTTTAAATGCTGTTTCATCTAGAAAATGACAGCCTGTGTTTTGCACATATAGTGGTGTATTCCATGGCTGTGTATCTGTAACCTCCCACTGTCTAGGCCTGCAAAATACCCCCAAATAACAAATATTTTCTGTTAGTACAGTGCCTTAAGAGCATTAATATTTGTTTTTCTTTATAATAATGTATTTCCCAAAACTTACCTCCTAATTACAATTGAATCTTTAAAGAAAAAAAACCCAAACAAGCAGCTTTTACTGTGTTTTTTACTTAAAACAGGCACATTTTATGAGAGACCAGTGTGAAAATTTCAATATAAGTTTATCTCAAGTGTTCATGGAAGAAAACCACTTTTTTATTTTGCTATGTTGACTTGGGTCTCTTATTTTGGAAAATACTGCATTCATGAATTCAAAAATTAACAGCTATCAATCACCTCTGAGCTATAAACTTTGAGATTTTCTCTGGATAGTTGTATGCAGACACACTGACAGGCTCTAGATAAAAAAAGAGATATTAAAGCATGAATTACTGAATTCCAGCAGTTTTATTCCCATGGTTCCTGGCATGTCATATCAGACCTACAGAGGGACAAAGGGCAAATGACAACCTCACTTCTACCCTCTTCCCCAGTTCACTGCTATTTTCACAGATTTAGGCATCAGAAGGCAGAGTGGCACCACCTGTCCTTCCTGGCGACGGCCTGAAAGGTTGTCAGAGATCACAGCTGGGAGAGGGAGACATAAAAACCAGGTCTCATTCCCTCAGCTTGTTCTTTTTGATGAAAGAATTGTCATATCATCGTTCTTGACCACACTTCGTGTCATTGCCGGTCAGACAGTCGGGAACAGCCCAGTTTGGACACAAACACCTCAAGCCCTGTCTCCTTGTCCTCAACTAAGACCATCTGAAGTATATCCTCAAAAACCCATTGTGCCTCCATAGCCAGGGTGCCACCTCAACAATTCTGAGCGTGAGGAATAGTTTTTGAACTGCACACTGTTCTCTTTTGTCGAAATAATAAAAAAAAACCACCTCCAAAAAACAAGCACGTTATTTAAAATAATAATTAAAAAAGAGGTTGATTTCTTAACTCCACACATTAAGATAAAGCTAGGAATAAAAATGACTGAATAAACTACTCATCATGTCTCAGATCTCAACTTTGTTCCCATATCCAGAATCTTGTTTCAATCAAAGAAACTGAATTTAATTAATCAGATTTGGAAAACAGCAATAAAACTATTCCCAGCAAGTCTTTGAGAATGTTATGCCTTATTTTTTCAACAAAAAAATTCCCATCCAATAGAAAATTCCATTACATCCTCCAAAACAGGCTTGCAAGCTTCTGACTGGATCCCCCACAAAACCCTTCCCCATCCTCCTCCTCCCCCCCCTTAATCTGACTTTTTGCCAAGAGTCTTAATAACATAACCATTGTTTAAAAATGCTCGTAAGGAAACAATCTGTCCTAAAAGCTTTGACCTAGGTCAGAAAATTCCTTCTCTCATAATGAAACATTATTAAAAGACATTCTAGATGCTCATTTTTTTACTTTTTTAAAGCACATTCTACACTGGAGACGTTTCCAGCACCCACTGACCAACCTTAATATCAAAAAGCATAAAGACCTCAGTGTAATATGTCACTACAAGAACTTCCTCTTTAAAATCCAAGATAAAGTTTTCAATGCCAGTCCTGCAGGGAGTTAAAATATTAAATTTTCTGCCACACATAATCTGAAAAGAAGTTAAGGAATAACAATAGGAATTAGCCTGTTACTTCTTTTCCTTGCAGTCATTAAAAAATAACCCCTCTCTGAACACAGCCAGCAAGAATCTTATGGCTTGCTCTGTTAATTGCCCCAACACCTAAAACTACACTTTTTCTGCAAACTGTTCTCTCAGGCTTAAACAACACACCCTGTTTGAAAGAACAAGGAGTGCTTTACATGTGTACAATCCACCAAGAAAGAAGAAACTGCTTGAGAACTATTTCCTTTGAATCCTTTTTCATCAAAAACTCTGTATCCAACCTCATAACATTTGTTTTTAGGTATTTCCCCCCAAGATCCTTCACATTAATTAAAGATTTGCTTAGGCAAAGCTGAAAAATATATGTAATGCCAGTCCACAGGGTTTAATAGGACAGGCTGCTGTATTCCTCTGGCACAGATTCCCCAGGGAGGTTTCTAAGAACTGGCTGTGCTCTTTTCAAACTTTTAAGAACACCTGAATCGAACAGGCCACCCAACTTTTTTCAGCTTCCTTTACAAACTGCAGGCATTAATATGGCCCACAAAAGACCTCCCATTTCAAATACAAGAGACAAGACCAGGGTTGAGACCCTCCAAATTCCCATCTCTCTTTCTCAAAGTGGGTAATTCTATGTTTTCAGATCATTCCTTCAGCTGTGCTTCCCATATCAGAAGTGTTTGTTTGACTGTTTTAAGAAACACGTGTAAGAAAAACAATTAGACAAACACACATCTCTTTGGCAAAAGTTTCTTCCAAACATTTTAGTATTTCAGCCAAAAATCCATTTGGGCTCCTCCCAGAGGTGAGGTGTCTGTACTTGCTCTCACACACAGATTTTGTGTAGCTTGCAGTTTATGACCACATCAGTCTTACTAATAATGAAAGCCTTTCAGCAAGGACAGACACTTAAAACTAGGATTTGCCCCTTTCCATAAAATTCCCACTGTAGCAATGTTGTGATTAGACAATTAATTCATCCCCAATTATTCCCTATCCCCATGGGAATTTAGTCTTTTGACGTGAAAGAGCAGGCAGACAATTTTAGAGGTAATATTCAGTGGTGGTCAATCAGAATCAGAGAGTGATCAGATCTCTCAGAAATCCCAATACAGATCCTGTCAAACACACCTCATTTGATCAGATTCATCAGCCTCAATAAAAGTCCTGGTGCAGACAAAAGATTTCTGGAAGGGAGCTTGACGTGGTACCACGTGACAGTCTTACACAATTGGTACCAGAGAGTCAACAGAGCACTAATTAAATGAAAACTGAGAAATACACCAGAGAAAGCACTGCAGAATAGATGCATCTGCTGTGGGTTTAGCCGGGGTGTTTATCCAGGTCACCAGTAGCACCAGCAGGGTGGAAAGACGGTCACTGATGAGAGGCTTTGCACATCAAAGATTGGCAGACACGTACACAGGGAGGGCAGTGCCGTCACATTCAGCACCATAACCTGCTTCACAGGGGGAGCCATTCCAAGAACGGTGGTTAATTTAGTTAGAGAGGAACTGCTGCTCATCAACCCAGGCTCTGGGCTCCTGCTGAACATCAACTGAGCAAAGTTTGCTCAGTGGCCTGCAGTGAGAGTCAGCAGGTCCTGACTCAGCTCATTAATGCAGAGCTCAGGAAGGAGTGCAAACCCATCACAGCCACTGCCAGAGCCAGGCTGCATCCTGGAGGAACGCTGGGAGAAAACGGACTTTTCTGTCTCTCTGGATGGTTTGGGTTTTTTTTTCTTTCTCAAAATAAGCCAGCAGGGTTATGGCACATTCAGGTGCCATCCCAACTCAAGCACCATTTCTAATAAAATACGTCTTGATATCTATCAGAAATGTCATCAAACAAAATATTAAAAAATACTTTTTCCAGCAGTCTCAGCCTGAGCCTTTGGAGATTTTGTAGATAATTAGCAGTTCACACTCTTTCTTCCTCCCCATTCAGAACATGATAAGCCAGCCTGGCTCAAACTGTCAATATTTCAAAGAAAGCAGGTTTTCCTCAAAGAGAAAAAGGTTACTTTTTCCTACCTCATATTAAGAATTACAACCCCACTGCCTTTTAAGTGTTTGTCCTGCTCTTTCAGAGCATCAGAGCTTCAAAGACGGTAAAAAAAGAATCAACATCTGTAACATTCCTAAATTCTCATGAGTCTTTGGCATGAGCTTTAAATTTCAATGTTACTGAAGTACCTTTGAAACAAGTAGTTTTCCCTGCTGATATGTAACTTATTAAATAAACAGGGATTATGTAAGTAGAATCAAAAGCTTCAGGTAAGCTCTCATAAGAGAAACTGAAAAATTGTATTCCACAGTGGACAAAAAGTTAGATATTATGAAAGTTATCTCAATACATAACTTGTTTTTCTCTGAAAGTTTCACTGAATATTCTCGATCTCCAAAGTCTCTAATTGTTATAATTTGTCAAAACCATCTTTAAAATACAGTCTCTGAAAATATTTTACTTGAGCAATTGCATTTATAGCAAGTGTTTCACTTTTACTGTATATAGTCAAAAATGCTTTTGAATACCATGTGAAAGGAAAATAATTGTAACAGCATTACTTATAGGCATTGAAAACCTGGAAAGCACAAATTCAAAGGGTAAAAAAAAACCCTACTGCAATCAAAACAAGTTTTTAAATGGACAATCTGGGCCATATATAGAAAAATAAGAGCAGATTTGCTCTGTTCTCTGTGTTCTTCAAGGAAAAGTCTCAAATATACTGTCTTTGATAGAAAAGAACTATCACACAATAGTAGGAAGTCATAGCTCACTGAAAGCAAACTCCAAATAAGCTATACAGGAAAGAGAGTCCCTTCTCTCTGGAATAACATCTTTTGGAGCATGAGCGGCTTTCTTTGGTTCAGCATTAACTTCAAAGTGACCAGCTCAAAGTTACCTGTATTGCAGAATAAAGTCCCTGCAGAGAGTCACATCTGTATCTGCTTCAATTCACAGCCTCACTCCGCTGTGATCTTCTCAACCAACAGTCCCAAGATGTGGACTTGTCACCATCAGAGTCTGTGTAATGCTCCTTCTCACTCAATACATACAGAAACACTGTACCCCAACATTTGCCAACAAGTTTAAATCTAACCATCTGCATCTACTGGTGAGTTTTTATAACTTAATAAAAATCAGAGTAATTTATCATTAATAGCTTTCTAAGAAGTTCTATGGTCAATCTTTTTTAACACCATCTATTTCCAGAAAAGCATAGCAAGATGATGTCACAGATTCTACTCCCTTTCAACACCAGTAAAATATGGAGAACAGAAGAAGCATCAGATGAAAGCTTCACTCTAGAGGTGAATCAAGAGATTCTGGACATACCATAGGTTAACTTCTGATTAATATTTGGAGATAATTTAAAAATCAGAAGGGTTTTTTTTTTTTTTTACATGAGTATTTTGAAATAGCAGAAGCTGGTTTCAGCTTCAAGGTCTGTTATTCACACTCATTTCACAGGAAAAAGGAACTAAGACTCAAACGCTTTGCTTCCTCATTTCCTAAGCACAGTTCTGGACGAGTAACAAGGCTGAATGTTTCTGATTTCTCAATATGCATTCATTATATATAATATGGTTAGTCAATTAGAACAGTGTTTCACAGACTGCAGTCACAGGGCTGGCAAACCAAAGATCGAACTTGGTTCATTGGCAGAAACACCATTTCACACACAGTCACTGTGCTGGCTCTCTAAAACTGAGATGGGCTCTCCTCTGCACACATGACATCAGTCTCTGCAAAGCTGATCGACCGCTCCTGCTAAATGAGGTTTCCCACATGCAAAGAAAGAGAAATCCAGTTCGTTCTTCCAACTGACATCAGCCCTGCACACCCAACAAGTAATAATCAAATATTCAAAGGATCAAACATTGATCGTGATGAAACATGATCAAAACGACTTTGAGGTTAAGAATCTCAGTGAAAATTATTTATTTAAACACCCACAAACCATGACATTATTATTTATATTTCATATACAACTCTAGCTGAGCGATCCTTCACATTTTCCTAGCAAAGAATATGAATCCCTAATAGCTTTCTTTTGGGCACATTTCATCACCTTGCAGAAAACAGATGCAAAAAGCTTTGGTTAAAGAGAGGCCAAATACAATCTCTAACTATCTCTTTCCTTTCAGCCACTCATTCTAGACACCGAGACAGAGCCACAAAGTGTCAGCCTGTGACAGCCGACAACTGGTGACTGTTATCAGCGAGTGGGAAGACAAGAGTTCAGCCCCTGCCTAAAGCTTAGAACGAGACGTTAGTTCTCTCTGCCGAGATTATTTATATCCGACTTAAACCAGGCAGGTGTTATAATAAGGATTTGTAAACATTACCAATTTACGAATCGAATTACTGCATAACTTCTTCAACATTACACACACACAGTCCTCAAAACTCTACACTGATCATTTGCTGCCTGGGAAAGCCTTTTCCCTCAGTTACCACTGACAGTGGGGCAGTGATTTAAAGCTGGATCTGCGAAGTGCTTCCCTTGGAGTCGCTGCTGTTGCCGTACTCTTAACAGCAAGTGCAGAAGCACATGCCACTGCTTGCGTAAACCAGATGATCAACAGTGTTATTTTAACTTCATCTATTGACCCAAAGTGCCACAGGCAGATCTTAGAGATTCTGCTGAATGAAGGTGCTGAAAAGATTAGAGATTATCAGTTCCTGCTAATTAAGAGCACACCGATAGGTGTAAGATCACCTGAAAGTACAACACCCAGAAAGAATCATTTACAGTTTGTGGTTAATGAAACTAAAATCGTTAAAGGAAAGCTACAGACTGACTGAGGCTACAAAGTGATTTGAGGCAAAGAACGATCAGCAAAACGTGCTTTACTTGCTGGCTCTCCACCAAATTCTCACTCTGTAAAACCAAATGCCTGTAAAAACATTGGGTGCCTATCCAAACTTCGCGCGAAGAAGGGACAAGTTGGAAAAAAAACCCTCACAAGAACAAAATGCAGATTTTTACCGCAGACTTTTCGCGCGTGCTGAGCTAATCCACAAAGCCAGCAAGACTTCCATTCACAGGACAGAATTATTAGAATAGTTCTTGTTACCTGAGCACTCGCTTGGATCACAGAAAAACAAATAAATAAATAAAGTGGGGAGGGAAAAAGACACTAATTTCACATTTTTCCCGAACAAACTCAGCCACTTCCCCTCCCAGAATAAATCAGGACTGTCACATCCTCACACCCCGGGGCTGGGGAGCGCACGGGCGAGGACGCGGAGGTGCGAGCTTTACCTGCCAGCGGCCGTAGCTGAGCAGCAGCAGCGCCAGGGGGATGGCGGTGCCCGACATGGCGTGGGTGGAGGGCATGCTGTACTCCGAGTTGTAGAACACCTCCAGCTTCACCACGGGCGGCGAGGCGGGACGCGGCCAGCGGATCACATCCTTGGTGCACTGCCCCAGGTACATCACCCCCACCCAGATGATGATGAGCCTCCGGCCCAGCCAGGCGTCCAGGTTCCAGATGCAGAAGGGGAAGAAGAGGATGTAGAAGAGCTCGTTACCCAGCTCCGTTCCCAGGCTGAACAGATAGTAGAGGAAGCGGCTGCGGGTGGCGAACTCCTGGCTGCCGTCCTCCTCCTCCGTCAGCGAGTTGCGGCGCGGCCTCCTCCTCCAGGGCCGCGGGGGTCCCGCCGCGCCGGGCACGGCGCCGTTCCCGGCGGTGTTCCCGGCGCCGTTCCCGGTGGGATGAGCCTGCCCGCCCGCGGGGCCGCCGTTCGCCACCGGCCCCCGCTGCCCCGCGCCGGCCCAGCCCGAGGGCCCCTCCACGCCGCAGAGCCGCTGGAACGCGGCCACTTTGTGCGGGTCCTGCAGGTGGGCGGCCAGGCGGGCCAGGCGCTGGCCCACGGACATAGCGAGCGGCGGGACCGCCGGCGCGCTCGGGGCGCCGGGGGGGGACTTCTCCTGATGGGCGGTTGGAGGGGACGAGGGCTCCGCGAGGCAGGGGAGCTGCTCCCTGAGGAGAAACCCGCTGGAGAGCGAGGCGGCGGGGCGCGACGGACGCGGCGGAGCTGCCCTCGCCTCAGCGCGGCTCCTCTGCCGCTCCGGCCCCGCTCTCTCTCTCGCTCTCTCGCTCCCTCCCTCCCTCACGCCCGCGCCGGCCCCGCCCCTCCGCGCCTGCGCGCAGCTCCCCCCCCAGCCGCGCGGCCGGGACCCCCCTGCCGAGACGCCCCCACCGCGCGCGGATTGGCCGCGGCCCCCCGAGGTCCCGCCCCCTGGGGCGGTGCAGCCAATCGGGGCCCGGCGCTGTGCGAGGCGGCGGGCGGCGCGAGGCGGCCTCGAGCGTGAGGGGCAGAAGGAGTGGGGGCAGTGAGTGAGGGTGGGGGTTTGCCCGGGGATATCTCGAAGCCTTCTCCGTTTGCTTCTCTTTCTCCTCCTCACTCTCGTACAGAGTCAGTGGGGTTGGAAAAGACCTCTTGAGATCATCGAGCCCAACCTGTGACCCAACACCACTGTGTCAGCCAGACCCTTGGTACTAAGTGCCACGTCCAGTGTTTCCTTAAACACCTCCAGAGACGGTGACTCCGCTGCCTTCCTGGGCACCCCAATGTCTTTCTGGGAAAAAATTCCTCCTAATGTCCAACCTGAACCTCCCCTGGTGCAGTTTAAGACTTGTTGGAGCATCAGACTTGTAGAGCAGTCACCACCATGGTTGGCCCCCAGTAAATTAGTTGCCGTTCCTTCTATAGATCTACAGACAGGAGGAACTTGGAATTCAAACATCCTTCTGTTTTGAAATGTGCGTGATAAGAAGCTGCCAGCTGTGTCAGGGGAGGTTTAGGAAAAGGTTCTTCACCCGGAGGGTGGTCGGGCACTGAACAGGCTTTCCAGGTCACGGCCCCAACCCTGAACAGAGTTCAAGGAGTGTTTGGACAACACTCTCAGGCACACGGTGTGATTCTTGGGGGTTGTCCCATGCAGGGCCAGGAGCTGGACTCGATGATCCTCGTGGGTCCCTTCCAATTGGGGATATTCTGTGATTCTATATTCTAACACAAGGTGAGCTGCTGCTGCCCTCAGCCACAGCCACCCTGCCTGGCACCGGCACCCCCAAGGTCTGCGCCTGCTGCCCCTGCCCCTCTGCCTCCCCTTTGCCTCCAGAAGCCGAAATCTGGTGGTGTAAACACGAGAGGGAAAGCTGAGGCTGTGCGTGGTCGTAGCCCCGGCGGTCGGGCCGGTTTAGGCAGTGAGTGACCCGCAGGGCTGTGGAGCTGCTTGGGGAGGTTTGGGCTGTGCCTGAGGCAGAGTCGGGCCTGACCCCATCTCCATAGGCGGGAGGAGGTTCCACAGCTCCTCCCGAGTGCGTGCAAGGCTGGAAGTTCAGTGGGACTGGAACGTTTGGGAACAGGTACGTTGAAAGTCCACAGTTGCTGGAGTTTCCATGCTGGAAGTGCCGTGGGAAACACAAGCTCTGGTCACCTCTGCTCTCTGATGCTTCTGCCTGTCCAGCTGGCGCTGATCTGTGGTTTGCTAATGCTCCAGATCTTGCCTTAAAATTAGGAGGTTAAACAAGTGATAAAATGTTACTTCGTGCCATTTTTGAAAAGGGTAGGTAATGTGACCCCAGTGACTGCTTAACTTTATAGTTATCTAACCAAAATAAAAAAATCTTCTGTGGGATTCAGGTAATAAAAACTTGAAATGAAGGAAATTGATGCAAATCTACACAGTGTTTTAGTTAAAATAGCTATCAGTACTGTTTTGAGGAGGTACTTGACTCAAGACTCAGTGCTGCATGATATTCTCATTAACATTAGGTGCCTGCTGTGCCAATAAACCCATGCAAATGGGATTTGCTGCCAGCTCTCAAGAATAAGAAAGCTGTATGAGCACTTAGTTGAAAGAGGTGGTGTCTAAAAAGGTTCCAGTAGCAGGTCCTGCTGTAATTGTGGCTGCTGCTGCAAAAATTTAGCTCCAGGATTAATGGAATCATAAATAATGATGAGGACGGGGCACTGATGAGAACAGTTGGTAGAAGCAGCCTGTTCAAACTTAGTGAATTTTCATTCATCAAAATATATAGTTGTCCATCTTAGGAACCAAGAGTGGAGGCCTTAACTGGAGACCAGAAGACTACAGCCTGGGAAGGTAACGACTTTGAGAAGGATTTAAGGGTCAGAAAAGAAAGCAATCAGATAAGGGCTCTCCTGTGTGTTGCCATGGCAGAAAAGGATTAATCAATGTATAAACAAAGGAATTAAAAAAATGTTTATTTTACCTCTCATGTTTGGCCTCAACAATGTCGTCACAGGGCACACAGCACTGGTTTTCAGATATTAAGGAGCGTGTTGGAATATAAGAGGGAGCAAAAGAACGAGGCAAAGTGTTCTGGTGGTCGGAGAAAACGCATTACACTGGAATGTTTTAAGAGCTCAGGCTGTTAAAAGTTATCTGAAAGAGAATTGGGAGGTGACTTGATTGTAGTGTATAGGAACATTCCTGGGGGGGAAATACAGGATATTAAAGGGCTCTTTTATCTATTGAAGAAAGGCATAATAAGAAGTAATGGCCAGAGGCAAAAGCCAGACAAATTCAAATAGGAAATAAGACATACATTTTTCCATGGTTAACCACCAGAACACATTCCCAAGAGAAGCTGAGGATATGCCATCGTTTCATGTCTTCTGCTGAGGATTAGATGTATTTCTGAAAATTATTTTTTAGCTGAGCAGACATTGTGCTTTATGTTACTGGATGAATACAGGTTGAAATCTGATGGTCTGTCAGCACAGCACCAGGGTGATCTAGAGGGACCATCATGTTTTAAATTCTAAGTGCCAGAAGCAGACATTTCATTAATAACCACGAGCATTGGAATCAATGTTTTTTACCTCAAAATACTTATGCACCATAAAAAAAAAGCTGATCTGAATTAAGCTTTTGGCTGCAGAACTTACTTACTAAGACAATATCTAAAGGTTCTGGCCTTTCCCTTCCTAAATTTACTCTCTTGTGATTGCTTGGAAAAATTTCTCTGCTTAAATTTTCATTTAAATTTCTGAAGGAACAGATCTTTACAAGAAAACTCATTTGGTGCACTCTGATTCCCTTGGCCTTGAGGCAGTTTTACATGTTTGATATTCACGCTGTGAAATATTTCATGGAGGATTATTATCCAGAGTGCTCAGGTAACTGCTCCAAATGAATCCTGATGGATTTCCTATATTGTACATTATGTATATTTGTATGTGGCATATGTTTTCATCGCTGAGTCTTAACCTCACTTGAGGCATTGTAATATGAACAATTATATTACCGACAGAGGAGCTGCTGTTACCGAAAGGGGGTTGAATGAAATATAAATAAGATTTCAGATCAGCAGCTTGGCAGGGAAACATGAAAAAAATCCGCCCTTGAAATGGTACATGATCAATTTTTCTATCTTGAGATTGGAAGGTGTGCTGTCATTTCTCGGCCTTCTGAGAAATGCTAATCCTGCAAGATACATGTGCTCCCTAATTTACATGCTTCCCTGGCTCTTGGGCAGAAAATGCAAAGACAGGAGCTGAAAAACAAGCTGCTGCCTCTTTTGTGCATTTTCCCAGAGTCAGGCCACAAACAACCTCCTCTAAAACACAGAACAAACTGAAATCTGTTAATTAACTTGATGATGAATTCTGGAATGAGATCTGAATAACTGTACTGGGGGGAAAAAAAATCACAGTGATTACAAAGGATAAAGCCTTGTCTTTATGGTATGTGCTTGGTAACTTAAAAAAGCAGAAAGAGTTTGTGTGAGTGTGGTTGAAACTTGTTTACTTTGAACTGCTGGTGTAAAAATTACATCACATTAATACTGAAGTAGCTTTTAAATTACCTTTGGGCATTTTAAGGTGAATAAGGATTGCAGTGGGCACTCCAGGAGGAGTGTGGAGTGCACCCTAAAACTGAACTTCGACAGAGAACGTGTTTCTTTGTCCCATCTGCAGAAAGGTGGCCCCGGAGCTGGGCTGGATCCGTGTCAGCTCAGCACACGAAGGCTGGCTGAGCGTGTCACCCGTAACACGGGCGGTTCCAAGGGTGCCTGGCAAACCAGCCGTGTTCTCCAGGCTGTATTTGACAAGACAGCTGTGGGAACCGATGGCAAATGAGGTGCAGAACACATCACACCCACACCTGGTGCTGTCACTGCCCTGCTCGTGTGACAGCAGCTGCACCAGGAGTCCCTTTCTGAAGCAGAACGTCCTCCCTGGTGTCCCTTTGGCTGGCCAGTGGCTACTGAGTGTATTTAACACAGTGCTTCTGCCTTGGAAGGCTTTTAACAACTTAGTTCATCCAAGTCAGCAGTAGCAGCCAGTTGTTTTTCTGCCCTGGTAAAACTAAAGAAGCAGGTGGCGGGATGTTCTCCAGGACTGTGGGATTGTATGTCTGTCATCATCAAAAAGAGCTTGAA
The DNA here is from genome assembly GCF_003031625.1 of Empidonax traillii. Taxonomy (NCBI): domain Eukaryota; kingdom Metazoa; phylum Chordata; class Aves; order Passeriformes; family Tyrannidae; genus Empidonax; species Empidonax traillii. The sequence continues at coordinate 34,873 of NW_020955650.1, forward strand.
TCTTGTCATCTTTTTGTGCAAAAGATACGTTCGATAGCATGTTGTGAAGAGAATTATTTCCCAACACGATGAAGGAGGGAAAGGAGCATCTACAGAGGTCTGAAGGGCTGCTTTCCCACTGAAATAATTATTCTAAATCTGCTAGGGTTTTGTATTATTATGACTGATGTTGAAGTGCCTACAGTCAGAGGAAAGCTTCATTTTGGATGATTTTGAATGTAAATGAGTAAAATGTACTAACCATACCATGTTTATTATTAATTTTTAAAGAAACTGGTGAGTTGAGTGCCCAGATTTGAGAGGGCAAGAAGTTATTTATTATGAGCTTTGTTCTAAGTCTTGAAAAATACATGGGAGAATAGGGAAAAATGGATTTTATTTCCAAGTAATACTTCTTGCTATAAGGAAAAAAAACTCTGAGAGTGTTTTAATTTGTTCTTGAGTATGAGCTATTGCAATAGCTCAGTGAAGGAGCTGGACAAGCTCTGTTACAGGAGTGGGAGAAAGAACATGCTGAAGGGTTTTCAGCTCATTTAATGCTGCACTTGGTCATTCCTGAGTCCTGCACAGTGTTTTCTTAGTAAGCAATTTCAGGTATTAAAATGTTGCTTATCTCTGTAAAATTTGCTGCTCACGAATCCCAGGGAAAGCTTTTTCAGTGGAACTTAAAAGAATTTAGCTGTCTTTAGTAAAAATGTATTTAATGAACCAATTCTTTTAGATAAGGTCTAACAACTATGTTATTCTGCATGGGTAAAAAAAGATTCAGTGTTTTGGAAAGAATAAGGCTTGGTTCTTGTATCCTTTTTTGTTGGTATTCTGATTGCTCTGCTAAAAATTTTACCGTTGGAATAAAAAAAAATAGTTCAATGACTTGCTGCAATCCCCTGATTTCATTTTAGCCTGGGTATGCATTTATTTCTGCAGGATAACACGCTAAGTTCTGTATATAAGAGAGCCTTTTGTTGTTGTTGTTGTTGTTGGTTTTGCAACACTTTGCCTGCATTATTTACTTTGTAAATCTGTTAAATTGTGCACACACAATGCTGTGGCATTTGGTAATGATAGGGAAAGGTCACTGGTTTACCTCAGAAATCTGATCCCTTGGCAGCCTGGATAAAATGAAGGGCTAAGGCCCAAATAACATTACCTTAGCAATGGCATAATGACCAACAAAAGCAGAAAGCACAGGCTTTGTTTAAATGGGGGGGTGTTTTGCTTCAGAGCTACAAGCTTGGCTTTTCCAGGGGATGGAATCAGGTGGCTTTGGTGTGTTGCTATTTTCGCCCAGGGTGGCACAGCAGCACATGTTCTCATGTCACAAGACGTATTTCTTATTATACTGCTGCCTCATTTAGATGAGAGCCAAGTGTGCCCATTATTGCAGAGTCTGCCCAGCCTGCCTGGCTTGGTTTTTCTGTTTTCCCCACATGTCTGTATTGGCACTTAATCTGGGAAAGGCACGGAATTTTAGTGACCAGGCATTATATGCAGATGCAAGGTGTGCAATGTTGAGATTTGTTACAGCAAACAGGAGTAAAAAGTTGAAAATACAAGAGACTGCAGTGCTGGGGTTTCCTCTGTAAAGTTGTTCTAGGAATGCAGTTGTTATAGTCCTTTCATTCTTCTCTGAAGTTAAATCCACGTGTTTAACTGTGTCACAGGCCATTCTAAACATAATTCAGATAAGACAACATTGTTTAAGGAGTGTTTCTATTGTGTTAAAAATGAGATAATTCCATTTTAAACATTATCTTAAAGTATTTTATATCCTCAATTATAGCATGAGAGTGTCTTACAGTCATTAATTGACAACTTGTCAGAACGGCTCTGTGAGGGAGTGGAACATGTGATTACCGCCCCCTTAATTTTACTACTGGGAAAGAGATACAGATTGGGTAACAGTTTCATTATACTTCCATTTCTTCCATTTTCCCAGGTTCCTGTAATTTTAATTTTTTTATTTAGTAATCTGCCGTTTGCGTAGTGAGAAAATGGAGATTTTTTTTTTCCCCCCATGGTTTCTCAAAGAGACTAACAAATCCTAAAGCAATAAAAAACATTGTTCTTTTTTCCTCTTCATCCCAGGACTTGGAATCGAAAAGAAATTAATTTGGGAAGCTGGGGGAGAGGCTGGCTGCTTTGTGGGTGGACAGGGGTTTCTTTGCTCTTTTTCAGAAAAAAGAAATCAAAAAAAGAGGAGGAGATTTAGACTCCTGCTTTTTCAAAAGTTTGAGTTTTGAACTACCCAGTCGTGGGCATGAAGCTCTCATTTCTGGAAGTTGTTTCTTCACTCTGACTACCAGGGATTAAATTATAGAATTGCTTGTTTTCCTTCAGAATAAGTGACTGTGCCTTCATTCCCATGCTTTCCTTTATTATCCACACTGTTTGTCTGTGGAAGAGACAAGTTCCTAACCTGTGCCTGCCTGTGTTTGGTGCCATCACTGCCCTATTTTATAGCTGTATTTTATTACCAGCAAGATGGCAGAGGAAGGGTAGAGTTAAAAAAACAACCAAAGCTTGTGCCCAGACTTTCATCAAATTGGAGCCCAGAAGTAGAGGGTTCCTTCTTCCACACATTGACTGGACTTTGGTGGTCATGCCCAACTTGTAGCCTTTTTATCACTGTAGTTTCTGCAGATCCCTTAAATGTATTTTTCATTTGAGAAAGGACTGAGCTCTTTCATGCTGACTTGAGTCAGCTGCAATTATTGCACACTGGATCCAATTCTGTGTGCAGGGGTGGGAGCTACATCCGTGTCTGAAAGCCAACGGTGCTCCAGGGGCAAAGAGCTGCTGAGAACTCCTGGGAGCAGGAGGCTTCTTGTTGGGGCATGCCTGGAGTAACAGGGATCTCAGCTCCTGGTTCCCCAGCAGCAGAACCGTGTTCAGAGGGCATACCCCCAGTGCAAGGGTGAAAACAAGCCCCTCCATAGGGCATCCCAGAGTTGCAGGGGTGCCTAGGACTCCCATCAGAGCGATCACATCCCAGGAGTTACAGCTTCATGGAACAAAAAGGAAAAAAAAAGCCCTTTTTCAAGAAACCAGACCCATTCTGATTCCCCAGAGTCATCAAAGGGATGCTCCCCACACCACAGGAATGGGAAGGAATGCATGGGAATCAACCTGAGTAGCAGGAGCAGAGAGTTTACCACGTGGCATCCTATGACATGAAAGGGAAGAGCATGTTCAAGTCTTACCATCAGGCTGAAAAGTTCATGTGTGAGTAACTAGGCAAGGCATGTACGTGCCAAATAAATCCCTAGGGAAGGCAGATTGGTATGATGAGAGAATCAGGATGCAAAGTATAAGATACACAGCTGATGGGAATTTGCCTTAGAATGCACAGATTGTGTTTTAATCAGTTCTGGACTTTTTTTCTTGGAAAATCCCGAATTGCCAAGATTATGAAATGGAGCAGATTCACATCCAAGGGTGTGTCAAGTTACTCATCACTAGAGTAGGAGGAGTGAAAGCTTCCCTTATTTCTGACAACATTTGCTCATTTTCAATTTGGAGGTGGAAGAGAAGCCACAATTTGGGGAATGTGTTCATAATTCATAGGATCATTCAATGGAAAAGGCAGATACCTTGACAGACAGAACAGATCCGGATGAGAGAGAGCTGTGTGGAGTTGGCTGATAACAAACCAAACAGGAGGATGGCTCTGAAGCTCCATCCCACACCTAAGGCGGGACTAAAAGTGAGATCCCTTGAATTCAGTGCAATACAGGATCTACTGATGACAGTCAGTTATGACTGCTTTTATAAATAGTTGGGTAGACCTCACTTTTTAACAATATAGAATGCCCATTTTTGATGTAAATGTCTAGTGGTCAGAGCTCTTGCCTGGGAAGGACCTTACTAAGCCCTTTTAACAATGTCATAGCCAATATTAATTCACTGCTCCTGTTTGTTGCAGGTGAATTGAGAACATCCACGACATCACCAATTTTCCAATCTGGTGAAAACGCCGGTGATGCACCTCCCTCAGCGTTCCATCTGCGGGGTGTTACGTACTCCCAGTCCTGGGGAGGTTCTCAGGGAAAGAGCAGGTGTGCTCAGTGATGATACTCAGAACAGCTTGTTTCCTTGCTGCTGCAACCTTTTTCAGGTAATGCAACCCCTGCATCCCAGGGCGATTCAGAACCTGTATGACAAGTATTTTGGATGGAGCCGGTGGTTCTGCCGACTCTCGCTCCCAGGGCAGAGCGAGCACTGCTGCTCTTCTTAATGGCACAGAAAGTGCTCAGAATTATGTGGGTGTCTGGGATATTTCACAGAATCACAGGATATCCTGACTTGGAAGGGACCCATCAGGATCATCAAGGTCCAACTCTTGGCCCTGCACAGGACACCCCAAGAATCCCACCACGTGCCTGAGGGTGTTGTCCAAACACTTGAACTCTGTCAGGCTTGGTGCTGTGACCCCTTCCCTGGGGAGCCTGAGCCATTTCCTCAAATGTAAATTAACCCTTAAACTATCATCATGAGGAAAGTAATTAGCATTTTTGTGGTGCTGAGTTAGAATACATAGGGTGATGTGACTTGCCCTCAAACATTCAAGTCCTTAAATGTACTTGAAAAAGTGCATTGTCATGATGGGTGAGTTCTACCGCATTTCCTTTGGGCTCTGGAAATGGGACTCAGGGGCATTCATCTGGCCAAGTTCAAGAAAGCTACCTGTAAATCTTCTTCTGTGGCAGCTGTCTGATCCTAGGAGTATGTAAAATTCCTACCAGCTATTCATTTGTTCTGGAAGTTCCCCAGGCCACTAAACTGGAGTGCCCATGACTGCGCAGGTGTCAGTGACTGGTATGGTCAGGCTCTCGCTGAATCCTGCCACGATTCGGGAACACAGCAAAGACAGGTCTATTTTCCACCTGAACACCTGGAGAAACCTACTCTGCTGTGCACACTTGGAGCCTCATAAGGCTGAGTCCAGTGCTGTTCACAGAGAAACCAGAGGCTTCTGTGAGAAGGATGAGGGAACAGAAGTACCAGAGCTTCCTTCCCGTAATATCTTAATAAATGTAATTAACTGGGGAATGGAAATCTCAATTCAGTTTCATCTTGTCCTGATGGGATGCAACCCACTCATGACTGAGAAGGCTGCTGTAGCCACTAGATTATGGCACAATCCAGGGAATTGCATCTTCCATCCCTCCTCCTGAGTTTAGTCCTCCTGTCTGGAGAGGAATAGAAAGAGATCCAGCAAGATTGTGCATGACATGTAGTTTGGTGATTGGGTTGTAGGAGGTTCACATTTGATAGAGGGTAACTGCTTTGCCTGAAAAGGGAGCAGAGCCTCCATCAGGCGACCTGACTCCACAGGTATTGGGAATTGCAACACTTTTATTGGAGGCCCCCAAAGTCCTGCCCCTGGAGTTCAGTGAGATTAGTCATGCAGCTAAGTCATGCAGCTGTAGATCTGGAGTCAGGATATGTAAATGGTAGAAACTGGCCAAGAACACAAGATTGCTGATCACAGAGCTGTGGAGCAACCATGCTTGAAGCATAACTTGAGGATGCAGGAGCTCTGCGTTAGTTTGCTGGTACATCTTCTGATAGCACCTCATGATCTGCTGTGGCTGCTGAAAGCCAAACAGTAAAAGGTTATTTATAGTAAGACATGCACTTTTTAAAGAAGTTATTCATTTTGGAGGCAGTAGGAGACTGTGTAACCTTTTGATCACTGTATTTCAGGAAAAAAGATATTTATAACAAGACTGGAGGAACTTGCAATGTGGGTTCATCAGTGAAGAACCTGAGTGTTCTAAGGATTGTGTAGTTTTGCACCTTCATGGTGCTGGAAACTACATACTGCTGATGAAGGGGCTTTTCAAACCAGCTTAGCCAGACAACAAAGGGACACAAGACACTATTCATGAGGTAGCTGGAGCTGTTGCACTCACTTTGTCGTAAATTTTGCAGGTTTTCTGGCTAATCAGATGGTTTTCTCCTTATTTCTTGTAGGCTAGAGATGCTCACCTTCTGCAATGTGATTTTGCCTTATGACTGTCCTCCTTTTCCCCTCTGTATGATGCATGTGTATGCACATAAACCTTTTTTAATATGCCTTGTACTCATTAGTTCTGTCTGTGTTCTTATCTCTATTTGTTTGGTTGACACTTAACCCGTGAGTGCAGCCAGGAGAAATCTTAAAAGTCCGTGTGGTTTTGTGTGTCTGGCACAGCTCCTGCAGCCACAAACTGTACAACCACTTCTGTCCTACTCTGTAACCCTACCAGCACCAGGGGAGTGCTCACACTTCTGGTCTTTTGGTGGTACCAGGGTTATGTTGCTATATTTCACCGTATTTTTCTCACCCTTTAAGTGCGAGTGAAGGAAAGCACTGGCTGAGTCCCCTTGACAATGCCAGTAACAAAGACAAAATTGGATTTGTTCTGGAAAAAATAAAACACAGGCAGAATCATTCCCTTAGTGCAGTCATTTCTTTGTGGGATATGGCTTGTAAGTCCTACCTAGGACAGGACTCTTGCTCATTTTTCCTAGTGAACATGGATTTCATCAGGAAACTGGAGATATAGTGGCACAGTTGCTTGAAGGTGTGCATAACACGTCCTTGGATGAGAATGACAATAATTATCCAATATCGTTCACACAACCAAATCACAAACAAAGCCACAAGTAAAATGTTAAATCTTCACAGATAGAATCCCAGGTTTCTGAGTATTATCCAGTGTGTAAATAGAACTTCCCCTCCTGTCCTAGAGAAATGTCCACCCTCTGAGGCCACAGGATTTGGCACTCATGCCAGTAGTGATGTGACAAAAGAATAATGGAGAGAACAAGACAAACACGGTGAAACAATGACTAACAGATGTATTTCAGGTGCAGATGTAACAAGAACACCTTCTCAGTTCAGCAAAATCACCACCCTCCAACAAACCCCTCACTAAAAGGGGACCAGGACTTGTGTATCCAGACAGAAATGACATCTAAACTCTGCGAGAGATTGTTAATCATCATCATGCTGCTATTGCATACCACGTTCAGTGAAATCTTGGCAAACAGGACTTCACCCAAGTGGCAGACCCTATTGTTTAACTAAAAGACAACTGCCTGCAAGACTTGTAATGAAGATGTGGTAGGTTTTTTTCTTTAATTTAACAAGGTGGTTTGTTTTTTGAATCCGGTGCTTGGAAAAGCCATGTGTCAGGCTCACTTAAAAAGAGCTCAGTGTCTGTTTTGAGGTACGAAGGGCAACGTTCAAGCCAGGAAGGCAAGTCAAAGAGGCCAGGGCAGGATCAGGCACAAGGCCAGGAATAACCCAGCCTGGAGGAGACATCCCACAGCTCTTTTCCCTGCAATCCTGCCCCAAGTTACAGAGCTGGCCCTGGATACGGGCACCAAACCCCTCAGAGCAGTGCTGAAGAGTGTGTTGGTGCTCAAAGGACCTTGGCACTGTGAAAACCAAAATGCAACTGTATTTGTCAGGGCATGCAAAATACCTGCAAGAAAGCCTGCATATAATCACAAATCTGAAATCCAAGTCAGATTCTCTGTAAGCCTGGCTAAGTTTTATGATCTGAAAAGTTTTATGACCTGAGCCATGTGTTCAGCAAATCTGGCTTGATTTATGTATTTTGGCTTAAATGGTTTAAAATCTGAAGTTTAAAAAGTTTGTATAAATAGTCATTTATAGGCTGGTTTCAGCAGCTTTTTTGGCCACATATAATTACTAATATAACTGCTTCTCTCACACAGAGGTGGAGGAGGACTGTATGCATGAACCTGGGTGGCACTTAAAAAGAGACCTTGGAGAATCTAGCAGGTTAGGGGGGGTGAACCTGCTGCAGACCTCCGAGGCACATCTTGCATTGGGGGACGGGACACACTCAAGAACTGTGACCCACAAAATGGCAGTTTATTAACACAAGATCAGAGTTTATATACAGGGGGATACAGAAGGTTCTGGTACAGGGGTGGGCTCCTGCCAGGGACAACGAATCCCAGGGGGTTTTGATAAGGGGGTTTGGAGAGACAGGTCAGGAGGACATGTCTATTCATTCAGGGGGAAGGGATAGCCAGGAAAGAAGGGGAGGTGTGGTCTTTGGGGGCCCAGGAGAGGGAAATCTTGCAGAGGTCTGTAAGGCTGGAGCTGGTCTGACCTCTTGTAACTGGGACTCAGGCAATTCCGGGCAGCTGTTGTTGTTAGAAGCTCGATTCTCTGCAGGCTTCTGCTGGCCCCACCTCCTACAGGAGAAGACCACATTTTACCTTCAGGGTTATTTCTTACAAGGCAGTCTATGTAGGTTTTCAGCACCCAGTGATCTCCAAATTAAAGCAGCCCCACTATGCTCCCAAATGCGTAATTACAAAAAAAATAGCTCTTTGTAATACCTCACCATGAAATGTTTAATTTCCAGTGAAAATACTGACCAATACTGTGTTTCTGCAAGGGATTATCTCGATGTGTCATGCTCACACATCCCTTTGGAGTCACAGGGATGGCACTGAGGGCTGAGAGTTGAGCATGTCTGAACCTCGACAAGGTCATTAAATGTTTGAAATGAGTTTTGAGAAGCCTGTAGGACTACTGCAAATAGAATTAGGATCCAGCTTCCTTTCTTAGTGTTGAAATATTCTCTGTAAAGACAATAAATAGATTGAAATGTAAAGAAATTCTTTAGGTCAACGATGATAGTTTTTTAATGGGCCCCCAGGGCTCTCTTAATTCCAAATAAAACCAAGAGAAGCCAAAAGTCTTGAACACCTCTTCAAGCCATCATGTTGTTAGCAGGCATACATTTTATCAAGTTCTTTTTCCTCCCTGTACTTCTGTACCAGCGACAGGGAAACAAGGGCACTGACTTCCTTTGTAAATCAACTGATGAAAAGTGCCAGAAAAGCTTTTACCAGTGAATACCTGCTTTTGTGAATTATTTCCATGTAGCATTTCAGACACATGAACCTTGGCACTCATGTAGAAAAATATTATCACACTGAATCCACTGATGTTTCCTTATCATGAGCAATTAAAAATATGAGGTATAAATTGCCAGCAGAGTCCTTGATAAAACAAAATTGATACTTAGCAGAAAATGTTTTCACACTATTCCCCGTGTGGTTCTTCAGCACAATCAAAATAATTGAGAATATTGGATTATAAAAACCTTTGTTTGTTGTGCTGGAAAATGGATGTCAAAGTCCTACGCGTGTCTAAGCATAGCAGACCAGGAAAAGCAGCACAGCACCCAAGTGTCCCATGTTTGGCACAGAACTATTTCACAAAGGCATAAAAACAAAGGAGAGGATGATCCTGAAGATAACAAGAGAAAAGCTTTCCAGAGGAATACCTAACAGAACCACTGACCCTGCAGAAAGCACATCACATCTTCCCATGGCCAGGAGCTTTTGTTGTGGGTGTCTCCAAGGGCTGGGAGAAGGGCAGGGCCCTTGTGGGCAGGAGGTGGCCCTGGCCCCGGAGGTTGGGCGAGGCTGGGAGAGGTGTCCATCTGCTTCCCACAGCAGCCCCAGGCTGTCACTTTGATCGCCATCTGGGTGATGCCTCTTCTGCCAGGGCTTGTGCTCGCTGAGAACCATCCTACCGAAATCCCTTTGAGCATCCAGACCTGCAGCAGGCCAGGAAACCGCCCTGGCAAAGAGACTTCACCCCTGCCCTTGTGCCACAGCTGTCTGCTTCAGCTTGTGAGCACAGCAAGATAAGAAGAGATGACAAATTCATGGAGGGGAGTGCTTAAAAACCACACAAGGCTGGGATCAGAGCTTGCTTCCACAAGGACTCCGCGGGCACATGAATAATCTTCATGAGATGAAGAGGCAAAAGAGAGCATTTCACCTGCAAAAAGTTCTGCATAAAGAGCAGAGCTGACAGAGGAGTACAAAGTTTGATTAAATAATATAAAATCACAGGACAAAATTTACAGACCGTTGGCATGAGGCAGGGGGAGGCTGCAAAATGCTTAGCTGAAAGAAGCCAGGGAAAAGACATGGAACTGTTTTTTAATTACTCTGTTTGGAAGAAGATTATATAGAGATTAAGGGAAGTGCATGTTTGCAGTGATAATACAGCTTCAGGGACAGCCAAGAGATCAGAGGTTGTCCTGAGCGTTACCAGTCATCCAGTGCCTTTCAGCTGATGGAGCCACATAAGCAGCACTCACTGGGAGGGAAACAGTGCTGGCACTGCCTGGCAGGGCTTGCCCTCATGCTGTCCTGGTAATTTAAACTGTGCCAGGCCAAAGCAGAGGCAGAGGTTATGATGAAAGGACTTGGGCATGAAAGATGAAAGCTTAGTTTTTTGGTCAGGATCGTTGTAATGTAAAGGTTAGGCTAGACGTGCACCTACATATTGCATTGCAGGTGGGTCTAGCATATCACTGAGATACCACAGGCTCTTGCTTGTGCTCCGTGCCCACCAAAATCTGTGTGCCTGCATCTGTGCAGTGCCAAGCACCAGAAGAAAAGCCTCCTAGGAGCAGAGTATATCAACTTGAATCAGCACCAGGTTAATGTGATAACATGGCTTTTAGTTGTACCACAGACGCTTACGCTGTATAAAGGCAGCTTGAAAGGCACTTGTATAATGGAAAAAAACCCATCATGTATTCCTAATTGCTTTACTTATTCAGCTGTATCGCTGCAGGATCACAGAATGATTGAGGTTGTAAAAGACCTTCAAGAGCATCGAGTCCAACCTGTGGCTGAACATTGGATTGCCAGTTGGACCATGGCACCAAGTGCCACATCCAGTCTTTCCTTAAACACCTCCAGGGATGGTGACTCCACCACCTCCCTGGGCAGCTCCTTCCAATGCCTAATTAACAACCCTTCCCATGAAGAAATTCTTCTTGATGTCCAACTTGAACCCCCCCAGGTGCAGCTTTTACTGAGCGCCAGTTTGCTCCAATAAATTTAACTACAATCCTCCTCTTCCCTCTGAAATCTTCTGTTGATCCAGGGCCTCTGGGAAAGCTGCCTATTGAAAACCAGTCGGTGTAAAAAGCTGCTGCAATCAGGGCAGAGACTCAGATCAAAGTGGTGCCACCTGGGACATGCCAACCAAGAGCAAGTACTGCTGCATCAACACAGAGCCGCTCCAAGCGTGTTTTTCACAGACTCTTGCCAGCTTGGGTCCCTCTTTGCTGAATATTTGGAGATAGAAAGCAGCTTTACGCAGGTGATGCAGTCCAAACACACGTCTCTGACATTTTCTAAAGCAGGAGCCTTCTCCAGCTTTTTCACCATCAGCTGTCTTTCCTCTTTGAAATCTTACCTAATGTGTGCAAAATTAGTTTCAGCATTAACCTCCCTAAATTTGGATGCGAATCCTGTGTGTGTGACTGTGCTCTACCTGAAAGAGCTGTTGATGCAACTTTTCATGCCACTGAAGGGCACTCGTCAGGATTTCCTCCATGTTTATCTCCAGTGAATATATGACCACTTTTGTAGTAGAAAACAGGAGTTAAATATTACAGAAAAGGAAAAAAAAGAATATGAAATTAATGAAAAATGCAAATCTTGAGTTCATTTGCCAAACTTCTAATATCTCTTAGGTCTATCTCTGCCCAACTCAGCTGTGTTGTACTTCCAATAATATCATCATCATCATCATCATCATCATGGCTGGGCTTCATGAATGAAGATTTGAGAAGGGCTCTACCCACGCTTGCTACAAGTGCACTGATGGCTAAAAAGGCCAATGCGAGATAGACAAGTCCAGTTGCAGAAGGCACAGCAGAAAGACTCTCCAGGTGATATCGACAAGACATGTGTCCCAGTTTAAATGAGACACAGGTGTTTTGCTGAGGATGAGTTATGAGAAAAGACCCAAACTCCTCCCTCTAAGCAAGTATAAATCTGAAATTAAGAGGCTCTGATTGAGGGAAAAAAATTATGGAAAAGGAAAAATAACAGTCCTTTATTAAAAGGTATTGGCAGAAACACAAAAAAACAAGTAAAACAACCAAACGATACTCCTATACCCACAGAGAATCCCCTTCAAAACAAACCAATGAACAAGCAAAGGAAAAAAAGTAAACAGTTCAGTTTGTGCCCTTTGGTGCAATTCCAACCACAGTCAACAGGTGGCACTGTTGGATCACTGGAGATGCAGAACCTGCAGTTACTTATGCTGACCAGCAGGGGGCGATGTGGGATCGCTGGTCACTGCCACGTGGAGGGGGGTGGAGGGGGCAACACCCTCCAGGGTGTGTCAGAGAAACCAAAAAAAACCGGGTTTCCCTTCCTACACACTGGGACAGGGGAGAGGGAGAGGGGGAAGGGAAACAACAACAAAAGAAAAGTCCCAATGAAAAGAAAAAAAAAAAAAACCAAACTCAAACCATTCGGCTGGTTGAACTGTGCTGCACAGTCCTCTCTCTCCCCCCTTGATGTGCACAAGGACCACCGTCAGGAAAAAAACAAACTGGAAGGGGAAGGGGAAAAAAACCTCCAGAAAAACAGCTCCTCTCTGATGAAAAATCCAAGCAGGGTCCGTAACTGTCAAGCAGGTCGGGAGCAACAGGAACCACGGAGCTTCCACTCTGACCTGTGTTCCAGCCACAGCCAGTCCAAAAAACTCCTCCCCCCGTTTCCCAGGAGATGAGAGAAAAAAGTAAAGAGGAGCCCTTCATCTCCCCCATTTCCTAGGAGACTAAGTTCTGGGCAATTAAGCAGAGAGCCAGTTCTGTTTGTGTCTTTTAAGTGCTCACTTAATATCTCTGCCTGCAGTGGGCAGGGGGAAGGGAAAAATTCCTACTTAGTTTCTAGGAACCAGTAAAACCATGACAACACGATTCTTTCTGCGTTGTCTTTTCTCCTCGAGAGTGATCGTACATGTGTTCTCAAAAGCAGCAGCAGCGTTATAGATGGTGTGTCTCCAGGCCTCCCAATTGGAGGCCAGGGTAGACCAGTGGTGGTGATCAACATGGCCAAGGCTGAGGGATTGTTTCAGGCAGTCCTTGGATCTCCTCTTCGGGCCTCCTCTCTTGCGGCAGCCAGTGGCAAGTTCCCCATAAAGCACGATCTTAGGGAGGCGATGGTCCTGCATCCTGGAGACGTGCCCTGCCCAACGCAGCTGAGTTCTCAGCAGCAGGGCCTCAATGCTCGGGACTGCTGCCTGTTCAAGGACAGATGTGTTGGTCACATAGTCAGTCCAGTGGATGTTTAGGATTGTACGGAGGCAGCGCTGATGGGAGTGTTCTAAGAGACGCGAGTGGTGCTGATAAATGACCCATGATTCAGATCCATATAAAAGAGTAGACAGTACGATGGCTCTGTAAACACTGATCTTTGTACTTTTCTTCAGGTGTTTGTTTTGCCACACTCTTTTATGGAGTTTACCAAAAGCTCTGTATGCCTTTGCTAACCTGTTGTCTATTTCTGCATCAATCTTACCATCTGAGGAGATGATGCTTCCCAGGTAATTAAACTGTTGGACTGATTTGAGCTCTGATTCGCCAGTGGTCATATGAGGATGATGGAAGAACTTCCAATTATATACTTGCTACTCAACATAGTGAAACTTACAGAAAAACTGGGAGGGGGTGGTATTTTTTTTTAACACAACTTTGGATTTGTGACCCTCATCCTTCCACTCATGCTGGTCTGTACTCCAGTCAATGACCCTCTTGGGGGTTTTCTGTTTAGAGAGAGTTTGAGACACTGAGTGCTCCTTGAAAAAGATACTATAGCCAGACATTTGCAGTGTTTAGGCGTGAGTAAAGATCTGTAGTAAGAAGTTTAAGTTAAGTTTAAAAAAGGAGTAAAATATCTGAAAAGGCAAACGTGCATTTGCTCTTCCTGAGAACATGGTGAGACAATGCATTACATTAACTACATTAACTAGTACACATCCTGTTTCTGTGTTACTAATTGGTTTACAAAATTAGACACACACACTATTTTGCAAAGTTCCATAGCTGTACAGGAATATATCTGAGCAGACACCTCATGCTGCTCAAAATGCAGAAGTTAGCCAGCCAGTTGTAACTAACTCGAAACAAAGCATTAGAAGTACAGATGGGGGATCAGTGAAGATTTCACTGCAAATGTATGGGAATTTAAGAATTCATCTGCTGAAGGATGTCTCAGCTTTTTTCTCTCTTTTTCACTGGTTTGATGATTGCACTTAGGAGCAGATTCATTGCGCTTGTAGTATAAGTATTTGTACTAGTACTGACTTTGAAGAGAGAGATACAAACTAGCGGGTGGAAAAGCCCCCTAGTGGTACAGAGAAATGGTGCTGGGCAGGAGCGGGACCTCTGAATTCCAAGGAAAGATTTGTTCTCATGCTGGGCCCCTGTGCAGTGCAGCTTTAAAGGCTATTTGTTATTACTTTTGGGAGCTTGGAATGTGTATTGTAGGTGCATGAAACCCACAAACAAATTAATAATTTTTCCAAAAGGCAGTACCACAAAACTTTTTTGGATCATTGCCTGTTTAATATATGCTGTGTAGACAATAAAACCTCATTTAGAGCTATTTCAGAGAATCAAAAGAGTGTGAATTTCAGTTTGCCCCATTTTTCTTTCCACTTGTCCAAGTAAATGCAGGAGTTGCTCCAAGTCCAGCTGTCCAGAGCCCAGGAAGAGAAGAAAGCCTGTAAAGAAAAGGCCCATCTCTACTATTTATTTTAATCTTCATTGTGTCATGGCTTTAAGGCATGAGAAGTCAGTGCCTTTGCAGAGAGCACTGCCTAGCCTTATCTCTGTTCTGGATCCCACTGGTTACTTTTTTGAGGATAATTTCCATGTCTGTTGAGAAGAATCGGGAAAACCATCCAATTTGGGCAAACAAAAATTCACCCTCCAGCAAAAAGCTGCTGGGTGAGGCTGAGCAAGGCGGTGCATGACCGACAGAGCTGGCAGATGGTCACAACAGCTCCATTCCTTCAGGACTCATCCCCTCAGCACAAGCAGCACAGAGTTACTGGAGGAATGAAGGCATATCTCCCTTCAGCACAGCAATGATTAAACCTGAGCCTGTGTAAAGAGTAAGAGAATAGGCAGCACGTTCTTATCTAAATAGTCAAAATGCAAAGCTACAACCCAGGGGCTGGAGGCTTGGCTTTTGTAATGTCAAGGTCTTTGCAGCTTTGTGCTCAAAGCAGAGCATTCTCTCGTTTGCAAATTCATCTGCGACACACGGGTGAGGGAGCTCTGCAGACACGGAGGGATTAGCTCAGCACTGCATAGCCAGACCTTGCAGGATTCTGCAGCCTGTGCTGGTTGCTGAGCGGGGGTGTAGAGAGGGAGAAGGGAATGCCATGCCAAGCCACATCTGGGTTAGATGTCTGCTGGAAGTCATTGGGCTGTGCAAGCAATCACACCTGAGCATACCTGGCTGTTGACCACCTGTAACATGTGCATCCAGCTCTGAGGATCCAGCATCCCCTGGCACTGCCCAAACCTAATGTAAGGAGTCACAGAGTGGGAAAGGGGATATGGCAAAGCCCTCAGCTGTGTAAGGGACAGATATGAATGAAGGGGACTATGAAGATGAAGCCTCTTTAGGTAAATGAATTCCATCCTCGGAATGGGAGGCTTAGCAAGTCAAGCTAGGCAATTAAATTACCCCTAAATGTTTAATTACATAAACACATCTGCAAATACACGGCAGGCCCGAGGTTTACTACATGCAGTAAATGCATAAATGTGCCAATCTGTGCAGCAGATAAATCGCAGCATTTATGAGTGTGAGCTGACAGAACTGTACCCACTGAGCTAAAGGAGGAGCAAAGATATGTAGGAAAATATCTGCAGGTACCCAGTGAACATGGAGCTTGGTAGCCAGGGGGATGAGGATGCTGGAGTGGGAAGCAAGGACAACTAACCCAACAGCTGCCTCGTGAGACCTGCTCCAAGCCACGGGGTGTTGCTCTGAAGACACTAATTTTTTTCCTCTTTTTGCAGCACTTGGCCACCATAAGCCTTTCAGGCATCCTTGAGGCAGGTGTGGTGTGGGCGAAAAGGAACCTAAACCAGGGGGATAGAGATCTATGGCAAAAAGTTAAAGGGACCTGGGAAGGGGATTTCTGGTGTTCCCCATTTTTAGGGTTGTGAGGAGCAGCATTCCCAGCTTGTGTGCACAAACATTACATATAGCTCAGAGTAAATTAGTCAGATGAGGTGAAGAGAAACCTGTGTGAGTGTGAGGAGGCACATGGAAGCCTCCCAGGACACTCACATTTGGCTCTCCGTGCTCATTAAAGCTAAGAGGAGGCTAATTTGGGTGATTGGGTGTGGTGGTTGTGACAGATTGCCTGGAAGCACTGGCGTTTATGGGTGGACTCGAGCCTCCCAGTATCCACTGCTTTATTCTGCTTAAGTGCTTTCTGTTTACTAAAGATTTCCAGAGGCGTGGCAGCCGAAATCTCAGGTGGATTGTCTCCATGAGCACTTCCCATGGGTTGAGACATCCTTCATGACTGTAGAACCTGCAAGCTGTCCTGCTCACACCTGTGCTGAGGGTCCTCTGCTCTCCAGAAAGCCTCAGCCACTGGAGGATTTGTAAGCAAGTGTCCCCCACAGTCATGCAGCAAGTCTCACATGATGCTGGTACCCTTAAGAAAGTCTGTTTACCTGTCCCTCATTTCCAAGGTTTAATAAAGACTTGAATGACTTTGTGAAGTCCCTTTGGTCTGGACTTCATTCCCCTTGGAAACAGTAAAGAGAAACACAGAAAGCTCACAAGCAAATGGTCTCTGATGAAATTTCTGAAGTGTCTTTTCCTGGTATGCCCAGATTCCCGAATCTCCCCCAGTGCAGATTCCTCCTTTAAATGCATTTCCTGCATCTATCACTGAAAAATGTAATCAGTAGAAATATATCAGTCTCCTATGTAATTCAAGGTAACCATGTACTTCAACCCAAAACCTCTTACATCAAGCTGTTACAACCTCACTGTCTGGCTTTTCAGGGAAGTTTCTTTGCTGCCCTTCCACAATCCAAGTTCTCTGACCATTGTTTAATGAATGAGTTAGTTTTAATTTTTTAAAAAAGTGTAAGTTCTGTGTATCAGCAAATTGCACCTGGTACTTCTGCATCATATCCCTCGTGTTTTGGGGGGAGTTTCAAAAGGTCACAAATGAGTCAGTTCAATTAAACTGAACCACGGTGGCAGAGTCACCACTGCTGGCAGTGTTCAAAAAAATGTGTGGATGTGGCATTTGAGGACATGGTGGTGGTGCTGGGTTGACAACTGGACTTACTGATCTTAAAGGTCTCTTCCAACCTTAACCATTCTATGATTCTAATCTTGTAGTAAAGTGCTGCTTCACCAGGATAGCAAGAAAACAAATACAGGCATAACCTGTATTTCCCTGCTTGAGCGGAGAGCCTGGACCAGGTGACCCACTGTAGTCCCTTCTAACCTTACCCATTCTGGGATTCTGTGAACCTGTGAGTTACTGATCCGTAAAAAACTACTGCAAACCTTGAGCAAGGATAGATTAAAGGGGGGCTTGTATTTTGGGAGCTGTGTGTCGGCCCTTCTCTGTATGGCCCTGGACACACCCCTGGGAAATGAACCCTTCTGCTTCCATTGCCTTCTGCTTCCTGGGCACTGACCTGTGCATTATGGGCACACGTTGGGGATGAAAACAAGCCACTGTTGGTAAATAAGTAAAAAAGGAGCACTGCTGCTCAGTCACCTTGAGTGGAGAGTAGAGATTTCCTGAGTCGTGGCAGTGAGTTCAGATGTCTGTGTGGGCGATAACCTTAATGGGAAAGAGTTAATGGGACTGGGAGGTGTTTGATCAGTAACATTCAAGGTTGCCTTCCAGCTACAGGGACCCGTGACGTGAGCTGGCACACGTAAGGTGGCAGCAGCTTTACCACCTCCATAGTGATGGTAGGCAGTGTTGTTGTCCATAGGTCCTAAGGTGGGTGCTGGTGTGCCTTGTCTGGGTGTCTGGAAAGAGAAAATAAATACATAAGCATGTATGGCGAGTCTGTGATACTGATACTGTTCTGGCCAAAGAGGCAATGCTGGGAATTGGTTTTCAGCCTCTAGATCTGGCGCTGCGGACTGGAAGGGAACACCAGCAGGCAGCCAAGTGCAGATGTGATTGCCTGTTCAATGCACATCGCTGTTTCCACATAGCCCACTTTACTGAGCAAACACAGCTCGGTGCTGGCAGGGATCACTGCTTGTCTTCTCCCAGCAGCTGCAGCTTTGCTTTGTCTGTGAGTAGCTTTGCCGAGTTTCAATTTAGGGTCCCAATAAGGCTTTAACAAAGATCCAAACTGCGAAGGCAAACAAAAGAGAGAAAAAAAATATAATGAAATGTAATGAGTAAAATACTGTTGTATGGCTGCAATAACTTGGGATTCTGGGAACTGCTCGTGAAGACAGTTTGCTTTAACAGAAGCTGCCACAGTGGAAACCACAGTGGAAATCACTTCGTAAAAGCAGTCCTGCTTTCCAGGTTTTCCACGGGCATCTACAGTGTGTTGAGAGGATTCAGCATCCCTCTTGCCATTCTTGCCAAGTCAGGCAGGGAGCCTTGCAGGGTCTGCAAGCTTTCTGCAGCAGCTGCAAGGGATACTGTGAGACACAAGACCCTTTATCTGGGGAGAAGCTTTGTTGTCTATTTAATACACTCCCAGAGCAGAAAACATGAGTCAAGTATTTACCTTGAGGTTTAGGCTGAGCACTACAGCAATCCTGAACAATAGGGAGTTCTCTATTAGAGTTAGGTTTTAATGAACAAGCCTAAACTGAGGAATGCTTTGGCTCTCTCTGTAACCAAACTCATTGTTTAAGGTTTTGATTAAATTTTTTCTTTGTGAAAAGGCAGGGTGTGTTTTGTAAATTTTGTTTGCAGCCATAGAAATCCCTTCATTTTAAGGAATTTCCGTAAATCAGTGAAAAGCAGGCATTCTTTTCTACATATTCCCTGAGAATATGCCCTGCTTGATTACAGGTCTTATAATTCAAGACTGTAAAAGTAGATTTTTTTCATAGGTTTCTCATCCATGCTCAAAACTAGTTTGTGGGCCCAGGCAGCCCTGCCAATACTGCCTTGCTGTCCTTCCCCTGGGGAAGCCCCTGCCTCCATGTTTCCTGTAGGAAAATTAGCTCTTGGAGGAATTTAACCTTTACAGTCTAAAGGCTTTGTCCTGACATGCAATAGCATATGGATAGACCTCATCCACTTTGAGCTGAGAAAGCAAAATAAACCTTAAATGCACAGCTCTCTCCTGGTTTTTCAGCCTCTCCTTGCTGGCTCTGGTGGTAGCAGGTTTTCCTGGTGGGCTCTCTCACCTTGGTCTCACAGTCGAGGCTTATCATTCCCTTCCATATCTTTCTTCTTATCAATCAGGACCATAAAACTGGCTATTGCCTTTTCAGGTTCCCAGGGAAACACCTCCTCCCTTAACTTCTCCTCTAATCCGGCTTGTTGGCACATTGTCCTTTGAAAGCACAGAGAGGCACGGACTGCAGGCAGAACAATTCTGATTTCTCAGGCTTTCACAGCTACTGTCAGACACGATTGCAGGGGAGCAATATCCAGCATCTGCCTCTGCTCAGTGTTTATGTAAGCATTCACCATTAATCTCTGTGGTACAAAACATAGAGTTAAGCTCAACAGCGAGATCCGATCCTTCTGCTGTTTCAACCCTTTGGTTTTAAGGCTGAAATGGGAAGATTTGATGCCGTGATGCTTAAAAAACAGAGTGAAAACCAGCAGGGCTGGCCTCAGTGCCGGGTAGCAGCTCTCCCCCAGACACTCGAGGTTACATAAGTCATTGATACAGAGTTTCAAAATGTTTGTTATTGATGCCTTTTCCAACCGTTCCCGACAGCGGTGGTAATTCCTCCTTGGAAAAATCCCTCCCCGCTCCTCGCTCGTTGCCCGCTGCCCGAGCAATGCGTTTCCCCACTAGATGTCAGCGTTGCTTCTGCGAATCACGGGGGGGGGGTTGATGAAAACCCTTTAATGCAGGTCCTTCATTTTTCCAGGCCTTCATCAGGCTGGTGGGAGACCCCCCTGCCAGCCCGCACCGAACCAAACGCTTTCTGGGGGAGATTTGCGCCAAAATCGGCTTTTGGCTTCATTAGGAGGATCTGTCCTGTTTCTGGGAACCCACCTACTAACCCAGTGCCTGGCACCACCCTCCAAACGGCCACTGAGATGTTTGGAGATGTTTAATTGCATTTACTCCGTTGGAAATAAGGCTGTTTATGATGAAATATGACCCACAGCAGTTTAACGTGGCTGTGAAGTCACTGGAGGTTGTGGTGTGATCTCCCCACGAAGTGCTCTGTCGGGTCGGAGGGTCCAGCAGCCAGGGCTGGCACGAGAGCCTGATCCGGCAGAAGATACTTCTTATTTCCAGTTTATGCAGCTACCTGGCTGAGGACAGCCCAAGAAACTAACTGGCAATAGAAAAAGTAGGAAAACTTGGTTTCTTCCTTTTACCTAAGAAAGGGAGACAGCTGAGGATGAGAGCTAGCACTTCTGACACCTTGAAATTCAGAAAAATCCCTCCCAGTCCAATTACAGAGAATGCTTGTTTATTTAATGAACCGGTTAACTTTAATCTTTTTTAAAAGAATAAGTTCTGTGTCATTTCCTTTGTGTATTTAGGATAGTTAAGATATTTTATAGGCTAAAATTAAGTTTTAAAGCACTTGTTTACTCATTTTTAATTGCAACCCAACTCCCATCCAGTTTGACCTAAGTGAAAAATAATTAAAAAAAAAACAAAGCATCATTCAAAGCACTTCTAATAGTTTTATTAAAATATAATTAGGAATCTGAATAAATGCATATAAGATACAGACTCACTTGAATAAGTACAAGCCACAGGTGCCCTCCTGGTTAGTCACGTCTAATTAATTCCAACAGTCACTTAACTTAATCTTTCTTTAAAAATTGAAATAACTGTGGAGAACCATAGTAAAATGAAATTTAAAATACCAGATGGATTTTTTTTTTAAATTAAGATTTCCTGATTGTTGAACTTTGTCGTTGTTAAAATTCATCATTCCAATCCATCCCTGGAATGTACAGTTAATCACCTCTTCTAAATACAAAGCACAGGAGGCGATTACCCTTCTGCAGCTGCATCTCTAGATTCAGCTTTTTCATTACATTATAATTAAAATGGATCTTCAAAGTTGTCACGAAAATAAAGGATTAGTGGCACAGAAAATGAAAGTGTAACGGAAGGAACTAAACATGAGCTATGAGCAACTTCAGCTCTGGCCTCTTACCCGATTCCCATTTCATTTTTGGACTTGTCTGAAGTGAATAAAGAGCACGGAGCCAAATTACACAGTGAACTTTGTTATTAAAACAGCATGGAGTAAGACTTTGAACTTCAGAGAGATTTACATCTTGTTTTGGTCCATGGTGGCAGTGGAATAACAGCATCTCTATGTCATGCAGGGCCTTCTTGGGGGCCCATCTGGCACTTGGAGATGAGTTGTTTCATTGCTGCAGCAAGCACGTGCTCTCCCACACCCAGCTTACCTTCCCTTGCACTAGCAAGAGTTGAGTTCTGTCCTGAAAGTTGTGTTCTTTTGTAGAAATGCAGTTTGCTCAGACACATCTGCCTGCAGTTTGTTTTACATTGCTGGAGAGACCTTGACCTGGCTCATTCTTGGGGGTTGGTGGAACATCTGGAGCCCTGTGCTGCATCTCGCTGCAGAGAGGTGTGCTGGGACAGTTCACCGAACATCTGCCTGGGAGCAGCCGTGTCTGCCTTCTGCTGGCACTGCAGCTCTTGCTGTGCTCTGACTCTGCTCCGAGGTCACACTGGAGGGGTGGCTCTGGGGCACAGTCCTGCGCATCAAACCAACAGCGCATCCACCTCCTCTCATCCCCCGCTTCGGTGCTCGCAGGCACAGCCTGCCAGGGTGCTCAGCCAGCCCAGACTGAGGCTATTTTTATTTCTTGCAGTGAGCTGTTGGTTGTTTCAGGTCCCTGAAGGGCAAGGTGGCTGCATGGTCAGGGGGTACCAGTGCCAGTGCCACAGCCCTGACCAGCCACAAGTGTGATGGGGAGGGAACAGGGACAGACTATGCCCCTCAGGGGCTGGGGGCAGGTGAACAGGCTCAGCCACATCACAAAACAACACATTTGAGATGATTCCCTTTGCATTGCATCTAGTGGTGACATATCCGTGGGACAAATTTGTTCAGTAAGCTGATCTGATCGACTGGAAGCATCCCAGGAAGTAACTCCATAACGGAGGAGAATAGAATAGAATCTTTCAGTTGGAAGGGACCTACAACAAACATCTCATCCAACTGCCTGACCACTTCAGGGCTGACCAAAAGTTACAGCATATTATTAAAGGCATTGTCCAAATGCCTCTTAAACACTGACAGGCTTGGGGTATCAACCACCCCTCTAGGAAGCCTGTTCCAGTGTTTGACCACGCTTGCTGTTAAAGGCTTCCTAGTTTTCTCTTGGACCTGATAGTTGAGCTGACTCATTCTGGAAACCTCTCATCACTGAACCTGGTGCAGGGCAGAAGGAGAGGGCACAGCTGGGGCAGCTCAGGATGGGATCACCCTACTGTGACTGCTCCACTTAGATCAGCTCAGACAAAATGCTGGCTCATGCTCACCCACATGGGCAGAGCTGCCAGAAGGTGGAGGGTCTGCCCTTCCTGCTCTCCCTTTCTTTGATCCATCAACCATGGCTCCCAGCACTGGCTCCAGCCAGACAGCTGAAAAACAACTACACACCTTTTTCCAGACTGTTTTGCAGCTCCATCAGCTCATTTAAACTGGGATTTATGGCTCTCACAAGAGCCAGTCCGATGGGAAGGAGATGTGAAGGCCACCTGGCTAGAGGTGGCGGGAAGGACAAAAATGCCTTCTGGAGCAGCAGCGAAGTCTTGCATCACCCTCCACCCGAGCCAGGACTTTGTCTCTCTTCACATCCCTGTTTTCTCCCTTTTTGGCCTTGTCCTCATCTGCATGAATGTCTGCCCTGCTGGGGCCTCTTGCTCCAGTCTTCCTCCAGATGCTCACTGGGACCATTTTGCTCCCTGCCTGACAACGCCTGAGGAGGCTCAAGCACCAGTTTGGCCAACTCGGGCTTGAACAGGTCCAACCTCCGCCTGCCTTCGTCAGGAAAAAGTTCCTGCACAGGTGCCCACAATGACTCCATTACCTCTGACACTGCAGGGCCGTGCACAGGCTCTCCTTATCCTTTTGCTGCTGGTGGCAGTGATGTGTCCCTTTGCCACATGAGAGTCCTGGACTGTATGCACTGCAAACCCTAGTAAGAACAACCCCTGGAAGAACTGCAACCACCACAAAATTCCTGCTGTGCCTGCAAGGTGTACTCATTTGACCTTGCTTTTTCCAAGACAAGCAGTGTGTGATACATGATAATGTATTGCACTAGTCTATGCATCAGTGGATGTTCTCTAGAAATTAAAATTTGGGAAAAGCTCTTAGTTTATTTCTGCAGAACAAGGGCCAGGGACTCACTGTACACCAACCAGGAGATGTCCAGCAGCTTCCTCTGGTGCTCAGGGCTGGAGGGAACAGCTCAACTCCTCGCTGCACCCAAACCGCCTGTCTTGGTAGGATATATCTGAGTAAGAGGTGTGGGGCTTGCACGGGACAAGCCCGTGTCAGAGGCATTTAGAAGTGATAATGAGAGGAGTAGCCCTGATCGGCAGAGGGGACGAGGGGTTATCGCTGCCCTGCGAGGTTGAGGAAGCCCAAATCCAGCTCAGGAGCTGTGAGTGGCTGCCTCTGAGCTGGGCTTGTCTCCAGGACTGGCAGCCAGGGCGGTGGGTGAACCCACCCTGACAGGTCAGCCGTGGGGTGTGACATTCCCAGGGTGGGGATGGAAGTTTGCAAAGTTGTGGAAAGATGTGGGGAGACTGGGCGTCTTGGGGTCCCACCTGTGGGGCCCTGCAGGGGCTGGGGGGGGGAGGTGACAGCAGCGTTGCCCTGGTCCTCATGATTTAAACCCATCTTTGTGCTGGTACAGGCTCTTCCTGTTGTCATTTTCCTTCCTTTTCTTTGAGATGTGAGGGTGACTGCTGATGTTTGGGCTAAACACAAAATAACATGTTTGGTTTTCCCACTGCAAATTGCAAGCAAGGTCTTGCTCTGTGGTGAGCCCCAGGCAGGGGATGAGCCAGCAAACCTGTGACTGGCACTAATGCTTGGCTGGTGGCTCCCTGCATGGAATGGGATTGTTGTTCCACGTGCTCCTGCAGAGCAGAAGGTCCCCCAGTGGCTGACACCGGCGCCTCGATGGCCAAAAATAGCTGGGCCTGTCACAGGAAGGATGATACCTCTGGGAGGCTGAGGCCACACTGGAAGGGACAGTTTGTCACACGGTCAGAAACACAGCAGTGTCTCATTTCACATGCATTTCCCTTGGTTTCAGGAAAACTGTTTACAAATAAATATCAAATTGTTTGCTCGGGAGAAGAGGACTTGGCTAAAACCCTGCACAAGCGTTTGGGAGCTCAAGATCCTCACGGTCGGTTTAAAGGAGAGGATGCGTCCACTCACACTGCTTTTAAAATAGACCAGTGTGTAAATGACAGAGCAATTTACGGACTCTGGGCAATGCAGGACAGCAAACGGCTCTCAAAATACGGGAGCTGTCCCCACACAAGTCGTAACAGATGACAGTTTACTAAATATATCCCCAGTGCCAAAACAAACAGCACTACATACCAAAACAAGAGGTCACTGCAGATTGCCTTCATGCCCAGATTGCCTTCATGCCCTGCTTTTCTGGCTGATCTGCAAGAGACTTTCACCAGGAGGACTGAGAGCTGAGGCTGAGTATATGTGAGTGTCTGCCAGGGAGATGGATTCCCATTTTGCCAAATGCTGTCAATTGTGCCTCTGAGGGTCGGTGCAGTATCTCATTACAGTCCCTACCTATCCCCTGTGACCAAAGATGTCTCAGTCACTCAGGAACTCCTACACTGAAGGCAACAGCAACTTTACAGGGCTGAGGACTGAATGAATGAGACTTTCAAGCTGGAGACCGGGATAAGTAATAAAGGTAATGAAAAATTAATTGTATCTCCTGCCCCGAAGTACATTTGAAATATCATCTGCTTTTCAGGCTTGTGCATAAATATGCATAATTCTGCATCTTTAATTGAAATATGTATTCAGCTTGGCTGTTTTTCTGCTGACAGCTCAATGGAGTTACACTGTTAATAATCATTACAATTATTTAGTGGTACTCAGATCCTGCTAAGAGGTCTGAACCATGCTATAAGATTATAGAAACCTGGAATGAAGATATATTCCCAGCCTAAGAGCTGAAATCCAATAATAAATTTTATAGTAAAAAAACCCTTTATAAAAAGAAACCCTTTTGTATGAAAATATCAATGTAAGGGAGTCAGGAATCCACATCAAACTGAAATTTTTAGAAACCATAAATATAATTCCCTCAGTCCTCCTTGAAAATCTCAGCCAACTGAGTCATCAGTGAAGGAATAATCATTTTAGTGGGATTCCTACATAACCCCCTGCATAGGTCTCATCCCAAGTGAGAGCTGTGCATGGAGCAGGGCAGTATCCAGGCAGGCTCATGTTTGCCTGAGCTTTAATCCCCTTGCAGGCAAAATCCCGAACTTGAATGCATGGAAAATTGCTGTTGATAATCTTATTTTGAGGGGGAAAATTATGTACTCCAACCAGCATCTGGCAAGGTAAAGGCTTTTAGCTTCTGACTTGGAAGAAACCTTGTACACATATGCACTTCAGTGGCTGCTAAAGTTTCTGGAATTATATTTTTGTCCTTTAAAATTCTGAAGACACAATAGCAGCCTGAATTCCCCTTTTCTGTGTTATGTATCACTGCACAGTGGCAGCAGGGCAGGAGACATTTCATAGGCCATAAAACCAGAATGGGCCTAATCCTCTTCTCACAGTAGATTTACATTTGTGTGACTGTTAGTAAAGTTGGCAGTAAAGATGTTGACAGAGCTGAGGGCTGGCTGGGGCCCAAGGGCACTGATTTTTAAAGGTGGCAATCGGGATTACTAAATCCTGCTTCCAAAGAAGCCTTAGCCCCACTTCCTACCCTCGAGAGTGTTTTTGTTCTCCACTGAATTATGGTTGAAAATGGGCTGTAGCCACCCAAGACATGTCAGGAGTGCCGGGGAAGCAGAGGCAAAGCAAAGTGCTGGTGCCTGAGAGCTGCCCAAGGGAGCCTTACCCTGACAAAGGAGGGGTCAGAAGGGTGCCTGGGATGTGCTGATATGATTCCTGCAGTCCTCAGCCCAGCTGTGTCCTAGAACCATCAATACCTACAACACAGAGGTTGCTGGTTTTTCTCTTGGTTTCCTTTTCATTGTTGGAGATGGCAAGGAAGGGAAATGCTCTCAAGAGATTAAAACAGTCACCATTTAAAGTGAAACTATTGCAGCTCTTGCCTGAGGCTCAGTGAAAGGGCTTCAGGGGTCAGAGGAGGCCAGCAAAAGGAAAATGCATAAGCCCTTGGGAACCTTCTGCTGCCCAGTTTTGCTCTACAATCACCTGGGCTTACAGGTGGCCTGTTGGACTGTTTTACAAAACAGCTGCTTGCCCAGCTGTTGTTATTTCCTTGTAAATCCTGCAGGTTCCTGAATCCAGACCCAGCATTTGACCTCCACGCTGTGTTTCTCCAGTTTCTGCTGTGGCCAGCTGAAATACAGTGTTTCTTGGCAGGTTCCTCTCACATTCTTCTCACAATCCTCTCTATTTCTTCTGAGAAACAGAGCCAAAACTGAGATGCCAAACTGCTGGTGTGGTGCAGCGTGTGTGGGAGGCACCAGCCAGCCTTGGAGCTGAGGGTGAAGATGACAGGACCCGTGGGGTCATCACAAACACTCTGCAGCACAAGGGTTGCAGCAGGGACAGTCCAAGGATAAAAGAGGCAATATTTTTTATTAGACTGACTAATACCATTGAAAAAAGTGGATAAACGTTTGGGTTTAAGATAAGGGGATTCTGAGCCCAAAACCTTGCCTGAGTTTATTGGTAAGATTGGGTCAAGGTCTTACAGGCTCCCAGAGGTCTGTAAGACCTTGACCAGATCTTATCAGGAGTTTAACACACTCCTAAAACACGGTCTGCTAAGCCCAGTAAGCCCATCAGTAATGCAAAGTTTCAAGTGGGATCCAATACCTGAAGCAGGACTTGGACAGGTCAGAAGTACCTCAGTAAAAAACCTGTGATCCAGGAGACTCCACTCAGCTGATATTGAGGGCTGGGGGTGCTCACCTTTGAATTTTAATTTTCATGGAGAAACCTGAAGTTACGTTTCCTTGTGTGAACAAAAAACCTTCCTACCCTGTAACTGAGGAGCTGGTGCACTTTGGGAGGTGGGAAGATGTAGAGTGGAAACCTTTATTTGTGCACAGAGCCTGCATTATAAACAGAGCAGAATGAACCCTGCTCAGTTCAGATGGCAGGTGCCTCTCCTCAGGAGACTAACCTGGGGTGTGCCTCTGCTATGAAAAAATGGGAGTTTGTACCAACCTGTGTGTTCAGCGTTGGTTACCACGAGACAGCCACCCCCTTGGAACACCTCCCTCATGCAGTGCTGTAGAGGAAGATGGAAGTGCATGGTACCAGCTCCTGGATGCTGCTATAAGGGTCAGGTACTACTTTCTAAGTGTAGAAGTCTTCAGTTTGTCCTGCTTTCAGCCAGGAACCACAGTCCCCAGGCAAAATCAGGGAGAAAAGAGAATTGAAAAAAAGCGGAGGATATCCTCTTAGAGCAGTGTTTTACTAATTATGGACCTGTTCCAGGAGATTTCCTACAGATTTGTTGCGACTTCAGTGTTATTAACCTATTTTTCTCCTCTGGAGCTGTGCTCCTCCATACTTAAATTAGCTTGTGACCTAACAAAGCATTTAAGCATGTGAAACTTTATCCATGGAAGGGTTTCCACTGACTTCAGCAGAACCACTCGGGTGTTGGAGGCAGCGCTGGTGCCTCAGTGATCTGCTGGAGCCGCCTTACACACCGGGGACGGTGTCATACATAACACTTGGATTGAATGGGAGGGGAAGAGGGAGCATTTCTAACATGATTACAGTCAGATTTCCTTTTATGTTCTGCAAAGGAAAATAGTATGCAAATGCTCCACGTGCCTACACAGATTCAAAATTCCTTTCCTCTTTTTTTTTTTTGATCTCCCTAATTCTGACAAACAAGTTGCCCACGGTTTCTGAAGAGAAACTCTCCCCGAGGCGCTGGGCCACAGGCATTTTTTGAGGGGCACAGTTGATTTAGGCAGACCCCTGTTTGCCTGCTTCAGGCTACACTTTCCCACTCCAGCACTCTTTCTCCCCTTGCACCTCGGTGGAGATGAGGTGAATTGTGTCTGGGAACTGAGCCAGGATAAAAATAACTGAGGTGGGGAGGGTGCTGGTTTTTTAAGCAGTTTCCTGGTCTGTTTGTCAACACAGCTGCACAAAGAGCTGCACCAGCACAGCAGAGGGAGAATAACCTGACTGGCCCATCAAAGTGGTGCCACCAAAAAGGATGTCTGCAGAACGCAGCTGTATCTCCTCGGTGTTGCTGCATCAGCACAGTGGAAGGTCCTTTGGGAAGTCCATAGGTGAGTTTCTATTCTCACCCCTTCCTCCCCTTTCCCTGTTCTTCTCTCTCCTGCAAGGGATGGAGTGAGCAGAGAGCAGCTGGGCACAGAGGCAGATGTTTCTGGCATGGTGCTGATTCCTTGTTTTCTTGCTGTTCCCAGCTCCAGCTTGTGCTGTGCGTTCCTGTTTCTGTGCTGGATCCTGCTGCCCCCTCTGCTGTGCTGACAATACCTCTTTGTGTGTTCCACATCTCAGGCAAATCCTGGGAGCAATCCAGACTGAGCCAAGGTGTTCTTCTTCTGGGCTAACTTTCACCTTGTTCCCAGCTCCAGCTCCAGCACACACAGACGTGCCAGCCTGGCACAGGGAGTTGCACACAAGGGAAAGAGGAGGGTCACCAGGCCAAACTTGTTCTGGCAGACTACAGAGCAGACATAACTGGGAGTATCCAAACAAAATTAGTTTGCACAGCCCTCACTACCCATCAGAGTTAACACTTTATCCAGCTTGGGTGTTACTGAGCGAGTTATGTTTCTTTAAAAAGGAGCCTGAGCAGCAGTGGGGTAAAATGTTAGGACTTAATCAACAAGAGAGGAGATTTAATCCATGAAATAGATAGCAGTTAACTAGCAAGCTCTAAGCTCTAAGCTTTCTAACACATGTCCATGTGTTAGAAAAAAACAAATTAAAGTTTAGGGCTCTCAGACGTGGGGGAGGAAGTATGGCTTGGGATGTACCATTGATAATGAACACGAAAGAATGCAGAATTTATGGCCAACCAGGACATTTGGCAGGACTCCCAAGACAAGGAGAAACTAATAAAACCAACTAAGTAATCGTGCTCAAATCAGCTCCAAGGAGGTAAAAGGTAATTCTGGTAGGGGGATCCACGACCACTGACTCAAGAAACCCCCCTGACCCAAAAGAAGAGATAAACTGAGCATGTGGACTAATTAGCATGAGAAGCAAGAGAATCATTAACTAATAGAAGACTAATTAATAAGAGAACTATGTAACTTGTAACCAGTGAACACTTAATTCCTTTGTTTACCAAAATGTATCAACAGTAAAAAGTTTTGATAACTGATGTACACATTTTGTGGAGCGATCCTCCTGTACCTCAGTGTTAAATAAAGTAATGCTAACTTTCTAATCTAACAAACTGGTTAGGGAGTTTATTTCCTGGTTTTTGATGACATGGGGGTAGGACTTGGGACACTCAATCTCCCTCCAGTGCTGGGATCTAAGACACACAAACTCTGAATTATACCATGAAGCTCATGCTGTTCATCCATGCGGGACCTGTGAGTGCCAGATCACAGACTCGTAGAATCATTAGGTTGGAAAAGAAGATCTTTGCAACCACTGAGTCCAACTGTTCAACCAGCATCACCACGTTCACCACTAAACCATGTCCCCATGTGCCACATCCACATGCCTTTTGATCACTTCCAGGGATGGTGATTCCACCACATCCCTATGGCAGTCTGTTGCAATGCCTGACGACCGTTTCAGTGAAGACATTTTCCCCTAAATCCAATCTAAATCTCCCCTGGTACAACTAAAGGCCATCTCCTCTTATCCTATTGCTGGTTGCCTGGGAGTAGAGACCGACCTCCACCTGGCCACAACCTCCTTTCAGGGAGTTGTAGAGAGCGAGAAGGTTCATCCAAGCCTTCTCTTCCCCAGGCCAAACACCCCCAGCTCCCTCAGCTGCTCCTCGTCAGACTTGTGTTCCAGCCACTTCCCCAGCTCCACTGCCCTTCTCTGCACATGCTCCAGCAGCTCAATGTCTTTCTTGAACTGAGGGGCCAAAACTGAACTGAGGGTTCGAGGTGTGGCCTCACCAGCGCCCAGCACAGGGCGCAGTCACTGCCCTGGTCCTGCTGGCCACACTGTTGCTGATACCAGCCGGGATGCCACTGGCCTTCTTGGTAACCTGGGCACACTCTGGCTCTTTTTCTGCCAGGCAGCTTCCCAGCCACTCTTCCAAGCCCGTAGCATTGCATGAGATATCTGGGTGCCTTGTACAAAAGACATCCAGCTCTCTGAGGGCTTCCCGTCCCCACTGCACTTACCTGCACCCCTGCCAGCTGTAGCCTGCAGTGCTGCTCTGCAGGTCTTTTCCCCAGTGCCCCATGGATCCCTCCATCATTTTGGACACCCAAAGGCAGCAGGAGAGAGCTGTGCTCACAGAGCTTCCACCTCTTCACCTTCCACAAAGGCTGATTAATGGCAGCCCCTTGCCCAGCTTGCTGGCAGCACCCTTATACCTGTCAAAGCAGGTGCAGTCTGAGCACAGGGCATTAGCAGTTCCTGGCTGCAAGGCTGTGTGGAAAAAGAGATGAAAGCTGAATTTCAGAGTATCAGTCTGTACTAAGTAATCAAAAGCCTGGAGATTTGTATACAACGTAGCCATATATGACTTCATTCTACCTTTGTGTCTCGGATCTGTTTTTTTATGGTATTACTATTTAATTGCTCGCATTAAGCCTGTCAAAAAATACCATTTAGCGTTAGTAACACTTAGTGTCGTGTCTTCAAAGTGCTTTACAAGCTAATTATGACATGTGTAATTTAAGTGGAAGGCAGCACCTTGGGCTGGGACCTGTGCTGTGTTTGACACAGCCTGGCAGGTGCCTGCAGTGCTGTGCACGCTGGGATGAGGAGCCGTGGGATTCATGGCAGGGTAAAACCAGTGAGAACACGGAGAGAATAATGAGGGATGGTGTTCTCTGAGGTACAAAAGATCAAGGCTCCATGAGAGGACTTCTGCTGAATTTGATGGCACGTGGAAGAGCCTCAAGTGATCAAGAGGGGAGTTGAAATAATTCTTTAAGTAGCAGAGTTTAGCTTTGATATTTATCTTCTTGTCTCCTTGCTTTAATGCAAGGCTGAAAACTGAGAGTCAAAAATCATAATTCAGTCAGAAATGCTTGTTCCACTCTGAGGATATGCATTACAGTAGCCATAACACAGGAATTAGGAAACTACAGCACATCCCCAAGGCAGCCCTTTGCCTTCAGCTGTGTCTGTGGAGTACCAGACAACTGTGTGACTATACAAACACTCATTAATCCTCATTAAAACAAGTAAAAAAAGTACACCAAGAGCATTCACAGGTTGATTTGTTGCCAGGATGGCATGAATTGGAGCAGGTGTTTGCCAAGGCAGGGCAGTCAAGTTGTAACCAGCTTTGACTGACACTTCTGCAAGTCACTGTGTTCTCAGGCTCCAGCTGAAACGACACTCAAAAAGATCTGGGGTTCACTTTTGTCTGGAAAAGAAAAATTTCCTTACAGACAATAAGGGCTCCAAATCTGGCATGGTTTCTCTAGACACACCTGTTGGTATAAAGAGAAGCTTTGAATAAGTAGGTCCATTTAGATTTCTAGCCTTCAAATATAAGACCTCACTTGCTTCCCCGTTTTAAGTTGGTTGATGTTTTATCAGCACAGATTGAGAAGCAACCCAATGTATCAGCACTGGCAGGAAGTGGCTTTTGGAAAGTTACATTTCACTCTGCATAGCTGGCTGACCTCTGGGTGTGTAAAGCCATGCTCAGTCTCAATATTTATATCTTCTCACTTTGTGAACTCTGCAGGCAAAAGCTATCCAGTATCAAATGGGAAAAATCTAAGGAATTCCTTCCTCTCTCCCCTTCCAAAAACCCTCTTCTGAAGTTTTAGGAGACCCCCAACTTGTCCCGCGTTCACATAACTGACCCCCATCTGCGCTTCCAGAGTTCTGGCTGAGCAAGGCCAGGTGATGCTGATATTAAAGCTGAGGACAGTCTGCATCTGGAAGAGAGGGTTCAAGCCTGGGATCTGTGCCTGAGGTGAGGGGAGCTTAACTTGAGGAGGGATATGGAGGCTGTGCAGAAACTGGAGAGGTCTCCGATGACCTAAGTTTGATTTGGGGGTGCTGCAATCTGCGACAACAATGAAGTATTTTAATTTTTTTGTATCACCTGTGACCCCAAATCCTCCCAGGCCAGAAAACGCTTCTTGGAACACGCAGGTTCTCTTACTTCCAGCACAATTCCTTCCTCAAAGCACATGGACGTACAGCGCCCAGTGGCCCTGACTGGCTGTCCGCGAGGGGCGGGACGAACAGCGCGGTCCCGGTAAGCGCTGGGAGGGAAAACACCGGGAAACCCCACGCGCGGCTGGTGAGGACAGGCGGGCGGGCGGGCGCGGGGAGCCGGGGACCGTCCCCTTCCTCTCTCCGGGGCATCCGCCAGGCGCGGCCGTGCCGGGGGTGTCCCGGCGGGGCGGGAGCGGCGGTGAGGACAGGGAGCAGCTGCCGGCGCGGGGGGCGGAGGCCGCCCCGGGAGCGCTCCCGGCGCGGCGGGGGAGGCGGGGCTGGGCCGGGCCGGGCCGGGCTGGGCTGCGGGGGCCGCGCCGCCCTCCGGCCCCGGGCGGGGAGCGCGCTGGCTCGCTCGCTGGCAGCGGCCGGGGCGGGGAGCGCCCGGTCCCTCCTCCTCCTCATCCTCCTCCCCCTCCTCCTCCCCCCTCCCTCGCCGCCGCCACCCGCGCCCGCCGCCGATGCCGGGACTGCGCCCGCGGTGAGTCTGCCCCGCCGGGACCCGCCCGCGGGAAGTTGCGGCGCGGCCCGGCTGCGCCTTTGTGCGGGGAGCGGCGGCGCTGCCGCCCCGGCCCGGCCCCATCCCATCCTATCGCCATCCCCGGCCCCTGCCCCGGCCCGCCGGTGCCGCCGCCCCGCCCGGCCCCGCTCCGGTACCTGCCGCTCTTTGTTCCCCGCCGCCGCCGCCTTTGTTCCCTCGGTGCCGGCGGCACCTTCGGCACCGCCCGCGCCCCCCGCGGGACTCCGGGGAGTGCGGGTGGGGACACCCCGCTCCCGCAATGGATCCCTCCTCTCCCAGCCCGGCAAAAGCCGGGAAAGGGAGGAAAACAGCGCGGCGGGAGTTCGCCGGGCGGCGCGGGGGGGAGCGCGGCGGGCTCGGCCGGCGGCGGGAGCTCGTTTGGAGCTCGCTTGGAGCTCTCTAGGAGCTCTCTCGGAGCTCTCTCGGAGCTCGCTCCCGCCCCCGCGGTCCTGCCCTGCCCTCCCCGGGGCTGCGCTGCCGGCGGAGCTCCGGCCGGAGCCGGCTCGTCCCGGGGCGGGGGAGCTCGCAGGGGACGCGGGCAGGTGACCGGCACTTCCCGCGGGAGCCGTGGGTACCACTTGGAACGGCGTTATCGCTCTGGCTGTGTGTTTGGGAACTGATGGTGGATACTTAGGCAAAGTTCCCGGGTAAAGGAGCAACTACTTTTCTGGGAGGGACGCGGGAGGCACTGGCATGCTCCCGGCGCTGTTTTAGTGCCGGGGCGCTGCTGCTGCCCTGGATGAAGCGCTGCCCGCTGAGGGCTCCCGCTCTCTGTGTTTCCCGCTGCACATGGGCTTCTTTCTCTTCTCCGCTACCAGCCTTCCTCCTGCCTTCCCTCCCTCCCTTCCATCTTTCCAGGGCTCCAGGCAGCCGCCTGTTTCCTCTCGGAGCAGTTGTTACGGATCTGTGTTAGTGCGGCCCAAGGGATGCCGCACGTGGAGATCCCGGTCTGTAACTTGACTTTGTGTCAGGCGCTGTGTGTGCGTGGATTTAAGAGAAGGCTCCTCGTCCTCCTTTCACCTCCACAACTAAAGCTGGGCTCAGTCCTACCCCTGTTCCCCCCAAAACAGAGTAGTGCTTATTCTCCGTTTTCCCTGCGATTTGCTGGAGGCATCGGGAAGCAGAGCAGGTGCACCTTCCTCAAGTTACTCGGAATCTACAGGGAGAAAACTTTGAGCAAGTGTTTTAGAGTTTCTCACAGCCCTTGTCGGGTCTGTGACTGTGCGTGCCTCGTGCCTCTGCTCCCCCCTTTCCGGGTGCCTCCTGTCCCGCCTGTCCTCTCCCGCCTCTTTCCATCATTCCCGCGTTTTCCTCCCTCTCGGCTCGCAGGGCGATCTCCCCTCTCGGGACAGGCGAGACAAAGACGTGAGTGCCACGTGCAGGGTCTTGGCTCGTTGCTGTCACTGCTGGCCAAGCGATCGCAGCCGTAGCTTGGCGGGCACGTCTGTTTATGTCTCTGTGTGAAGTGCAGTAGCTGCAGGAGGGACACACAGTGCCGCTGGCGCCTGCTGGGCTGTGTCATGGGCTTCGGCCGCTTCTGGGGAGGCTTCACAGCTCCGAGGAGGAGCCCGGTGGCGGCTGTTCGCGCTGCCCACAATAAGGGTATCCGCACACACGCTGCCACCTCTCGCTGAAATCAGGGCAGCCTAAATAATTGATTTCCAAAGGCAGAAGGCAGCGTGTCATAAGCCAGAGGAGATGGGGTGGTGTGCAGTGAGCTGGAGGTGGCAGGGGAGAGGAAGCCCTGGCATCTATCTTGAAGCAGTGGCAGTGGGGTTGAGTTGAGGCAGAGAGGGATGGGCAGTGACAGTGGAGTTTGGAGGGGTGGTGAAAAGCCAGCAGTGACCACAATAATATATTGCCCTGTACTGATAGGTACAGTGGCAATGTTTGGGCCCCCCTTGTGTGAGATGCTGTACAAACACGTATGCAGATGTGTATAAGTTATGTTTGTTCTTTCCTTCTTCATAATGAATGGTAATGAATGATAATTGCTTTTTTACCCTAGTTATCTTTAGGAACATATATTAAAGTTCCTTTATTAAAAAAGTTCTTTACAAATAACCTCAGGGAACTATTTGGAAGTGCTGCTGCTATCATACAGTGTTAAGATTTAAGCGTGGTGGTTTGAAGAGGGGCAAAGGAGCTGGACTTTGATGATCCTTGTGGATTCCTTCCAGCTCAGGATGTTCTATGATTCAGGATATTCTAAGAAAGGAACTAATTTAAATATGACTGAAAGTTCTTTAAAGTAACTGAGAACTTTGTTGGTGTCAGTAGCACTCAGCCAGTCCTGTAGTGTGCCAGCTATTTTTTATTTATTTGTCAGGCAAAGATTTTAAGCGCAGACACAATGAAGTAATTCAAGGAGCGGCATGCACTGCTGGCTAGTGATCTAATAGCTTGAAAATGCTTTATCTCCCTAGCTGTTAATTTTAAGTTTCATGGTATAAGGGGAAGTAACAAAAGAAAAAAAATGTTACTGTTTGTTCCTTTGAAGTTTTTGTTGGTGGGTCATATTTCTTCTGATATGTTTTTGGGAAAAGTTGCTTCATGTTTCAGGAAAAAATTGCTTTGTTTCGGGGGAAAAATGGGCCACTGTTTAGCCCTTTTTCTGGATTCGTTATACACACTGTAAAACCCCTTTACTGGTAATTATTCCATAGAGAGTGAGCTCAGCTCCACTTGGTTTTCTCAACATCTGAATGTAGAAAGGAAGTAAAGAGAAAGTCCCAAGGAGGGTATGAAGAAGCACAGCTTGGGAGATCAGGTATAAAGAGCCTCATTCATTTTGGTTTATCTGTAGTACAGGGATATGCCCTTACTCCATGAATCATCTCCTGACATCTGTTTGCAGCGCTGTTTTCTTAGCAACTGCAGCTCTGTTTCGGATCTAGACTCTCAATGGCCGGGTTTGTGCCGCAAGATGTGAAGGGACAATCCTAACCCTTCCTAGCGAAGCTGTGCCTTTCAGCCCATTTACCCAATTTATATTCTTCCCTGAGGCACATTAAATACAGGCTTTAAAATCTACCAGCTGAGATGCTTTTTCTGTGTGTGTGTGCAGAGATGCTTATCTGTTGCTTACCACAACTGAAGTGTTTCCCCAGCATGATGTGGCAGCGTGGGAGAGGATGGCCATGGGCTGTGTCCTTGCTCCTGTCGAAGGGATGAGCTGTGTGTGCTCCGCCTTTCCCGCAGTTTATTCTGGAGTATCGTGGCTCTCCTGGATGTGGGAGAGGACGTGGTCTTGGAGGAACGCTGACAATGTAGCCGGTGGTGGCAAGGACCCACTCTTAGCAACGTACCTGTTTGAACAAGTAGTTGGATTAGGCAGTGGGATTATACGTGTGGAGTGTGGAGCACTGTGTGAGTAACACTTCGGGACCGGATCCCTAAGCTGTGATTAAGGGGAAGGTGACATTTCATACACCTCTCACCTAATCTTTCTTTGCTGGAATTTCATCCCTGGCCAGTGTGGGTGGGAGACTCCTGTGGCTGAGACAGAGGTGGCCGTGGAGCCGCTGGGAGATCAGGTTGGTCTGATTTTTGCCATCTGTGCCCCCTGGACTTGGGTCAGGGGCAGGTTTTTACTTCAGCTGATGTGGATGAATTGGTTGGGAGTGTAAATATATGTCAGGGAGTACACGTGTATATCCATATTAAGGGACAGGTGATGTTTACCCCACTCCCTCCTATGCTGACATGCAGTTTCTGCAGAAGGAGCAGGAGATTATACCTGCAGTAGAACCTACAACTACTGGACTGTGAATCTAAAAATATAGTGTATGTTAGCCCACAGGACATGGATCTGACTGCTTTACCCTTCCTGGACTGACTTGCATTCTGTGGAGCATGAAGGGTGCCAGAAACAAGTAGTCAGCTGTGAAGGATGGACTGTATTTTGGCTTGGTATAATGCTGAGAGGGGAGAGACCCCTGGTGTTTGGAGCATTTTGATTGCAAAAAGATTAGAGAGTGGAGATGGGAAGAGTAAACAGTGTTGCTGAGTACTGGCCAGCTTCCCGTGACCTTCATGGATTGCACACGAGTCCCGGTGTTGGTGAGGGTACAGAGAAGACAACCTCTGTAGATCACTTAAATCACAGAGTTCTCAGCAGGAGGTGAAACAAGCTGCTGCTGTGGAGGTGTGTGGGGGCCGTGACAGGGACAGAAGAAAGGAGTGGGGATAACACTTCTGTTCAGCCCAGCTACGTGCGCAGGAGGGGCTCAGAAAGCTGTGTGGGGGAAAGGGCTGGAGCTGAACAGGCTGTTATCTCCCCACAGGAGGGGAAATGGGGCAGAGCTTTCACTCTGGGCACAACTTTGGTCTCTCATAGGGGAGGCATGTTTGCTTTCTAACCTTCCTGCAGCCTGCTGATAACTCCCTACACAATGCAGCTGCACAGATTGGCTCGAGAGGTTTTTAAGGAATTGCCAACCCTGATACAAGCAGTAAGGTTTGTGTCCGGGGAGGAGGAAGAAGAGAAAAGAATAGTGCTTAGTTATGTGAGCTTTAAGACTCAGGCTGCAAGTTCTATCAAAGGAAATGACAATTAAGATGCAAAACAAAACACTTGTAATTACTTTCATGGAAATGTAGGGAGGAGGCAGAAATGTGGGGTTTGCAGGGAAAAGTTTTGCTTTCTGGATCTTTTGGCCTGTTTGTTGCCAGGAGAAAGACCAGAAGTTGGTGAATGGTGGAGTGAAAGGGTGAAGCAGAGATGGATTAGAATACAGTGGATGTTCCTTGCTCTGAGGGACATAGGCTGTGCACAACTGGCCATGAAGCGGTTGCAAAGACACTTCAGAAATGGGTTCAGTTCAGTCTGCATTAGAGACACCTCTTTTTTATGTTGGGTTGTTCGTTGCTGTTAATAATCACCTAAATGATGCAGGGAGAGAAATAAAACCTGCTCCAAAAGCAGCATGCCCAGCTTTTTGGAGACTTTTGTATCGTGAACAACGTGCAGCTTTGCTTGCAGGAATATTTGGTGAAATATTCAAGTCCAATGACTGAATGAAAACTCTTCTAGCAAAGCCAAGCCCAAGGGTGAAGGTGGTTGTGTATCGTCTGGTTACAAGGTGTTTTTGGGGGAGGGAAGCACAGAGCACTTGCACAGTGTGTCTCTGCTGGAGATGCTCTTTCTCACTTCAGTGTAACTCGAGGGGATGCTGCTTTGTTTACCTCCTTTCCCCCATCTTAAAAAGGGTGAGATTCGTCTTGCCAGACCATATAACATAACTATCTGCACGAGAGAAAGTTCTCCAGACTCCTTTCATAGTCACTGCAGAGGAGCAGACACTTCTGAGCCGTGATTCATCCCCACTGAGCTGGACATCTAAAAATACATCGGCCAAACTGCCCTAAAAGTGCCTGTTTCTCTCCATTGTTTCTGCAGAGCTCAAACAATGAGCGCACACGGAGGCACCGCTCCTGGAGCTGCTCAGTGTCAGGAGAGCTGAATCTCGGCCAGAGTGTCTCATGTCCCAGCAGAGCACCGAGGAGGGCTCCTGGTGTCCTCATTTCCACCAGGCTCACTGTGGGTTGAGCAGTGTAAGGCTGGGGGGCTGACAGCGGTGTCCAGTTTAAATCCATCCTCCTCCTCAGGTCAGTCACTGCACTCTGACAAGCTTGGGGCTGGACCCGCAGGCCCAGATGATCTGCTGTAAATAAGAGGCCGGAGGGGATTTGCAGAGTGGCTTTTTCAAGGTCGCACATCAGGTTAGTGGCAGAGGTGGAAGCAGTGAGGGCACTGTGGGCTGCCAGGGTTGTGCTCCTTCCCCTGCTTGAGCTCCTTGCAGCTGCCTTGCAATCTGCTGCACTCCTGGGGGCGAGACTGGCTGCCTGGCTCTCGGTGGCAGACAGCACCTGGTAGGTACTCACTTCCTTCTGCAAAATTATACAGGCTCATCCTTTTTTCCCCTGTCCTTTCCCTCGCAAAAATCCATACAGCTGAATTGTTGTGCATCCACGAGACTGGCATGGACGACTGTGTGTGTGCTCCCAGTCACAAGCAGCTAAACTTTGGAGGGAATGGGTGGCAGTTCAGGCTTGTGGTGACCCAGGACAGCACGTGTGGTTATTCCGTGGTGGTCAAGTGGTGTGTGGAAGCTCTTTAAACAGACATGTCCAAACCATGCTTACTATCTATCTATCTATCTATCTATCTATTGGTCTATCTATCTATAAATGCAAAGCTTAGGCAGCCACATAGGAAGCTGTGCCCAGGTCTCCTCTGAAGTGTTGCTGCCATCGCTGTGTTATTCAGCAGCCTGGAAAAGGAATCACCATTTCTTCTGGAAAAAGCCTAACTTTTATCTGTGCACATAACCCAGGTAGGCTAAGGATAAAATTCCTCCTCCTGTGCAGAGAACTAGTTTACAGCAGAAAGACTTCTTTTGCTAAATGTGCTGAGTGTCTAGGGAGAAACTTTGCTGAAGGAATTTGCTTGTGTTAGCAGAGATATGAAGCACAGGCAGGTACCGAGTGTTAAATGGATCCTGTGCAAGTCTGATTTCAGACAAATGCCAGAACATTCTCCTGTCTTTCTTGATACATGAGGAAGAATGTGATAGCCATGAAATAGAAAGAAGGTGTTGTCTGAGCCAGGATTTGATTCCTGAAGTGCTTCTTAGGGGGTCTGTGGGTGAACTCCAGGAGGTGAAACATTGCAATTTGATCCCAGAGCGAACAACTGGGGAGAGGAGGGAAAGAGCAAACTATTAAATAAGAGCTGGGAGAAAAGCCAGTCTCCAAAAATAAACGTTGAAGATCAATTCCAGGTATTTCCTGGCATTGTCATTCTGCTTCATCCACCACTTGGACTGTAACAAACGGTTTCACAGTTAGCAGGCTGACAGGTTTAGGGTTGTTTGGTGGATTTTTTAATAGGAAAAAAGTGTGTGATAGACTGTTTGCAGCATTGTTTCTTACGCAGAACTGGGTGGGAAGTTGATGATGAAATACCCCTGGGATGGAGAAACCAGAGCTTGTTATTGTAAAAGGCAATCAAGAGCAGAGCTGGCTTCACTTTGGAAAAGTGAAAAATCTGGATTTTCTTCCCAGTTATATGCCCAGGGCACCTCAGGAGTTCCTAAATGGGAGGAAGTGGATATCTGTGCAATGTAGCGTGAGCAAACACGGTTCCTGCAGAGCAGTTGTGCATTAATAGTGCTGTAGGTAACCTCGGAATGGCTTTACAGATAATGCTGGTGAGTGAAGGCATCACCTTCGCAAAGCTTGGAGGTGACTGTGAACGTGTTTCTTCTTACAAAAATTCTGCAGAAAGCCCATCCAGGAGTTTACTGTACCGGGGTTGTGAGGAAATTGAAGCACATCCTGTTCCAAGGGCTTGCATGGGTGATCACACACCATCTCCCTGCCGGGCTTTCGTTCTGGACGGTGGCTCCGGGAGCTGCGTCCCTGCAAACTGTACAGGAACACCCCTCAGTGGGCTGGAGTTGGCTCGGGCAGGAGCTGTGGCTCGTGTCTTACCTCACCTGCTTGGCCCCGGCCCGGGAGAGGATGGTAGGGCAGCTCTGCTTACGCATGTTGCTTGACTGAACTTGTCTATAAGTAGCTTTTGTGTTAGTAATGCCGGTGCCTTTCAGCGAGGGAGATGCACGGGGCTCACGGGCATTCATCCTGCTTTGTCTCCGTTGTAAGAAATCCCGATTCTCAGAGAAAGCAGCCTGGACACTCCATGATTCAGACTCGGATGAGGAGACTCTGTCATCTGGCCCGTGCAGAAGGGGAATGAACGCGTGATACGAGTAAGGCGTCCTTTAGTTTAGGCTCTCTGATTTGGAGTACTCGGCTTTGCAATTGCAACTGTATTTTACTTTTTAAAATTTTATATAGCAAGATCAGTTTAATCTAGCAGGTTACTGCGTAGCACCGAGTTCTTTCTCTTGTGCTGTTTGGCTGTTTGGTCCTTTCTGGCATCAGCACTGGTAGAGAATAACAGCGTTTGGCCTGGTTTTCACCACACACAAAAAGTTACTCTACAGGCTTGAAACTGCGCTATAAATCAGAGATTTAGGTTTGTAGCTTGTGTTTCTTTTCTTTCCCCTAAAGGAACTAATTCTTTAAAAGCAAAAGGAAAGGCATTTTATTTGTCTGAAGAAAGTAAAGAAAGTGTTTTCCTTGGTGGAGAGGGTCCTGCACTGT
Source organism: Empidonax traillii (assembly GCF_003031625.1). Lineage (NCBI taxonomy): Eukaryota > Metazoa > Chordata > Aves > Passeriformes > Tyrannidae > Empidonax > Empidonax traillii. The sequence goes on from NW_020955650.1 coordinate 76,193, forward strand.
CAGCGTGGGAGATGCCACTGTCGAGGGGCCCCTTTCATGTGTGCGAAACCAGCCCAGGCGCAGGAACGTGCAGGCTGTGCTTGTAGCAAGGCTGCTCTGCCCACAAACCTTGAAGTACGTGGGACAGAAGGCGTAAAACAAACAAACTAGACCCTGACTAGGGGAATTTTCAGCTGGAAGAATTACAGGGACATGAAAAACTTACTCCTGGGAGAGGCGGCCCCTCCGAATCAGAGCAGAGGTGTGCTGGGGGAAGAGCAGTATTTTGCATTGCTGTAGCCTCGACTGGACATGCTTGAGAGAGAAGCTGATGAATTCACAGCTGCCAGGATAGGACCTATCATTTAAATTGTAATTTGCCCTTCAAATTTGGCAAGCTGCACTTGCCGTTTGCTTGACAGATCTCTCTTTTGTGTTCTCCTCAGCCCGCGCAAAACAGCGAGCGGTGCCGGAGAGAGCTGCTTGCAGTGGATTCCATTTCTCTGCTATATTTAGTGATCAAAACATGTTCGTGATCTTTGCAGGAATACTGCCAAAGCAGATAGGTTTAGCATGAGACATGCCCTTTCTCTTTTGGCTCCCAGATCCACGTTTCATTTTGCTTTCCTCCCGTTTCCCGACGCCGTCAATGGCTCTGTCTGCTGCTCTGTTGTGCAAACATTGTGCTGCTGCTTCCAGGGAAAACTCCCGTGTTGAGATTGCCACTATCCCTAGCTTTCCCTTTTCTAAATTTCCTGAAAGAGCAGATTACTGCTCTTCAGGAGGATCTTTCTGAGCAGCCTTATGATTTAATTGAGAAACTCCAGGCTTTTTATTGCTTAGGTGAGCTTCACTCAACAGGGTAATGTTTGTTAATCGTCTGACTCTTTCATTTACTTGGGGGAAAAAGGGAAATGGGAAGCCAGTGGAAAGGAAACATTTGTATCCCTTCAAAGGCAGAATATTACTAGGAGCCTTATTCTTACTAATATAATGTCATTAATGCAAAGCAGGTGTAATTATTATATATTGCTGTTTTAAATTCCTTTTAAATACCTTTACCATGTAAAGTGGCTCCAGTGTTAATGGGAAGCTGGCTGTGAATCTCTTTTAAAACACTTACCGAAGAATTTCAGTCGCAATCCAGGGGAAGGAGAGAAACATTTGTAAATAAAAAGAACTTCTTGCAGTGCCTTTTGCTTGGTTAAAGCAGGCAGTGCTGTCCAGTTCATTCCGATGGGGCGTGAGAGCTAAACTTGCTCTGATTGCAGGCATTTCCCACCCCCTTCCCTTCCTGTCCCAACTGTAAAACCTGACTGAGGGCCAAGCAGGCCGAGGAAGGACCGTGACGAGCCGTGTGTGGCTTTTGTGATGGGAGCTGCCCGGCTGAAGGTCAGAGGTCTGTCTGTGCCCTGCGGCGCCGGCACTGCCGCGGCCACGCTGCCCCCCTCCCCCTGCCCAAAGGAGACCTGGCAGAGCGTGGCTACTCAGAGCTGTGCGTGGCTACAGGCCTTGCCTGAGCCCAGGTAGCCAGGGCAGGGGGTCAGGTAGGGGTGTCTGTCGTGTGAACACGGAGAAAGGCTTCCAGGACTGAAATGACAGCAATGACCACCTTGTTGCCCGCACTCCTGCTTAACCGAGTGTGTAGGAAGAGGTCGTGTTTATGCACTGGATGTGCTTCCGAGGTAGGGCACGGCTCTGGGGCCAGCCTGTGTTCCTCATGTTGTTTTTGTGATAACCCTTCCCCACAGCCCTGTTATCTGCGGGAAGCGGCCTTGGGGCTGCGGCGGCCGGCGCCGGGCGGCAGGGACTGTGGGACCGACCCCTGCTCTGGAAAAGCTTTTCCATCCTGGCCTCATCCTGGCAAACTTGGGGCTTTTTGCACATAATTGGAGGCTTCTGAGCATTGCACAGGTAGATTTGGGCTGGGATGTGCTCATGGGCTTTGTATTTTGGCAGTTGAATCGCTGCCCAAACCCTTGGTTTTGATGGAATTGTGAAGTTATTACAGTATTTTGGCTTCCTGCACACAGTGGACCTTGGGGTGATAGAGGGGCATGGCACCAGTTTCCCAAGCCTCCAGGCATTCATCATTCCCTTTTTACATTAACTGTGATTTTAAGTCCTGAGCAGTTCTTGTTTTTATTAACAATGTGGAAACTTTTGGAAGCCAGTTGAAAACTGAATGTTTTCTGCAACTTCAGTAAGTGTGCTTTGGCACTGCCTTTCCATTTGGGAACAGATAAATGTGAGATGGGCTCTTATTCTGAGGGCAAGTAAATGCATCATGCACCTCCTTCGTGGTTGTGTGAACAAGGCTTAGCTCTGTTAATAAAAGCATTTCTGTGTGTGTGTTAACAGCAACATGGAGTTAGTGCAGTTTTCAAACTGTGTAATTGTACCAGGATGACTGATATATTGTCACCCCCCCCAAAAAAAAAAAGAGAAAATGTCAAGAAAGACACTTTCCTAACTGTGTTTTTAAATTGATTAATGCAATGAGAAGATCCATTGTGCTTCTGTAACAGGAAGCATTACTGATGTGTAAATCAAAGACAAACCAGAAACTTCTGCTGGCCTTAAAAAGTGGCGTGGCTTTTGTATACTCATGTGCTTGTCCTGGCGGGTTTTCAGAAACTATAAATAGATCACTGGGAAGTCCCTGCATAACAAAAATGTACTGCTTCTGATTGTCATAAATAAACTAATAGGAGATGTCTTGGTCTTGCAGCTCTTGTTCTTTGGAGGAGTCCTTACTTGTCCATATGGTTCAAGAGCATCAGTTCCCATGAGACAAGACTATTTCTGTGGCAGTGGGTGCAGCTTTGTGTCCAGCACTGAATCTCCTGAAGATCTAATGCTCTCTGGGCTTGGTCTCTTGCAGGTCTGTCTGATGCTCTCTGGGCTTGGTTCTATCTCAGTAGAGTTATTCAGTCTTTTCCAAGCTTTTCTCTTTTCAATTCCTTCATCTCCAGCTACTGAGAGCATGGGAATACCCAAGGCCAGGCTTGTTTCAGCATCATCCCAGGCAGTGCAGAGTCTCTCTGATGCCACATGCACTAATACTACTTATTAGGAGACTGGCTGATACCCATCTGACTGCTGTGGGGTATTATGTAGGATCAGAAGGCTATAGCCTCTTTTCTGTATCACCTTCAAAGGGATGGAAACCTAATGGGAGCACTTTTCTTCCTCCAGGGAAGCACTGAGAATATGTCATTACTGCTTAGTGGATGGTGGCAAATAATTTTCTTTCTGCCAGACAGAGAGAAGGTGTCAGTTCCTCGAGTGGGGAAGTCAAGGTGGATCTGTCAGTGGTGCCGTCCTGATTTCTGCTTCCTGAGAATGTGGCTCTGAAGGGAAGGGGATCAGTGTGTTTGCTGTGTGATCCTGTTCCAGCTGTGGACATGATACAATCTGAGTTGGCCCACAAGAACGATGTTGGCAAGCACTTTAAATGTGGAAGGGATGAGCTTCGGTCTGGAGTAGGGCCTTAAGAAAAAAAAAAGAGTATTTAAATGCAAAGATCTTGGAAAGTGCATGCTTTAAGCAGACCTTTCTCCCCACCACTGACACTGGGTGAAAAAGTGGTGAAAACCTTGTAAATGAAGTGTTGAGGAGAAAGCAGGACCATCAAACTGAAGTGCTGTGTGAATTTGTCAGGCTTAACAGAGGTGTGAGTCCATTGGAAGTGAGGGGAGAAGAAAATGTTATAGAAAAAGCGAAACCCAAGCCAACTTGATGTAAGGGGTTTTCTGTGGTTTTTTTTTTAGGTCATACTGTTATGATTTGGATGCCAGCAATTTGCCTTTAGGGAGGCTATGACAGACTTACAGAAAGATCGTTTACCAAAAGGTGGCGGCTCAGCAGCACTTTGCAAGGCTCAAGACTTGCACCTCTGAATGTTACTGCTTCCTTCTCGGTGTAAAATAAATGGAGATCTTTGTTAATAGCCAAAAAGGAAAGGGTCTTCAGTCCATCAGCATTGTGGAGCTCCACTTCCTTTGGACTGGCTCACCAAAGATAAAAATCTGCCGTTTCTGTTCATGACGTTGTCTTGGCTGAGCACACGAGTAATAATAATCTGTTGCTAGGAACAGACTTCAGTTTACATGGAGAGGCCTCTCTGGAGGGAAAGTCTTTGAGTCCCCTAGTGGGTCATAAATAATCAGTGGCACTTCAAAGGAGGAAAAGTAAAAACAAGCGGTTGGAGATGCCATGCGAAGATGTCTGCAGTGCCTGTTGCAACACCAGTGGAAAGCATGTAGTGAACATAACTGGGAAAATATGGGGCATGTGTCTGCAGAGGCAAAACCAGTGGAGCCAGGATTTACTAACAGTGGGCTGTAATATTCAGCTCCCTCTAGCTGGGCTGGTTTGCGAGGTATCTGCTGCTTTCAGCTTTAAGGAGTGCATAACTGAGCTAATTTCATGCCGTGTGATTTTGCAGGATTGGCTCACGGGGAGGGCCGTGAGGGTCCATCTGTGCAGGGACATGCAAGAGTTACCTGTAAACTCCAGGGCTAAAAATGCTCTTACCGCATGGGACAGTACAGGAATCACATCAGCTAGTTTACCTTGCTTCCTAAATACTGTGCACACCTGTTTTGTGCAAGTAACTTTAAATAATTAATAAAATAATTTTTTTCCAATTTTAACTGTAGTTATGTACGTTTTAATTGTAGTTACATTGTTTTGAAAATGGCAGTGGTTTCACCCTAAGGAGTGTACTGTGTAACTGCTGGGATTTTTCATACAATGAAATCTTACCATCTGCAGTACTTGGAACAGCTGAAAGCCAAGGCTTGCAAACCACCCTGATCTGAACTGATGTTAAGGCTATGAAATCCTTTCTAATGAATCCTCTAAATCCATCTGAAACTTTTTTCCTCCCCTTTCTTCTGAGACAAGAATGTCCTTATAGAGACCATGCTTAAGGAGAGCATCTCTTAGGTCTCATTAGGACTTAAGCCTCACTGGAGACAAGGTATTTAAATCAGTGTTGTTGTCTATTCTTATGATAATGGAATGTAAAGCCTGGGTATGATTATTTTCAGGTTAATTCCTTGAGATTTCCAGTCCACTACCTGCTCTTAGGTTTCTCTCTTATCAATGTGCCTATTTGTATGTTAATGCCTGGGATTTTTGCCACTCTGCCAGCTGATTTCAGCTGAATTTGGGAAAGGAAGATAAATTCAAGTTGAACCAGTGTGATGCAACGGTGCTGATACAATTTCCACCGATGTTTTTAGGTGCCCATTGTGGAAACAGCTGGGGAGGTAAGGGAAGAAGGGGTTGAGTCTTACGAGTGCCTTTATCACAGGGAAAAGCTTTTGTTGATGGTTGAGCCATTAGAGCTGCAAGTTGAGCCCTGGTGGACAAGAATGTGCTCCTTTGGAGAACACAGTGGAAAGCTTTCCTCTCGAGGAGGAGATTTCTGATGCACCTTTCTTGTGTGATTTCACCTGTGCTGAGGAAAAGATGAGCTTGCACAGGAGCTCTGGTGCAATTCATATAAGTTAATCCACAGGAAACAAAGCCCCTGGAAATAAGGTCCCATTGTTCTTGCAACTGTCTTTGACCCTTTGATACTTCACAGGTTATCCCAAGGTGTAAGCAGTTAATGCTTTCCTGTGTTAATGCCAGACTCTCCAGAGAGGGAGAAAGACAAGGTCATTCTCTCCACCTTCCCTTTTATCCCCACTGGAAAGGTTGTCATTTGAAAGCCTTTGATTTATTTTCAGCACCAGGTGTGTTTGTTTCCTCGTTGTCCAGCATTTCGTGGAAGTGAAGGGTTTGGTTTAGCTCTGCAGTCCATTGCGTCGTTATGAAACAAAACAATTGACTTAAATATGAAGCAAAGAAGATGAACATTTCCTACTGCCTGTGAAAAGCATTGCTGAGCTGTCTTACCCATAGCTTGATGCTTTTAGACTCTTCAGAGGCTGCAGTGATACAGTGGTACTTCATATGCTTTATTTGAACGAAATTTGGGGCAGGGAGGAGGACAAAGTGACTGCCATACAAAGTGACTGCCATATTGTCCCTGTATAATCCCTTCTCAGACAATCTGTACTTTTAAAGACGATTAATCCTTGCAGGTGTGTCCTCCAAGGGGGGGTGTGTGTGTGTCCCTTTCAAAGCAGCTGTGGAGTCTTCTGTTGGGGCAGGGCAAAATGTATGTGCTGTGTTGGATGGTGAATTGAGGGTTTCAGGGACATGAAAGCTTTAGCATAAAATTTACCTGCTATTAGCTGTGTCTTTTCATAACCTGCGCTGTGGACTTGTTGAGGGGATGTCTGTGTTTAAAGAAAAAAGTTTTAAAATTCCCATCCTTTCGGGAAGGAGGCCATAAATTGACTTTAAAAGAAAATGGGAGCGTATGCATTTCTTCATTTATATGTGTTCTATGATCATGTGCTGTAATTTAAGTTAATTAATTAATAAATTAAGCACCTTAAGTTAATTCATGCTTTAGAACTCAACATCCTTTCTGCATTGAAATGCTGGAAGTTTTGTTGGCTTCACCCACTTTAATGCTTAGAGATGTGAGCTGAGATTGGGGTTCCATCACATGAAGTGCAGTGCAAGCACATGAAAGGAGACACTCTGTGCTCTGTGGTTGCTGGAGCTGGCACAGGATGGGGACAGAGGAAGAACAGGCACGGAAAGGTTAAAAATACACTTTATGTTGTTCATGAAACATCCATTGGTGTTGTTCGTGGCTCTTGCATATTTTTTAAAAGTGGAATTGTAATGCCAAATCCTGCTCCCTTTCTCTGATCTGTGGCACCAGTGACTTTAGCATCATGCAAGTTGGGTGAACGTGACTTGGCTCTGCCTGTGCCATCATCCCAAATTTGGATGCTTTGAAGTTGAACAGATACTTGTGTGTCTACTGTTTTAGAGTTCTGTGCTGCATTTGTGCCTTTAAAAGAAAATCCTTAAATAGTGCTTAGTTTAAAATAAAAATGAAAAAAACCCAGAATAAACACGTTAAAGAGGAAAAGAGCAAGCATTGCCACTGGTATTGAGTGTGTGCCCCAGAACCACAGGAACATACAAATGCACATGGTTTTGGGGATGTCCTGCCTGTGGGTTATGCCAGTGTGGCAGTGGTGGGTGCTTCTGGTCCTGCCACTCTTCCTTTACATGGATACCCAATTTGAGTTGTAACCTTAGGTCCGAATTCAGGCAGGTCCATTTATTTCATCTGCAGATTCACTGTTGCCCGCGATTTACTATTTCTTCAATATCTCTGAGGGTCTACAGTTGGCCACTGGAAAATTCAAGGTGGAGGGAATGCATCCCTGCATCCCAATTATCCCTGTGTCCTGGGAGAAAACAGCAACAGACCTAACGAGGTGATTTGGATTTTGCTTACACACTTCCCATTTGGGTTATTTGTCATCGCCTTCAAGGTGGTGATCAGAAAACAAAATTCAAGACTTAATGATACCCAAAAGACATTAAAGCCACCTGACATCTTGCATTTTCAGACTTTAGGTTTGTATTGCTTTATCTTGAGAGGAATTTAAAAAAAAAAAAAAGAGTTTCCCAGGAAAGATTGCATCGCCTTGGGCATGGGCAGCACTGCTGGGTTCTTGCTCAGTTCCTGTAAGAGCCCAGTGTTTATCACAGAATCATAGAAGGCCAGGTTGGAAGGGACCTCAAGGATTCTCTGGCCCAATGTTTTGTGATAAAAGCACAGTCCAGACAAGATGGCAGAGTACCTTGTCCATCCAAATCATAACAGTGCCAACGCTGGGGAATCCACCACTTCCCTGGGGAGATTAATCCGGTGGCTGATTGTTCTCACTGTGGAAAATTTTCCTCTTGCGTCTAATCGAAATCTCCACAGCAGTAACTTGTACTCATTACCCCTCATCTTTTCATTGTGACTCCTTGTAAAAAGGGAATCTCCATCCTCTTTGTGGGCACTCTTTTAAGTACTGGAACATGGTAATAAGGTCTCCTCTCGGCTTTCTTTCCTCAGGGCTGAACAAACCCAGTTTTCTCAGCCTTTCTTCACACACCAGGCCTCCCTGTCCTGGTCATTTTTGTGGCTCTTCTCTCTCCAGCCTGTCCACATAGTTTTTTGTACATTGGAGTCCCAAACTGAACCCAGTATTTCAGGTGTGGTCTGACAAGTTGTGATGGTTTGGATTTGGCTCCCTGCCAAATGCCTGAAAGCTAGGACAGCAGCCCCCTTCCCCCCTCTTTTTTTTCTTTAGGTTAAAGGAGAAAGAAATTATAAAAATTAAAGAACTTACAGTCAAGTTGTTTATATAAAAATATATTTATATTTACGTAAATTACAGTTATATACAGTTAAGATGTTATATACACTGTAAAAAGGGGGTCTACTCCCCGCAGGGATAGGGAAAGGGAAAAAGGGGATAAAAGGGAACAAAAGGGACACTGAACAGGTATATTAGATTAAATTATACTAATAATTAATAAAACAAATCTCACCACGTCTCTTAGAACAGCAGGATTGGCAGTCACAGTTAGTACTCTCTAAACTTCCACGTGGTAGGACGGTGGATTTTGTAGGCCTCAGCCTTAGATAAGCGAGACTAACGCAGGGACTCATTGTTTTTAAACTTCGTCGGAAGAGAAGAGAGAGAGGTTTCTAATTTTCGACTTATTTATACTCTGGTTTACGTAAAAATTGTGTGGAATACTGGGTACTTGGCTCCTTCCTTGGTTACAAATTGGTCACCAAGGAAGGCCTAGATTAAAACTATCACACAAGTGCTGAGCAGAGAGGGATAAGGACTTCTTTATCTCTGCTGCTGATGCCCCTGTTGATGCTGCCCAGCATCTTGTTGGCTTTCCTGGCTTTTTAGAAATCTTACCATTTCCATCCTAACCTCAGGGCTTGGCTTGTTTCTCCATCATGTTCTCGTGCCTGCCAAAGATCAAATTAGTCCTTTTCCTCCTATTTTTGCCAGGATAAGCAAGCCAAACTCTTATAAAATATGTTTTTCATTTTCTCTGATCACCTTGACAGGTCTCACCTTTACCTGTCCCAGCTAGAACTCTCGTTTCTTGAATCTGGTGCCTTGAGCTGTAGTTGTAAGTTGGTGGTGACTCGCAGAAGCGCTGCAATGCTCACTGCAGCAGTTGGAATCAGTGCTTCAGTCATGTGAGCTAATATGTATTTCTCTGGAAACCCAGGAACTTTTTTCCCCCCTTTATTCTCTCTGTGCCTTTGCTTGTCATCAGTGAAGGGATGCCCCGTGGTGGGGGGTTGGACTAGATGGGCCCTTCCAACTCAAACTGCTCCGTGAATTTAAACGTGGGCAACAACCCCTGGTCTCATGTAGGTGCTGCAGATGTGAATTGATTGATGTTTGTGAAGTGTTCAGAGTGCCATAGAAGAATCTTGTGAGGAACTCAATAATCCTGTCATCACAGCGGCTCTTGGATAAAGCACAAGGGCACACACTGTTCAGGGTGAGGAAAGCAAAATGTTGAATAGCTCCTCAAGAAATGCACATTGTCCTTTCAGTGCAGTGAAGGAGACAGGGAGTGAGGAAAAATAGTATAGAGTGGAGTAAACAAAGGCTGCCTCGTGATTCATGTGCACAAGGGAATGAATGTAAGAATTTCTCTGGCGTTCTTTAATGTTGTATTTCCTGACTCATCTATTCACGCCCTTTATTTTGACATATACTTGGTGGATGAGTTATTAATATATGGTGTGGAAATCCCTGTACTTCTGGTGAAAAGGTTACAGTTGTTTAGGTAACAAAGCTTGTTGAAGGGTGAGCCCTTACTTAATTTTCAGCTTAATTTCATTTTGAATTTGTTTAACTTTAAAATTCTTGATAAAAATGAGTCTGTATCTTAAATATCCAGTTTTTCCTACAGTGGCGAATTGAACAATGTAGCTCCTACACTACCAGGAACACTGTTAGGTTTTTAGGAAAGGTAAAGCATGTAATTTTCTAAAGTTGCAGTAGTGATTGGGGAGGTATCCATGGAGGAGAAAATGGAGGAGCTGGGAAAAGAAATTCCTTCATGGGTGTTGAGAAGTAGCAAAGGTATCAGACAGGGACAGCAGTTGTGTTGATTCTCACGTGACAACCGCTGCTTTTTCATTTCACCTCAGTCTTTGCAGATTCTGCCTAAATTGTCTCCAGTCTGCAACAATTATGCAGGCAGGCAGGGGGATCTGAAAAGTTCAAAGATTAAAAAGATGAGGTTTGGCAGCTAGTCTGTGGAAGGCACTGTGAGCCTTTGTCATCTTGGCTTTCTGAAAGAAAGCAACTCTGTTTGAAATTTTCCTAATCCTACTGCTTTTGTTTCATGGCAAGATCCAGTGGGATCCATGGTTTGTACTGGCTACTATTAAAAAGGAGTCAAAGGAGCAATGCTTGGATTCCTGCAGTAGGAAAAGTTGCTTTATTCTGTATAAACTGAGGAGACAGCTGACCAAGGGAAGAAAACCCCAAACAAAACACGTGTCTCGGTGCCACATCATCATTGAGCATCATCAATTTTTATGTAACACTGTACTGATTTTTGTTTTTTCTTTTTTTTTTTAATATAATTTCAGTTTAGAAATCGACTAAAGAATCTGCATAGAATTCAATATGGCATCAACACAGTCATCTGCCTCCACAGAGGAGCCGGCTTCCTCTGAGATAGATGATCTCCATCTGTCGCTGCAAGGTGAGTGACCGTAGTTTTCTGTGCCTTTGTAATTTAGATTTTTGTCAGAAATCTGTAACCATGTGTACAAGTTGAAGGAAATCCTGAGAAACCCGTATAAACTGGTGTTATGATGGGTATAGTTAGTCTTTGCAGATGTTTCTGTGTTTCATGAGAGATGCTTCAGCAGTGAAATGAAAGATGACACCTCTCCCAGTACTTCCTCGTGGTGTTTTCAGATCTGTTGCCTGGTTTTGGTACAGATGTGCTCGCTGGTTCTTATGATTCGTTACTTGGAATACGTGTTGCTGTGAACTTTTTTCAAAGGAACCAGCAGCATGAAAACAGTTAAGCCATTTCATTGGTTTCCTTGTTTTCAATTTGCTGACAATTGGCTGGTTGCATTAAGCTGTCTTAATGAAGCCATGAACTACAGTACTATTTTATTTTATTTGTTTTTCTGTTTTTACTGCTATATCCCCTGCAAGTGGAGATAATTTTTGTGGTATCTTATGGATCAGAGTCTTTCATCCTTTCTTGCCATGAGTTATAACTCGTTAAGGAAGTTCTCACTGGCTGTTTTTTAATTGTTCCAGTTTAATGGCCTCTACCTGGACAGTTTAGTGATGATGAGTGCATCCAAGCTGGCCTTTCAGATAGGCTTTTTGGGTTTTCCTTAATCACATGTTGAATTTCCTTCTATAAGAATTTTATAGGAAGGTTGACTTTCCTCTGAACATATTGAGGCTGTCAAGAAGGCTAGTCCAGGCAGCAGAGGACTAGCCCTGCTGGAAGGCAGGTTTTTAACGTGCTTAGAACCCGGTTATTCTACAGTGGATGGGCTAACTCATGTTTCCACAGAGATACTTCCTCTTAACTCACATGCAGTGAAATTTCTACGCTGCTTAGTTGAGGGAAAATATGTTTTAAAACAGATGGTGCAAAAGAATATTCTGCCAAGTCACTTCCAGGATCCGTATTTGCACTGATGTTGTCACTGGAGCCATGTGTTGTGACGAGTGGGTGTTAATGGTGGTCTAAAGCCAAGCCTCTTTAATGGTGAATTATCTCCCGTTTTGCCTTACTGTTACATTTTCAGAACAAGCAAAAACTCGTAGCAGACAGGAGCCAGTCCGACTGTTGCACCAAGCACAGCTTGTCAGACACACATTTGTTGTGCCAGTCAAACTCAGCCTTGGGTAGAAAGACTGAGGCGGCTGTTGTCGGGAAACAGATACGGAAAACACGCTGTAGCTTTAAGGCAGAATTAAAGTTACGTGCAATTTTAGGATAGGGGTTTGCTTTGAAATCCATGTGTGTTTCTGGAAAGTCAAACTGGTGTTTGTGTTGAATAAACAGTTGAGTTTTTTGGTCAATATCTCATTGAAGGAGCCCCGCTTAGTAGAACTGAAATGGCTATTTCTTTGCTGTAATAATTTCAGATGAACACACCTCAAATCTGGGGCCAAGATGTCTGTGCCTGGCTGTTGTAAAGCATCCAGAGACACCCCTTAGATGTGACATAAGCAGTTTCTGTGATGATTAAAGATACAGCAAATGGTACTGACACGTTTTTGTCGCTGGAGAGGTGGCTCTGCAGCATCTGCTCAGGGTCAAACCAGCAAATGGCGACACAGCCGTGAGGAAGCAGCAAAGACACACTGCCTGACATGACATGTAGGAACCATTAGCAGCTCTGCTCTCAGCTCTGTGGTAGCAAAGGTCAACTAAGAATAATAGGGTCACTCAGGGAAACAGGTTCTTCCATTAATAGGAATCTTGGGATGAGATTTGCAAAGCAGCCGGAGACTTTGATTGATTTAAATCTTCAGGTTCACCTGGAGAAATTTCAAGGAATAGCTGCTTATAATTTTCTGGAAAGCAGCTTACATTTGGTGTGACTGAAGATGGATGCAAAACTTGTTATGATCTGCTTTTCACAGTGCTAAGAAATAGCTTCAAAGAATATGCTCAGCCATGTATAGCAGTGTAACAGAAGACACACATAAATAGGGAAAAGCAGGAGTGAGATCTAGTCTGGATATAGTTTAGGTCTTGCTCATATTTCAATCTGCTTTTTAATTCTTTGTGATCCAATCTTCCATTATTCCTGAAAGGCATCCAGTGGGGATAGAGCAATTGTCTAGTCTGGTTAATTAGGACAAGATCAACTTAATGTGTCAATTTGTTTGGTTATATAACTGTGGAGTTCATTCCTAAAAATGTAAGAAAATGGTGAGCTTTCTTTTTTTTTCCCTTCTCTACCATGGGTAGGTCTATTATTTTAAGTATGTTTGACTTTGATTTTAGTTACAGTCTTGTGTGAGGAGGACAGCACTTTTGGGAAGAAAAAGAAGGAAAGGGGGAAAAACAACCTCCTTTACGTAATTAGTGAAGAGGTTACTTCTTAGTATCTCTCATTATTATAGAATTCCTATTAAATTATTGGTAGTGGCTTAATAGTATAAAAACTTCATTTAGTGGAATTTATGTTAGTGTATTTTTAGGTAGAAGAGTGTTTTAGGGTGAGCATTCATTTTCTTTAGTAGTGTTTGTCCTAGAAGATGCCATAAAGATATTCATTAGAAAATAAATAAAAATGTAACTTTGTCCTCAGTGCATCTTTCTTGTCAACTAATTATTTTAGGGATATTTAATGAAGCTTGGAAAACATGAAGAAAACAGGTAAAGAAATGAAAGCAATGTGTTTTCTAATGCTCCCATGTCCAGACATTTTCAAATGATGAAGCTAGTCACAAAATCATGAGGCTGAAGTAAAAAGCTGCCAGAATATAAACCCTCATATGTGTATCTTTTCAGATTTGTGTATTGCTCTTTAACCTTTACCAGTTTTCAAGCTGATCTGCAGCTCAGAGTAATAGTTACCTGCTCCCTCCAGCCAAGAAATGGGAATTGCTGTGAAAATGCGTCATGTCAGGACTTGAGAGGCTTCTTTTCTTTTCCTTTTTCGTTTCCTCTGCCCTAGATGTTATAATAAAATTAAATCAGATTATCCCTGCCCTTTCCTTCAGCACCTCTCTGCTTTCTCCCAGTTTTCTGACGCAGCACAACTTAAGAGCGGCTGCAAAGCTGCTTGTGTCCTTGCACAGCCAGGTAAAAGTGCAGGTGAAAAGCCTGGAGCTGGACTGGTTATGGATATATCCAGTCAGGAATACTAAAGACAAGGGTTTCTCTTGCCAGCCAGGCTGCAAACATTTTGGTGAAGAGAGGATGCTTGCCAGGGAGATGCTCTGTTGTGCCCCAGACCATCTTTGAAACCTGAAGTCACTTTGTGCAGGAAGGGGTAGGCAGGAGCTCAGGGCTTGGCTGGCACTGAGCATGGCAGGAATAAAGCAGATCCCTGTCCTGTGTCTCCTCCTCCCGTATTTCCCTCCCAGCACTGCGTTACAGGCTGGCCCCAGAGAGGGATCCAGCCTGGTGCTCAGTCTTCTGAAAACTGAACAGGCACAGTCAACATCCAAAATTGGTGTTGGCTATTTGAGATGAGGAGGCAGGTTGTCTCCTTGGTAAGAGAAGGGCTTCGTGGCAGTGCTTTAAGAGCTGTTGGAGATGGAAGTCCTCTTTGCTGATGAGCAGGAGTGCGGGATTGCAGCGAGGGGAATGCGCAGCTGCTCGTGGATGGATGGCAACAGCAGGAATTGAACGGGGTTTGTGGCACTCTGGAGCAGGATCATGCTTTGCTTTCAGAATGTAAATGTCTTTACCTGTGGAAGGATCCAGCCTTCACTTTCCCTTCCATGCACAATTCCTTCCTCTGTCTTCCCTAGAGTAGCAAACAGACCCTATGTGTGGCGCTTCCCACCAAGCCTGTGCAGAACTCTTTTCCCTTTTGCTTTTCATGCTTGCTGAGCTAATTCAAACACAAGAGTGTGTTTTAGCTCTTGGAGTTTGGGGCATGTACTTACTCTTTCACTGTTTAATTAACTGCAGGGATCCTAATTTTTGGCTCCGCTTATTAATCCTTGTGTGTGTTACCGTTTATTATTTTAACCCAAAGGATGATCGTATAGGAATGTGGCTGCTAAAACTGAAGAGAGTTTTTGAAGAAAACTGTTTTTTGAAGAGTTTAATGATATAAATGAATGATGCTATTTTCGTGCAGATAGGTCTAATCCTTTATGAATGATTTCTCCTCAAGTGAAATTGCAAATATGGAGATATGTATGGATAGGTTTTGTTGTGCAGCTTGTAGTAGATTGTACTCATCTCTGAACAAAGACAGATATATTTTTGAGACCCTCTTATTTCATCCAAAGGTCAGATAGACTACTAATTCTTACCCAGCATTTTTTTGTTCTAACTGTTTCTCTCATCTGTTGGGGCCACTCGCTTTTTCCCCTTTAACCAGAATGATCAAAAAAGTCCATTAAATGTTTAGGATGATTTTTCAAGGGTGACTTTTACAAATTGAAAAGCTCCCATAGGAGCTGCACAGAAATCTGTGCCTGGTTTATGCTGCCCGGAAGAGGGGCTGGTCTGCAGTTCCTGTAACTGCTCGGCCTCGTGGCATGTGATGGGGCTGATGGCACTGGGGAGGCAACTGACACATCACACTGCCTTAAAAGAAAATCAGTCATTGTTATTTTTGTCTGTTTCTCGTGCCAAATGTAAAAAATAGAGTTGCATAAATGCGTTCCCTGCTGGATAACTTTCAGTTTGTTAAAGGCATTATCGGGTGCATAGCTGGTTAAAAACTGGCATTAAAATGCCTGAGGAGTGGACAGCTTCTGAGGCACCTGCACTGGAGGCCCCTGCACTCAGGTCCCTGATCACTGTGGATTTAAAATCTTACAGAATCTTACAGACCCTTATCTTTAAAAAATTATGTTGATATCTAAATGGTGTGACTTAGTACCTTTAAGAATCTGACCTGCAGTCTCTGTCAGTGCCCCCAGTACTGCAGTGCTTCACTTCATGGGCTGTTGTGGAGTAAAGAGAGTGGTGATTCAAAGCAGAGCTGCTCCAGCATCCTGACAATAAGAAAAGCAAAAGGGTTGAAGAAAGCCAGGAGGGTAAAACTTGGTATGAACATGCAGCACTTTTGGTAAATTGGACAATTTGCTTTCAAAAGAAAAAAGAGGTTGAAAGGAATAGTGTAGAAAAGGAAGTTTCCACTTGCTGCACAGATGTGGTAATAGTGATTTAGTTAATATTTATACAATATTTGGATTTGAAAAGACCTATTCCTGTAGAAATACTTTCATCACCTTCACTGAGCTTTAGATAAACTTCTCAATCTCTACAAAAAATACTTGGTTTTTTAATTGCTTAACACGATGTTGCTGAACATAAATACTGGAAATAACTCTTTTGCCAGCTTTCTTGTCTGCAGAAAATTAAACTCTGTCGTTGGATGGAAGGGAAGGGACTACACAAAGGTCTCAAGGGTGAATTGCTCACTCTTTCCCTGGGGTTGGCAAGTAGTGAAGGTTTCTTCTGATAGTTCTGATCATTTACAGAACCTGCTTGGTGTGTTAGTTCAGATCAGCAGTGATGTCTTGAAGGAACTTTCGCAGTTATCCCTGCTGACCACGCTTCAGTTCATTTTTCTGAATTGTCAAGGAGTGTAAGAAAGGTTATTTTGGATGAAATTTAAATAAATGCCCCAGGAGGGTGCTGTGACTGTCCGTGGGCATTGAGGCTCGAGTTAGTCCAACACAACCTTTCTTTCCCACACACATGGTGGACACACTGCGTGGTGAGCACCGGCTCTTTTGATCTGTTGATCTGTTCCTGATGAGCTCCCCTGCTTGCTGCTGCAGACGTAGCCTCAGCTGACCCCGGTGGTGAAAGGAAGATATAAAAATATCGTACACAAGAGATAATTCCTTCTGGTGAAACAGAGATCGGAAGATGACAGAAAGGCTTGTGCTCATTAATTTCAAATAATTGGTTATATATATTTTTTTTTATTTTTTTTTTAAAGAAAAAAAGCCATACAGTTGTAAATTGATCACTGGCAGTGATGCACCAGTCCTTGTGATAGAAGAAAAACCTCTTTGCTCTTTGGTGACAGTGTTTGATGAGCGTGGACAGACGGCTACATCTGTTCTGTCATGATTTGCTTGCCTCAGCTCACTGCCAAGGGAGGAGGCGGTGCCTTCCCTGGAGCTGCCCTTCTCCTACCTCAGGAAGGGAGGCACAAAAGGCAACAGAGGAGAGGAGACTAATTTTTAAAGTCTGTTTTTTCTGTATCACTGTTAAAGGAAGGCTAAGAGTAAAACAGTGGCTGGCAATGCTTCTGCTGTCCTCTTCCTTCTGGGAGAGTTCAGCACTGACATGGTCCCTGCCGTTCCCTGTGCTCTTAATGATCAGTCTGGTTTGCAGCACTTGTTGATAGCTCATTACTGAATAAAACAGTCATTGTCCAGCAGTGCGTATTGATTTTTGAATAGCCTGCGTGACACGTTGCTTGTATGTGTTATTCCTCCCTGAAGAGCTGTTAACGCAGGGTGAAATATGATAGATTTTGGGTGCTTTCAGATTAATGGGTTCTTATTTTATTCTCTCAGATCCACTTTTTTGGGCTGGTGAGTTTTGACCCTAAGTGAAGGAATGATAAGAGTTTTTTTTTGTTAGCTTTCCTATTCTGGGTCAGTGACATTTTGAAAACTAGGGCAAGAGAAAAACCAAGGTCACTTCGAGTCCTACGAAAAGGCCTGACAAAGAATCCATTCACCCTCATAAAAATAAAAATCCGTATTAATTAACCACGTGGTAGAGATAAGAATTGGAGAGCTTGATTAAATCATTAGTGCCTCTGAGCAGTAGCATCAGAGGGGGAGCTGGGAGGGAAAACACACTCAGCCTGAAAATTGCAATACGACTGCCTGCCACGGTGCCAGAAGCACATCTGTATCGAGCTGTGTGTGGTGTGGCCTGCCTGGAAACAGTGACTGCTGCACTACAATCTGGGGAAATACTGGCGAGCGTGGAGTTTTGTTATTAATTCAGGGGGGAAAGTCTATTATTATTATTATTTATTTGGGTAGGAAAATAAGGCACATTGCAGCTGAGGCGGCAGCTGCTTGGAAGGCAGCCTGGTGGATTGCGTTAGGCAGTGGCTGTTGGGGAGGGTTTAAAGTGTTGGTAGGTGTGTCCGGTGAACTGACTGCCTTCTACTTTCACCTGGTGAGACAATTGCCTGAGAGCTGCCCATGTGAATCGACACTTGCAGTATCTGGCCCATATTGCATAATGAAGCATGTTAATATGGATGTCAACCAAAACAAGACCAAGTGTCTCATCCTAACCATCCTTGTGTCACTGATCCCAAATGCAAGTTCTCCAAAGCAGCAGCAGTAGTGTGTGTTTGGCGAGAGCTGTAGCTGCAAAAGTCACTGGCGTCAGGGACAGTAGTCAATATTTGCTTTCTGTCCCTTTTTAAGTGCCAGAGCAATGCCAGCCTTGCCTTGCTGCCTGATAAAATTGAGTGCAGCTACCCAATAATTGCTTGTTGAGTAATTGGAATGGCTCCCACATGGTGTTCAACCAAAGGGTGTGGTTGGGTCCTGTGCTAACATGAAGCCAGTATCTCCATGCTATTTTTGTCCTCCTCGTGAGCATGTTTGCACTTACGCTCTGTTTCCCGAACAAAACATGATTTTGTCATTGCATTTTTGTCTGCATCTTCAAGATTGCCCTTATCTTTCTGTTCAGCATGATCTCTGATGCTTATGAAGAATTGTAAAACAATGCAGTAAGCATTGAAATGAACTGCTTCATGCTCCAGCAGGATCATAGTGTTGCACATCAGAGGAGGACTGTTGAAAGACGCCTTAGCTACAGGATGCAAAACAGTCCTCGATGCACATGATGCATGAATGTTTTTGTTGCCACTCACCCTCCCAGTGAGGCAGGAGGACGCCTGTGGTGTTGGGAGCAGCAGGCTGGGTTATCCTCAAGAGGATTGCTGTGCTTCGTGAGCTGATGAAGCTCCTTCAGGCCATCTTGGATGATGAAAAGACAGTTACGACTGGGGTTTGTGTTTGCAAATTCCCAGAGTGTAGTAAAGTGTTTTTCCTTTTCCTCTGAGTGGCATTTTCATTTTCATGGGCAGAGGAGTCAACATTTTTTTTTTTTTTTTAATCCCCAAGGGCTTGATATTTTTTGTATCCTTCATCCTGCCCAGCCTACCAAAACATACATATGTATTGCTGAGTAGTCTTTCACTTGCCTTATGATGTCAAACTTGCATTGAGTTAATCTTTGGTGCAAGAGCTTGCTTTCAGAGGCAGTCGAGATGGTCTGTTCCCACCTAGGTGTGGTACTTTATGCAAGCCGATGGCCTGGGCAGTGTCCAGATACCTCTCCCATGCACTGGGAGGATTTATCCCAGCTGGGAAGGGTACAGGGAGTACCCTCAGCTGCCTTGCCCCCCCATCTCCCTCCATGGGCCATTGACCCTGCCGGACCACCCACAGCCCCTCAGGGAGCTGCCCTGAGGCCATGGAGCAGGACATGCACAGACCTCTCCTGTGCTCCCCTCAGGGCGCTGGATGGACATTCCCTGATCCATCTGCCTCTCTGTCCGTGGGAACTCCGATCCTCTCTCTGTTGCCATGGCCCCCCTGCTCCTGACGCAGCCCCTCCGGCCGCCCGGCACAGCGGGGAGAGGAGCTTGTTCTTGCTCTCCACCTTGCAGCTCTCCTGCCTCTCAGGCTTTGCTTCCCTGCTGCCTGCCATGAGCGTTGCAGGATGTCTCTCCCTGGGGCTCTGCCCTCAGCCCTCAGAGGGAAGGACGGGAAGGGCCCTGCAGCTGGCACAGGCCAAAGGTGATGGTTTGGGCGACCAAAACATCAGCTCTCCCAACTGTGTAGTCTCGCCCTCCTCAGCTAATAGTCCATTTGACCTGCTTTGTAATGCCTGGGCTGTTTACAGCCAGTGTAGCCTTTTGGGTGTTTATTCCAATGGGGAAGAAGGCAGGGATGACCACCTTCCCTCAGCTCCAGGCAGGCCGCTTTTGGGCGTGCTATTGCTTTTTGATCTGTTTTGGGAAGCTGGTCCCAACACTTGCAGTCAAGGCTGCTGTGGAAAGAGAGAGAAGAAGGAGTTTGTGTCCAGGCTGGTCCCCACGAGGCTTTGGAATGGCTGCTGGTGGAATGGGAGTCTGTATAATCTCAGGGGCCAACACCTCCGGCCGTCACCTCCGACTTGTGTACAGACATCCAACCTCTAGGGATGTATGGTTGGTTTTTGTGGTGCTTCTTGGGAGTGGGGTGGTTTTTTGGGAGGGAGCATGAGCTCTGGGGAGTCACAATCCACTGGCCATGACCAGGGCCAGGGAGCTGGTCTGGTCTGACCCTGCTGCTCACCCTCTGCTTCACCTTTCGGGGGAACTTGTCGTTTTTTCATCTCTGCTGCCTGCAGGCCATGGAGAAAGGCCTTCCCCTCTCTTGAGCTCTGCTCTGGTGAGAGAAACAGTTTAAATACTCTGATTTTTGAAACATGGGCTTAACTGACTCCCTGTCTCCCCTCACAGCTGGTGGTAGTTGCTCACCCTGTGCCACCGTGAGGGACCTGGGTGCAGAGCGGGATCTCTGTGTGTCCCTGGCTCACACTTTGAGTTCTGTTTCACTGGTTTTTTTGCTGTGATGCAACTTCAAACACTTCCTTCCACCTATTTTAAAACCCTACGAGCTCCTTTTTGGCTGGATTAATAATCTGTATACCTTGGGGAGGGCCCAGCTCTGAAGAGGTTGCTGTTAGAGGTTGTATTTGCCCCATGACAGCCAAATAACTCTCCAGTTGGCAGCCAAGACGTCTCAGTGTGTGGCTTCACCTACAGGTTTGCATTTATCACAGTCTGCATCCTGGTCCCATCACCCAATTAAGTGGGTGGCTTTTCCTGAATTTTGAGATGTGTCTTGTACTGATGATGGCCCAGAGTCTTTCAAGGAACATTAGGAATGAACAGAGTTATTGTAGACGTATTTCTTTATAGAGTTATGTGTTCACACCACTGTTTGTATTTGCTGAGCTGCTGAGAAAACCTTCATTAGTTGCTTTTTGCTGCATCCTGTAGAGCATGCTTGGTGGTTGTATAGGACTTTGCAGAATCAACTCTGCAAGCAAGAAAATACCATCTCTAAAATAAGACTTGGGAAAAACCAACATTAAATAATAGTTAATAGTAACGTAATATCTGGAAGAATGGACCTTAGGTTTGGGATGAATGCCATGTAACTTTTAAGAAAGAGAAATTAAACCAGATAATTTTTTCCATTAAAAGCTTTTTCTTTTTTTTTTCTTTTTTTTTTTTTTAATTTCCCAGTGCAGCGAGAGTTCACACAGAAGAAAACCTTCACTACTTGGATAAATTCAATATTGGCAAAGGTAGGAAGGGGATTCTTCGGCAAAGACATGCCTTCTACCTTTTTGATTTGGATGTGCTGTGTGGAGATTGATTTTTTAGGAATAAGCAAAATTAGTACCAGTTTTTTTCATCACTGGATAGAAGAAGTAGCACCTGGAAAGCATTTATTTAAGAAGTGCAACAGCATTGTACTGGTGAATGTCCAAGAACATTTGTGAGGGATGGTTTCTAAGTAGATGACACTCTTCCTTGCTCGTGGTAAATCTTGTGGTGAATTGTGGCATGTCTCAGGGTTTTATGGGTTTCTGTGTTTACAGTTAGATTTACTGTGATTAGGTAAGTGTTATTCTATTATGCAATCCAAGAACACGAGTTTAATGAGATGACCTGAGTGACTGGTAAGTATTAAGACAAACCACATAGTAGTGTAGTAAGTAAGTAAGCACTCCTTAAGCTTTCACAAAACAGCTCCAGCAGTTGTGCTGGGGCTCTGACTTGCTCAGGTAAGAAAAAATAATCCTATTTTGGTCCCTCCTTGAGCAGAAGCTGCTGAGCTCGTGATAAATTTGTGTTATGTTCGCTACAAGTAGGTGAAAAGAGGTTTAGTTATGCAGCTTTATATTCAAATTTGTACTTGGGGCATATTGATTAAGGTCTCAAAATATGAATTAACTGCTTTGTGTAGCTTTCCTTTTCTCAAAATTTTGGGGTCTTTTACAACATGCTTCCTTGAAACATGTAAATACTTAAAAGTGAGGCCTAAAATAACCCTTATAAAACACAAAGGCAGGGCAGAGGGGAATAAGACACAAACATAATAATGGGATAGAAGAAGCAGGATATGGCTGATTAGATGCAGGATTTTTATTCCAGCTTAAGGAAAAAATAAAGGATGCTAAACATTTTTTAACAGAGTAATCAGGGTGTGATGTTTTGTAGTGTGATGAATTCAAAATGACAAAAGATAAAAATTTCTTTTGCAGCATACGCCTCCTTCTGTTATCTCAGACCTGTATACAGACATACAGCAAGGACATTTGCTTCTTGATCTGTTGGAAGTGCTTTCAGGTCAACATCTGGTAAGACAGAGTAATAAAAATATTACCTCAATCCTTTGTCAAATCCAGCAAAGACTTCTGGATATGCTTAATTGTAACCATATGAATGATCCTTCTGCAGTCATAGAGCTAGTTGCGAGTTTACACCACTGACTCTGAATCACACCGAAATAAGTTGTTCCAAAGCAATTTGTGAATTTTTGCAGGACTTCCCTTATCAAAATGTAGAATAAAATTAATTTGTACCCTTGAGGATGTAACATGTTCTTTTTGCTTCGCAGCCACGGGAAAAAGGATTTAATACCTTCCAGTGTAGAAGTAATATAGAAAATGCTTTGACATTTTTAAAGAGCAGATCAGTGAGTATTAACTTCAAAATTCCCAACTAAAGCCAGTTTAACTGGTGGAACATTTTCTTTGTTAACAATGATCCCTTTTTTTTCCCTCTTAGCTGAAGCTCATAAATATTCATGTTGCTGACATTATCGAAGGAAAACCTTCCATTGTGCTTGGCCTAATCTGGACCATTATATTCCATTTTCATGTAAGTATTTCAGCCATGTAAGAGAGTTTTAGTAGGGGGGGAAAAAAAGCACAAAAATGTGTTATGTGATTGCCAAATGAGATGAATTAGAACAAAGCAAAAGATGATCTGCTGACATCTGGAAGTGACAGCTCAAGAGGAGATGCACCAGTGCTGCTTCACCGGTGTGGTGATGGCAGTGATGAGCAGTATGTGCTGCAAATGGTAGGAAGGAAAGACAGAGATTTTTCTTGAAGTAACAAATTAAAAAGTAGGCTGAACTTTGCCTGTCTAAGACCTGTATTGATTAAGCTCCAAATGGAGCAAATAGTGTGAAGTGTCTCATGTCCACCTCCCTCAGAGGCAGCCCTGCTCTTCCGTGATGACTGTGCTTACAATGTCCATTCTTGCTATTATTTTTTTCAGTACCAGGTGCCTGAAATAGCATGAAGGCTGCCATAGTAATGTTTCTTATACAATAAGAAGCTCAGAAGTAAAGGTTTTTAACAGTATTTAGCCCATATTTTTCACGGTAGAGGCACTTTGGTGCTGAAGATTGTTGTGCTGCACAAATCCTGTGTTACCTTTCTACCTAAACCAAGCTCCTCTAACCAAATACAGATCTCTGAGGTCTATCAAGTAGGTTTTCCTGCACCCTGAGTGAGCAGGCAAGCTCTGAGCCTGTTTAATACATGTCATTATTGACAGCAGAAAACACAGGTACCACAGGCTGCTGTCACTGGTAGAAGGAGAAACTGAGCGAGAAGAACCCTTGATGTCATTGCTGGTACCCACAGTATAACGTGCAAGTCTTTGGGTGAATATACCCTGCCAAAAAAAATTGCCTAAAGATGGCAATTCAGCATGAAATAGTTTGGATTGTACAGATTAAAAAACCTCATCTGATTTTGGGTGGGAGGGAAACTGCTATTACAGCTGTGATTGAGTCCTGTCTGATTCTCTGTGGTGTTCTGCCGTTGATGTCTTGGTAATTTTTCAGTGAAGCCTGATTAAGTCTCCCATCATCTCTGATAGATTGAAGAACTTGCCAGGACACTTGCTTGTACTTACAATCAGCCTTCACTTGATTGTTCAAGTGCTGTTGACTCCTCTGCAAAGCCAAGCAGATCAGCTAAAAAAAGTGCTAAAATTAAGGAGCGCTGGAAGATGTCTGCTACAAAGGCTCTTTTGTTGTGGGCTAAAGAACAGTGTTCACTGTAAGTTCCATCCAAGACCTATAAATAGTATGCTGCATTTTGTATTACTGCTTTTCTCTAAACGTGGTGATGTTTCCCCCTGTTTTTTAATATTGCTTTGTGACAGCTTAGCAGAAATTCCTGTAAGATGTGGCTCCCTGTCCTTTTAGCATCAATCAGGCCCTAAATGTTTTGACAAGAGTGAAGTGAAGCTCACCTAATTAATAAAATACAGCAATGTAATTTGAGTTGCTTTGCTGTTCCTTTTTGGGGCTTCTGTGTGATAGGTCTAGAGGAATATTTACATGATTTGCTAGGTTTAATCCTCATGTTTGGCACTGGTTCACAAAATTTCAATAATTAACTTTTTTTTTTTTTAAATGGAAAATGTAGGATTTCTGTGATTCCCACATCTCGTGTCTTTCTGTCAAAACAGTGCATGATCCCCAAGGAGGATCCTGATCCTGGAGGTCCCAGTCCCTAATTCTATTAAGATGTTTCCTTATGCTCGATGCACAGACAGCACTGTGGCTTTCAGTGGGAGTGTTCACAGCACACAGTCGACAGCAGATACAGATATTCCTTTCAAGGAGCAGACTTTCTGCCACTTACACTTTTTTCAAGGGCTGCTGCTTCACTCCAGCATCTTCCAAATATGTTTTACAGTAATGTCAGTCCTTTCTCTCCATCTCTTTGGTTGCTTTACGTTGTAATAACATCCTAATAATATTCCTTGTTATTAGTGGGAGATAAAGGCCTTCATCAGCACATCAGACACTTTCTTCTGGGAGAATGGCACTGAAGTTTGCCTTTTAGCTGTGTTTTATCAGAACAAGATTAACTGGCATGTAAAAACCATCTCTTTGTCCATTTAATCTTCCTCTTTCTTTTACTTGTTTTTCAGCAATATTGCTGTCTGGTTTGTAGTATCCTTTCTGAACTGTCATTATATTGAATTTTTCTGTTATCAGTGAATCCTGTAGTTTTTGATAAAGGAACAAATCTTGTCAATCCTGGCCAGTTGTTTTGTAACTAATCACCTGAAATCCCACATCTTTTCCATGCTGTAACATATAATATATAGGCTGGTTTTGGAAAGTTGTCCCAGAATTCACTGTGGCCTGGGCATCAGCACTGTCCAGGCACTGCTTAATAGAAGATGTTTTAAAGACACTAAACTAAATAAGAGAAAAATAAATATTTTTCTTTCAGTAATACATCACTTTTAAGGTCTGGACTGTGTAAAATGGCAGAGTTGGTTCCAATTCTCAGTGCCCTTACAGACAAATATTTCATGTTCTGCAGTGCTTTGCTTGTTGTTTTTCCATCCCATAGAATGCATAAATACTGAGCACAAAGGTGATGTTCAGAAAGGATACTGGATCAGCAAGGCTTCATCTTCAGAATGCAACATGAGACCAGAAAAAAAAAAAAAGTCATTTTTCAAGAATAATATAAAAATATGTAATTGTAGAAAAATACATAATTGAAGCAATTAGTGGTATTGGCTGTATTGTCTGTCTCAACTTCTGTAGGAGTTCAGTGATAGGGTTCTCTTGGCTTTGGTTCATACTCCATTTTACTCAATTTATATTCTCCTTCCCAATTTGTACTTCCAGCCTGTTTCCTCAGCAAGCCTAATATTTTGTTTCTGATAATTCCTGGGGTAGGCACGGCTCTATCAGCGTGACTGATTTCAAGTCCAGCTGGAGGAGCGGCCTGGCTTTTTTAGCCATCATCCAAACCTTACGGCCAGGGCTGGTTGATCTGGAGAAGGCAAAAGCCAGAAGCAATAAAGAAAACCTGAAAGAGGCTTTCAGAATTGCAGAACTGGAGCTGAATATCCCACGGCTTCTTGAGCCTGAAGGTAAATGATCAGCTTTTTTTTTTTTTTTTAATCTTCGTTATCAGGAGTAAGATGAATATAATCCTGTAGACCTTGAACACAGGGAAAAGTAAGACTGTGCTTAAGTCTGAAATGGAACATTGATCTGTACTGTAATGCTCAAACCTCAAGTTTTTTATAGAATCAGCTGTACTTAGGAATTGTATGATTTTTGATTTTGCAACAGTTGCAGGAACAATATGCATAAGAAAGGATATGAAACATTCCTGTTCATGGGAGAAACTTTTTCGTTAGTTAATCACGTTATATTAAAATATTCCCAAGGAAAAAAATGTTCATTACATATTAATTTCTGTCAATGGTATGTTAAGTGGGCTGTTGCAAAATAAACATGTTTATGGTAATGTGTTTTAATAACTGCAACATAGTGTGTAATTATGTGATCAGGCCTAGAAGGCTGCATAATTATGTAAATGCTGTATTGGCTCTTGTAGATGTTGACATTGTGAATCCAGATGAAAAATCAATCATGACTTATGTGGCTCAGTTTTTGCAATACTCCAGGAATTTGCCTGAGTCTGAGGAAGACATGCAGGTATGTCATGGGGCTTGTCACTGGGACATTTTTAAATGAATGTTCATCATGAATGCCAAGACTATCAGTTCTTCTTTGCCCAGTTTATAATTTGAGTCAGTGACAAATAGTGGAGCCTCTGATTCTGCTGCTGACAGGACTCACTTGGCTTGAACCCTGTGATGTTCCTGTGTGGTAGAAAAGACTCCATGTTACAGGTTTTTAGTGGAATTGCTGTGCAGGTTATCTTTTTTTTCATTGAACTGTTACAGAGGGCATTTTCAAGCTTGGCTGTCTTCCTCTGTGCTCTGAAGTCTTTGTAAATGTTGGGGTAGAGATGAACAGATTTGCCAATACACAGAACAACCAGCTTTGCATTTAATAGCTGACATGTAAAGTGGACAGAACTTGTCACTCACAGATGACACTGACTTGAAAACCACATTTTTCATTCTTTGTATTGTCCTACGAGAGGTTATGTATTAATTGGTTATTCACATATCCCCATACCAATAATCTCCTTTTAGGAGGACTGCAGTCAAGCACTTCTTTTGATGCATTCACATATCCAGTGGCAGGTTTAAAACTTTGGCCTTGCTGTCTTAGAATGCCTCACCCAAAAGTCATCAGAGTCCCCAGCAATTTGTTTTTCAGTAGCTCTGAACGGACTTTATCGTATGCTCCATGAGTGTTGCTTTATGGCACGATGTAAATTAAAAACAAGGCTTGCAAAATGGGAAAAATGAAGTTTTCTGCTCTAATTACCAGGAAAAAGTAAGAGAGGCCATGGGCTGGTTGGCTGCACAGGAGGAGAAGTTAGCAAAGCTGCTGATTGACACTGAGAATGAAACGTATTACCAGAAGTGCAAAGTAAGTGGCATTTCATATTTAACTGCTTCTGTGAAACAAAGCTGTTCCTGGGAATATTTTTAGTACTTTTCATCTTCATTGCCTAAACTGAAGTGCGATAAGCTTTCCAACAAAAGTTGGGAATCTGACGATGAATTTGGTAAATGCCCTCATGTAATTGAAGGAAAGGTAGGATAAAGTCCTTGCTATTACGGAAAAGATATATATTGTTTGGTTTCTGAGCAGAGCTCGTTTCTTTTGGAGAGAGTAAAGTAGTGTCTTAGTTGACGTAGTTGAAGGCTTGGACAAGATTCAAGCACGTAGGCCCTTTGCAGGGCCTTCACTGTTCTGTCATAATTACAACAGTGGGTTTTACCCAACTAATGGTGTAGAGGAGTAGTTGAAATGTTGGCTGTGGGTTGTGCTGATGTAAAATTTCCTTGAGTTTATATTGTTGCCAGAGTTTGTAATAAAATGGCCCACGGGGAACTGTGAGGAGAGGAATTTCCCCTTTCCCTTGCTGGGAGGGGAGAACCACGTTCTGACTGCACTGACATTATATTAAATACAGACTTAGGGAATGGCACCTGTAATTTCAGACCCAAATACTGCCTGGAGATAAGTGTGCCTCTTGCTATCTTGCCTTTGCATGCATCACAGCCTTTGAAGTTAATGGAAGTCATACCAGGGTGTTCAAAGGCAGTACTTGGCTCCATGAGCTTCCATCTGAAGATTTCTGTGAATTAATCTTCTGTTTTATCCCTAGGAAATGATGTCATTTATGGAAACATTTAACCAAGAAAAGAACGCCTTTCTGCCTGTGTTGTCATCAAAAAGAAGTGAAGCTGAGCCGAGTGAAGACCAGAAGCAGATGAGGGAAGAGTGGGATAAAGTGATCTCTCAGGTCAGAGGCATTTCTCGCTCACGTCGGTACCAGTGTGACCGTGTTTGGTGAAGAAGCCCAAGTCTGCCCAGGAATTCACACTGGGCAAAGTGGGGAGGTGACACTTTATTTGGAGTGATAAAAGAGATATTGACCCTGAACCTGAGGTCCAGACACTCTGTGTTACCCTTTTGCCTCCTGAGCCTCAGGACTGTGAGATGTCTGCAGAAAATGCCCTGCATCTGGTTATCTTCAAGCCCCCTTCTGATGGAAGTTTTTGGCCTATTTATGCTTAAAAGGTTATTTTGGGACGCAGTCACGGCTCAGACAGTGATGCAGCTGGGAAAAGTGTGTTAATATATTCTTTCCCATGGCACAGATCCTGATAGAGTGAGACCTGGTTGGTCAGTGCTTTGTGGTGAGGTTGGCTGTGTTAGATCCCTCTGCCACAAATAGGGCTGTGTTGGGCCATGCTACTAATTGCTCTTTTTGGAAGAGCTGTTTTGTCAACCCCCTGACAGAAAGCTGTTCATTTCTGTTTCCCCTCTATTTTTGCAAGTAGTTAACTGTAAAATTTCCAGTTGTTGGGCCTTGAGATGGTCACCAGGGAAGGATCAGTAACACCAAATCCTCTGTGGTGTTACAGAGGTGACAGGCTGGGAGCAAACTTGGCCTTCAGGTAAACATAACTGATTTGCAGCTGGAAGCTCCTTTCCTGAATGGTGACAGGCATGGGAAGTGGGGTTCTGGAATGTCTGGAGTGTCAGTTTATGCAGCTTTTATCAGTGTCTTGGGGATGGGGAAGAAAATAATAGTGAGAAATTTAATCACTTGTTTTCCTCTGAAAGATTAACGAGTGGAAAGCGAAGCTGGACCAGCTGTTGCCCTCCCCTCTGGGCAGCATTGAGGCTTGGCTTCAGGAGGTGGAACATCTGCAGGCGGAAGATTTGCCTGATTTGCAGGACCCGTTTAAAGCGATGTTTCTCTTCAGAGAAAAGATTGTAATATTTAAGGTATGCTGATCACAGAGGAACATTCTGCTTCAGTTTGACCCCACAGAGCACTTGCTGTGGAATTGCTGTTTGACATTTTGGGAAATGGGGTGCGTATGTTTATCTTCTGAAGATGAAAAGCTCTTCTGAACATACCTTTGAAGAGTGATGAGTTTAATTAAATAACTGCATGGGTCTATAAGGAAGGTTTCTGACTTCACTGGGGTGAGATTAAATTTGAGTACTACCTGAATGAGTAAATTATGATATTCTTTTTTATGTGGTTCCTGCAACTTATTTGTTAAGTAATAACACAGGGTAATTGCATCCTTATCTTTAAATCTGTGCTCAATGCATACCTATTCAGAAAAGCACTTGAGCTCAAGGTTACATTCCAATGAGTTCAACAAGTTTGTTGAAATATTTGCTGAATCACTGCAGTTCCGCTCAGGGCAGTGGGAGATACTTTGATACCTCGGTACTGTGCAAGTTATTTATTCTGATCTTGAAATCATTACACTGATAATAATTGAAACACCTTTTTGGGTTTGAAAACTCTGAAAGAGCGGATGTGGTGATGCCTGTTGGTCATCATAATGCCAATCTTTGGTTTTTTATGAACAAGTTCACTTTTTTTTTTTTTTTTTTGGCAAGTCCTTAAAGAGAATTGAAAGAATGGGCAGTGGAGGTTCTTGCAAGTGGCTTCATAACACCCCTTTTTTGTACTGTTGCTAGTCACTTCCTGATGAGAGATGGATTTTTAACTCCTAACAGCTTTGCCAGCCTTTAGCCATTTGATCCAAGATTTTTGTTGTGCAGCCTAAGAGTTAAAAGTGTTTTTAAGAATGAGATAAAGACAGATGTAATGTGTTAAGGGGTTTTATTTTGCCCATTGAGTATGTAGATAAAGATCATTACATTCCTTGAGAAGAAGAAACCCATAATGCTTGATTTCTGTCAAATCCACTCTTTCTGATGGGAAGACCATCTGCTGAGAATTTTTTCTCCTTCCTTCCTCTAGTCAGTCCTTTTAGTACACCTCATGTAGGGCTCATATTGCCAAGGTGGTGCCTTCTAATGGAAATTTTACTTTCTGTTAAGGTCTAGGGAAATACCCACCAGTGCTCCTAACTGTGTGACTTGTACAGTGTTATGGTTACAAAATCAAATATTTAAGATCTGTGCACTATTTTTGTGGTTGAGGGATGTCCCTGGATTTGGCCATTTCCATTAGCATGCTTTGTAGCAAATTTTATTACATAAAAATGAACTTTTAGCGTATTTCTTTATATGCCACTTACAAATATGCTCATATTCTGTGCAAAGCATTTCATGCTTTTTTTTTTTTTGTACACAGGGAATTCGGTGCTGAGACTGTAAAATATTCCCCAGTCATGTGATACTGGCCATCAAATGGTTAATTTGATGTGTTGTCATCATGGTGTTGGACAGAAATTTATTGAGCAGTCAGATGAGCTGTTAAGGGAGTGACATGACCGGTTCATTCAACAGGTTTTGCTGTCAGTCTTTGCTGACACATAACTAAGAACAGCTTAATGTCCTGAAACTGTTACAATGACACTTTTATGTCCTAAAAGTGATAGTGCAGAAAAAACTGATAGTAGGAGGAGTAGTGTAGGCTCATGTTCCTTTTATTTAACTAGATGCACAGTGATAAGAGAAATGCAGTGGTCCTGCACTAAATATGCACTTCAGAAGGTGAGGAGGTCAAATACTTTTATTGCCCTTTAATGAGTAAAGAAGATTGGAAGATTGTCTTGTGCTCACTGGTTCTTAATGGCTTTCACCCTAATGGTAGGTGCCTTGCAGGTTCCCAGATGAAATGCTTCTATACTAAAAAAAATTGCCTTACTATGTCTTTTTCTCCCCAGGGTTTGATGGATTGTTTTGATGCTCACTTGGACACCCTTCAGTCATTTAAGAACGAAGATGAGAGGAATATGCCACTGGTCTTGCCTGAAAAATTAGAGGAAATGAAAAGAAGGTGGTGATGCTCATATTTCCTCTATTTTGACTATGTTGTATTCTAGCTCTGCTGTTGACTTGTGCTGTTCCAAAAAGAGCACATAATTTATCCACACCTCGCAGAAAAAGAGCATTTTCCATTTAAACACAAACTGTCAGCTGGGGCAGGCAGGGATCTCATTGGTCCAAAGAGTGTTAATTATGTGTACAGAGTGGAGCTCATTAACAGGACCTTTTCAGATGCCCTTTGCTAGAGGGGATAGGAAACACCCACTAGGGATCGGAAACTTGAATATTTTGAATGTAAACATTTCCCTGGTGGGGGGGATTTCCGCCTTTTAAAATCACTGAGATTACAGCTTGTACAGTCCCAAAATATCTGTTGGGAGGATGTTTTCAAATATGTCCAGTGAATCTGTATCTATAACCTGAGATACTTTGACATTCAGGTGGCAGGTGCCCCT
Source organism: Empidonax traillii (assembly GCF_003031625.1). Taxonomy (NCBI): domain Eukaryota; kingdom Metazoa; phylum Chordata; class Aves; order Passeriformes; family Tyrannidae; genus Empidonax; species Empidonax traillii. Next base: position 107,541 of record NW_020955650.1, read on the forward strand.
TTTCTGGGCATTTAAGGTTTTTCGTACATTTAACAGACAATATTGACTAAAATTATTGCTGCTTAAAAAAGTGAATGGTTGTTATCTTAAGATGTTATTCTTGTCGTAGCAAAATAATATTTACATGTATGTAATTCTGATTTTTTAGGGTTAAAACCTTGTACGTTAATGCCTTATGTATCTGATGGTTATGAGAAATCTTTTGGAACGTTTTTCTGTTTGTAGGTTCAGCAACATTCATTTCACAAACTGCAGCACTTTTCTTGAATACCACTATGGACTGTGCTCAGCTATTGCCAATGAGGTGACGTTAAAGCTGAATATCTGGGACATGAAATATGGATCAAAGGAGTCTGTGGAATCACTGCTGGAAAATTGGAATGTAAGTTGAAGATACATGTATCACACCCTGGCAGTAATTCTTCTGTGCCAGCTCTCTTTGATTCAGGCTTCTCTCTTCCTCATGAGAAGATACTGTGGTAGTTGGTAGAAGCACAGTGGACTGGTGAGATCTGGGATTTATGCAAAGAGGGGCAGATAGACTTCCACAGAAAGTTACTTCACCCCTTGCATCTTCTCATTTTGCTCTGGATGAGAGTTATTTCTTCAGTTTGGAGAAGTAATGCAAGCCGCAGCTGTAATTTTCTCTCTACCCTTTTTTATTTGTATTGTGAAGATTTCTTTCTTTCTAGACAATTTTTGACTTGGCAGTAGAGGCTCTTCCCTGTCTCCAATCCACAGAAACCTCTCTGGGGTAGTTTCAGGAATTGCTATCTTCAAAACTTCACTTTGCTGCCTAACACTGCCTTTTGCTGTTGCCTCTTCCTGTTCCTGCTGCTTTACCTCCTTGTGCTTAATGGTGAATATGAATCGTCCTGTTCTGTTAAATTTTGTGTTAGTTCAGCTTCTGGAGGCAAATCACTAAAATGAAGCCACAAGTATTTTTCTAGGAGGGGATGGATTACCTGACCCCAAATACTGACACAGAATACTGCATCAGGAATAAAGGCAGAGGTGAAAATGCTGAAGCCATCAGTTTTTCCCCATCTTCCAGTTAATGGGAATGTGAATTCCATCTTACTGGAGTTTCTAAAGAGTTTCTCAGAAGCTTTTCAGAGTGGCAAATCCCTAGTTGAATTAGTGGGAATTTCACCAGCCTGAGAACTGTGAAAGGAGGCAACAAGTTGTATAAAATAGTGGTTTACCTGAGCAGTGTCAACCTTACCCTGTGGTGACGTGGGAGTGCAGAGTTAATCTGAGCACAGTTTGTTGATTCAGTTGGTTTCATAAATACTTGTTATTTCTACAGTTGTGGTCCATGGTCTTGCTCAAGCTGATAGAATATAGTTTTTCTTCTCTCACCCTTTTCTTGCCCACTTTGGATCTTACTTCATCTGTGGCAGGAACTAAGCACATCAGTATTTCTGTGCACCTTTCACTTTCAGCACTTCTTTGACTTACATATGACTAAGTTGTGCCTGACTTGATCACCTGACCGATGTTATTTCTCAGTATTGCCCTAGGGCTGTAACTTTTTGAAACAAGCAGTCCTGACTCATGCAGGGCTGTGGCTCAGGCAGTGGCATTCAGGAATTAATATTCCCATTAACGTTACTCTCTGCACAAGGAAAACAAAAGAAACAGGTTTGTTTCAGACTGAAGGGGCAGCTGAGTTGCTGGATGGGCTTTGCTCAGTTAATGTTTAACCTGCAGGTTGTAGGCTCACGTTTGAAAACTGTCCCAAGCTGTATTTCTTACCCAGTTTTATGTGCTTCAGTGTCAGTTATACCAATTACTTTTCCCTTTGGGCAGAACTTCCTTGAAGAAAAGAAACTTGAAGCACAACTAGAAACTGCTACTCAAATCTGCGAAGATCTGAAAACCAAAAACATGTGCGGTCCTGATCTAGGTAAGCTTGTGCACATAAGTTGGTATGAAGACCTCTGTTTTGAGCTGATGTGCTGTCACCAGTTTTAATTCCATCTGCTGTTCTGTGTATATAGTGTTTCTGTTTAATTAACCTCTCTGTTTCCAAATTTATAACGATGACCCCTGTTTGATGTCCTAGGCGGAGACCCTCAAGAAATCAGCAGACTTTTTAAGATGGTGGAGTCCAAGATTTCCACGTGCAAAGACTATATTTCCAATGTAACTGCCACCCTGCAGAAAGTCCTGTCCTCCTGGAGTCATTACACAGAAAACAACCACTTGTTAAAGACGTGGCTGGAAGAAAACAGAAATGAGCACCCGAAAGAGGTACGTGGTTGGATTTCTGTCTGTGATGACAGATAGAGGTACTTGGAAAAGCCTCCTGGAAGGAAAGGGACAGTGGCTGTTTTTTGTTGCTTTTCTGTTCCTCATTTTGGAAATTTAGCTTTCTGCTTTAAATGATTTCAATGCCTCTGCCTAGATCCCTGCTGAGGTCCTGGCAAAGAGGAATTCAATTCACGGTTCCTTAAATGAAGCTGGAAATTATCTCATCGAAGTCAGCAAAGAGCAGGTTGGATCAAATATTGCCAAAGAGCTGAAGAAACTGAATAGGAGATGGGCAAAGTTCATCAAGAGGACACACTTTGTGAGTTACTGGTTTCGTATGACTCTTTTGCCATGCAGCCTTCAAAGTCATATTTTCTAGACTTATCAGCTTTCTAATCAGAGATTCATCAGTCTTTCAGTCAACTGAATATTCCTAGTTTTAAAACAGGAGGAGCAGAGAACACACAGAGACATCCCAAGCCTTTGTGACTCAGTTATTATGTGCTCTTTATAATACGATGGAAAATGTTCATTTCTAAATTGAAATCTTAAAACCTCTCACGAAGGGAAATCCTATTGCAGAATTTGATTGTCCTGTGGGCTTTTGCTAAATTTTACAATCTCTGTCTCAGATAGTAGAAAGTAATTATTGATGCACAGGTATTTCTGAGGTTGTACAACTTTTCACCAACTGGCTTGATAGGTTTTTAGGCTGCTATAAATTCCTAAACTACCTGCCTAATGCTTACATATATTACATTTCCTAGAATGCTTTCACAAGAATGACATTTTCACTCTGCCTGGGAATGCTAGAGCTCTTAATTTACTAAATTGAGCCTTTCATTGACATTTGTTAAAGGTACCGCTGTGACAGTAAACTGTGTTTTTATAGGAGATGAGCTTAGTGAGAATGCAATAAAATCAGAGGAAACACATTCCCAAGGGTGAGGGATGCTAAAAAAACCCTTAATAAGAGATGCTTTTAGGAAATACATTGAGGAATGAGTGAGAGAGAGGCTTCTTACACCTTAAAAGGTCTTAAGGACTTCAGAAGTTATTTTTCTGGCATTGCTTTGGACGTTATGCTCATCATATATATTACATTTTTTTTGTATATCAAAAGGCAAGGCTTGAGCTCTGGCTTGTAACTGCCAGAACCATAAAACTGTTAGCACAGTTCCTGGTCTTTATTTGGCCAACATCAGCTGTTGTTCTCTTGGACAATTCCCTGTTGTGACCTGGGAGATGCTGCAGCCCAGGAGTTTATTCTCCTCTGTAGTGTGGCTGTGGCTGCTTAGAGGGGAGGGGACAAATGGGTTCAAGTTGTACCGTCCCACCTGCCCTCAGGGTTGAGGAACTGAGCCTCACATTGTTAATTAACAATAAGTTTGGCATTTATCTCTCCTTTGATCCCTGCTGGGTGCTAAAGCTGGAAAGTGGTGACTGTGCTGGAGGAGGGTAATGGAGAGACCCATGAACTGGGATGGGAATGAACATCTTGTTTTGCTCTTCATTTATAGCTTGGAGAAGAGAGTATGAATGCTGCTGAGAAAAACAAGGAACTTCCAGGGAGCCTGGAGAAAATTGAGGAGCTCCTCGGAGAGGTGGAGAGGTGGGCAGCAGAGACTGGATGTCTGCTTGGCAAGATCAGTCACGAGGGGCCTGTGGAACCTGAGACAGAGGAACATTTGCAGGTGAAAAAATACTGCTTAAAATACTCTCTCATATTTCAGCACAGGTTTGTGGCTGGGGTGGAATGAGCCATCATCGGTGATGCAGGAATTGATGTGGTTTCTGTGCTGTAAGACTGGTGAAAAGTCAAGACAGTGCCAGTGCTTTGATGTTATTTCTCAGGACTGCTCCTAGATGAGCTGTAAATGAATCTTCCAATGTCAGCTTGTCCAGATGACAAACAGGTGCCAATGAAGTGCTTTAGGTGCCACTGATCAGCAGCTTGTTCTTCAGTGATATTAATTACTCCTGTCCAGCACAGCACTCGGGGCAGTTGACAATTTGAGAATTTCTCCTGGTCATACAGTGCTTTTATCATCTACCCTCCAGTGCAAGGAGGAGGTTTGGGACAACTTGGCTTTATTCAAGGCTTACCTGTCAAAACCTGGGATACTTGAAGTATTTTCAGCAGCATGTGGGGTAATTTGGGAATATCAGCTTATGGGCAATTGCTCTAAATATCCACAGCAAGCACAAATTAACTTCTAACAAGAAATTCCACTAGTCTCTTTTCCATATCTCTCTGCCAGGGATTACTCTCCCCAGCAGGTGGCAGGGGAAAATATGTGTATGTAACTCAGCAACTTCAATACAAAGTCTGATTTATTTTCTTCACCTGCCAGTGAAGGTGAGACTGAACAAAGACGCCAAGCTTTGCACTGGAGAAGCTGAAGCACTGTCTTATATTGTGTCTTATGTTGCCTTTAGAGTTTCTGCAGCAGGGCCTGTATAACCCAGTGGTGTGAAGGTGACCACCAGAAGGTGTTTCATTGAAGCTCCTTTGTCCAACTGCTCTGATTAAACAGAAATACTCTTCAGTTCACTAAATCTACCTACAATACCTGTGAACCAGAATCAGTGTTAGTTTACTGTTGGTTTGTGCCTTCTAGAACTGTGTTTAGTTGACAGATCTGGGTGTGTGAGGTGGTGAAAAGAATCTACTCATCTTTTTTGTAATCATGGGCATAGGTTTATAAAACAAGCCTCACTTTGCACTGTGACACTAGTCTGATAAAAACCACGAAGCAACAAAAAGACACCATGAAATAAAGCCTCCAAAAATGTGGCTGGTGTTGGATCTCCATGTCTGGGAGCAGGAGAGATCGTGTTGCTTGTTACCTGCAGTGCCAATAGGTCAGGAACCAGAATAAAGCACTGATTATCATTAGACGAATGCTAATTGACAACTTCAAACAGGAAAATGTGTTGAATATTCATAGATCAGAACAGCTCTAATAAGGACATTTCATGATAAATATTCAAACGTGGCACACTGCTCCTGCATGCAAAATACCCAGCTGCTTCCTGCCTTTTAGGACTGAATAGCACAAGAAAGGCTGAGCCTTGATATGTGCTTACTTTTGGATGACTTCATGATCAGACAATGCATATCCAAATGTGTGGTTTGTACACTCATTTGGAAAGCTGTTTGGATGGGAGGATGTTGGCTCTGAGGCAGAGACATGGGAGGTATCACACTGACAGAAAGAAATGGTTTCAGCAAACAGAATCCCCTGTGGATGGCAGCAGATTTCTTTCTCTCCTCACAGAGATTTTGCAGTGCAATACACTGACCATAATTGGAATATAAAGCTTTTCCTTGACCAAATATTTACCATCCATGATCAAGGCTGGCTTTGTCATTCAGTGCATTTAAACAAAGAGACATAAACACTCTAAAGGCTTCTGATGCTTTTTGTTCAACCAGAGCTTGGCTGCAAGAGGAGCCTTGTGCCAAGAACAAGTTGTGGCAGCAGAAGAGAGATTGCAATCCCTGATGCAAAACGTTCCAAGTCAGGTGTTTCAGCAGCACTCTCACACCACTGAGCTGGAGGCACGAATTAAAGAAGCCAGAGACAAACTAGAGGTACTCCTTTTTTGTTGTTACTGCACCTTGTACACGTGGAGATATCTCTGATTTTAGCATTATGTGATAAAGAACACTCCTTATCAGTCACATAAAATAGAAGAGGTTTTGTTCTGTTGGTATCAGTCTCCCAGACTTCTGCCAGGGCAAAATCTAGAACATTTCAAAGATCATATCTCAACTTGAAAAACTTGAGTGATGAGATGAAGCAATAACTTTATGTAATTACTGACACTCAGGCATGCTCTGAAAAGAGTCTCTTTCTTCCAAGGCTGTCATGGGTGACATGAACAACATCCTGTGCAAATCTGGGAACAGACCCTCAGAAAAGGAGGCTTTGCTCAATTTTGAAGAATCCCAGAAAGAGCTCGAGGCCTCCATTTCAAAGGCTGTGCAACTTGTCAGTCAAAAATTAAGCCCTGAAGAATGTATTTCAAGATATGAGGTGGGTTTGTTTTCTGAACCTGCTGAATTTGAGTGTTTCTGCAGTGCTATGTGGTTTCTAAAAGTCTTAAGGTACCACAGTGAGGAAAAGATGAGATTTTTTTTTTTTTTGGTAGCTATAAAGGCTTTTCTCAGCTTTCTGGTTTAGCACTGTCAGTGTTTATTAACTTGGCAGACAACTCGAATGAAGAAACATAAATCTGTGTGGCAGTTTATTTGGTGCCCTGTCTTAAATTACTCCGTCATTCTATCAGAACTCATCATATTCTGAACTACAACCATTTTTTTTTCCTTGATCAATAATTAAGATTCCCATCAAGAATCCCATGCCTGAATTCTTGGACAGGCCTTTAAAGCGTGATAATAAATACCGAATCTCCTCTTTTTCCCAGAAGGATAACTGGTAAATAAAGTGTCCAGTCTCAAAACATGGAACTCTAAAAGGGACATCAAAAATGGGAGTGCCCAAAATCTGTGTTGTCTCGTCTTGCAGAGCGAGGCCTGGGTGTGCTCAGAGCCTCACTCAGGCCACCTTGCAGAGTCCCGTCCTGCTGATGGAGACCTTTCACCCTCTTGCTGACGTGGGACGTGGCCACTTAGATTCCCTAGAGAAGAGGCAGAGTTCAGGGATCTTCATCTTCCTTCTTTTATGCCAAATTTGCCCCTAAAAGAGGAATTGCAAGATCAGCACCTGCTTTTCTCCATGAAGCACACACTGAAACTGTCTGCAGCCTTTTGCAGATGTGCAGGGGTGGAAAATGCTCTTGCAGTCACCCACACAAGGGCCACCACAGCCCATACATGCGATGTATACAGTCATTATGCATGGCCTTTGTATGCTGCTGATGTCATTTTGTTAGGTAAATAAGTTACATTTAGTTCTGGTTATTTTTCATTATGATGCCTTTTTTGCAGGAAGCTTTTAATGCTCTGGACAACAAAGTCCTTGAGAAATTTTTGAAAGCAGCTGAACGGCTAAAAAATGTTTCATCTGATCATGCAAAGCTGGTAGTGGAAGAAGATGTTCGTAGGAGATGGGAGGTGAGATAATCCAGGAAGAGGAATCCACTGTCTGTTCTCATTAGGCCTGTTATCTTAGAAAAAACACTTTTTTTGTCACATTATGTTCTGAGGTTTTTATTTGCTGTGTAATACTGTCTCACCATCTCACAGGAACAGTGTGTTTCGAATTTTGCAGGCTGTTCGTCAGGAAATTATATCCTCTGTCCAGCTCATGGTAGAAAGGGAGAAAAAGAAATTTAATGCAACTTTAAAAAAAATCAATAAGCAGTTAGGCAAAGAGAAGAAACTCCTAAGCATGGATAAAACCAAAGGGCTCATCAAGGAACATGAGGTACCTGCTACATTCCTTTTTTGCTCACTTCCCTCCCTTTGTGGATGCTTTGCTGTCCTTCTTCCTCCTTTTTAGGTACATTATGGCAGCCTGTTCTCGTGAAACGGGGCTCTTGTGCTCTATGTTATGTAGACCCAGAACAAAGAGGCCACCCAAATTATTTCTTTACCTTTTTTGACTGCACATATTAGTGTTCTTGCATATTTTTAGAATCAACTCCTCGTTAAGTAGATGGTATCTTTTTTCCATTTTTTTCCAGATTTTTACATATCTTGATTTTACCCTCGTAAGTATAGTTATTGATGAGGAATATTTTTTTAAAATTCTGATTTTTTTTCTGCTGTCATATCTGCAGCCTATCTGATGTCAGTCAGGGTGAAGAAGGCTTGGGACCAAAGTAGTTAAAATTGTAGTAACATAATGAATTTCAAAATCAAGCAGCAGTCAGTGTAGTCTTGTGAATACAGCTGGGAAAGATGTGGCCAGAAATCCTGATTTCTGTCCTGACTCTGTTTGAGAAAGAATTGAGGGAAAATAAGTGTTTCTTTCTTGGTTTGACAGCTTGCACTTTCAAGTGTAGGAAAAAAAATGTGTGTGAATAATTGCATATCCTCATGAATTAACATGAGTTTATTATATCATTATTCTTTGTTTAGGCCTTTTTTTCACATGAAGGTAGCCTGAGGGAACTTCAGAAGTCATTAGAAGACCTCAAAATCCTGGGAAGACTCTCAGAAGGAACTGTCCCAGGGCTACAGACACTCACTGCAGACTGTGAACAGAAGCTGGAGAAGGTTCAGCAGATTGTGGCAGATACTTCCACAGCACTGCTGGCTCGTGGTGGGAAAGGACAGGCACCTCACAAAGGGTGGGTGGCTGAGGGCATGATGTGCTGTGGCTTCAGAAAAATCATTTATACAGCTGGATTTTGTGATATTATAAATGTGCTACCAAGTACATTACTATGGACATTACTGTGGACAAACTGTACATTTAAATATTTAGTATTAAGTTTCATGAACTGGCAAGTACAGTGTTTGATTACCCTTCTTCACAGCTGCAATGTTTTTAATCTTTGGCTAGGGTTTCTTTTTTCCCTTTGTGTTTCTATTTTGTTCTTAAGCCGAAATTCCTTTTAAACTGTAGGAGCTCCATTATTGCTTCTGAGAATGGAGAAGAGCCTGGTTCTTCTCATGAAATCGATAACCTTTCGGTACAGGAGGTAAGAAATCCAGACTTATTGTTGAAAAACAGTGCTGGCGTCAAAGGGAGATGATTGCCAAAAGGAAAAAGTGGTTCTCCTACTGTTTTCATTGTGATGGGACCTCAGGCCCATCACAGAAATCAAAACCCCCCTATACTTGTGAATGTGGACTAGCTAAATATTAAAAATTAAAATGCAAGGGACAGCACTTGGCATCCCAAGGAGATTTGAGTCCCCAGCCTTGCACTATGTTGTGCTAAAAATGGTTTTCAGGTGAGAGCCACGTGAGAAGCTGAGTTCATTTTGCCGTCCCCCATAGTGTCCCAGTAATTTGAACAAGTTTCAGAGGATAGAAGGAGGAAAAATAATGAAGACTTAGAGGTATTTGTCTGTATCTGTGGAAAGAGTGAATGAGCTGGCTGCAAGGATTCAGAAATTTGGTCTTTGGGGTCATGATTGAGTTTAAACACATCTTCTATTCATGAATGGCATCTCCCATCTCCTTTGGGACACATCAAGCAATTCCTTCCTTCAGGAGTTCACAGATGGCTGTTGGGGTGCCCTGTGTTATTGCACAGCATGATGTGGAGGTCACCGTTAACCTTTTTATTTTCCTTAGCCCTCAAGAGCTACTGCAGATCTAGTTTTGGAACCAGATGTGAAACATCACAATGGAGAAAGCTGTGCAGAGAAATTTGAGGAAGACAGTGATTTGGCCATACCAGCTTTATTAGAGAGGTAATTTTTAGAAAATAAAATACAGGTATATCAGGAGACGATACTATGCTAGACATTCACATTTAATTAAATATACCAAACATATGGTGCACTTTTGCTGTGCAGAATTCTGTTCTCTTTCTACAGTTTACTTAATATTGCTCTGTAATTGATAAGGAAGCACTGCAGCAGCTAAATGCTTCAAACATCAGGATTTTATAGTAAAAACAGTTATAGCTGTAGAAGTTTTACTTCTGTTCTTTTCTTGGAGCCAGACAAATCTGTGCCCACCTTACTAATAACCTCAAATATTGCAAGGTAAAAAAAAAATGTGACAAGTTTTTAGAGAAACGACATTTTACCTTCACAAAACTGAATTTAGAGAATGCAGGCAGGCATTCATACTTTAAAATTAGCCAGGTGAGCAATATCTCATCTCTTTAATGTGGCCTCATCTGTGCCCATTCATTTGGGACTTAGTCAAAATATATATTTGCAACAGACTGTGCTTATTTTGCATGGTAATTTATTGGTCAGCAAGTCTCGTAGCCTGCCATGTTCCATTCAGTTAGAAGTAATGTTCTCTCTGAAAGTGATTGCCTCTTCCTTTAGCTATAACACACAAAGAAGTCACCTGGAGGAGCTTATTCAAATCAGCAGAGATAAAGTAGCATCTGGCTTTGCTGAAGAAATAAAGGGCACTTCATGCCTTCAGAATAAGCTGCTTGAACTACAGGTAAGTATTTGTCTTCTAAAAATGTAGTTGGTGCCTAAATTGTGACTTGCTCATGTGGAGTTCTCACCCCTCTGTGTTACACACAGTGCCAAGGGAAAAGGAGCATCCTTGTAACCAGGTTTAGTAGAAGTATAAGGGAAATCAAGGGTTTGGGTTTCAGCAGAACTGCATTCCTGCTTAGCAGTGCAGTTTTTCAAGTGTGGCTGCAAGAAGAAACTGGTGGCTCTTGGGTTGTTACCTGCAAGCTAAAATAGGTGTAATGGGGAAAAAAAGCAGCTTTTTCTGTGGGCAGGAATGGTAAGTGATGGAGATGGTCAGGCCTGGAGGAACTGGCACAGTTGAACCATCAAGTGGCAGTGGTGTATGTGTGGAATGGAACTTTTCCAGGACTTACAACTCGATTAGATTTGTGAGGTCCTTAAGGGGGTGACAAAAGGCACAGTATTGATGTTGGAGGGCTTATTACTGCAGTTTTTCAAGGCCTTGCTTGAAAGGAGTACAAAGCTTAACTGGCATCTCAGAACTTGGTTCAGTTCTACATTTGGTTGGGTTTTTTTTCTTTTGAACGTGGCTAAGTGGAGATATTTTCATTCTTGAGGTAAGAATGGCTGACCCACATTTATTGAACCCTTTATAAAATATAGCCAAGGCATACATCTGACATGGAAAATTTCATCTTAAGAAGTTGCTAGAGATTTGCATGCAGCTGAAAATGGAGTCTTAAAGGCAAAAAGAGACAATAGATAATCCTACTTTCAGGTGGTATTTTCACTGTTTTTGTAAGAGCCTCTTGTGACTGTAGTTTTATGAACTGTCCAGTCCACTGAGAAAGACAAGATCATATTAATGCAGTTAACACTGCTTATCTCTTAGGTGATAGAGAGTGAAATCAGTTCTGGTTGGACACAGTTGGAAAACATCTCATCTACCTTAGAAAATGTTGTGATTGAAGTGCAGCAGGCTGCTGTCTCTGAGACAAGAAACAAGCTACAAGGAGAGTGGAAGGAGCTTCAGGATATTATAAGTACCAGGTATAAAATAACACTTTATGATATTAGCTAAGGAATACTTCATTGTAACTAGTGTGTGTTCCAGAAAATACCTGCAAGATTTTAACCTTTTTTTAATTGCATAAAATTAGGCTTTTCTTGATTTGTCTTGGTTCATGTGCACGTGGCAGATAATGTGAATCTCCCTAAAAAGCACAGAGCCAGATCTTTCTAACATCACTCTGCAGTATTCCCATATATTGCTGTTATTTCCTTTCATCTTCTGGTTAAATTCACAGCAATTCACACTGCTCTTCTCATTAATGAAAGAAAAACTCCTTTGACCTCAGGAGGAGGAGGAGGATTAGATCTGTTAGACAGTCAATTACATTATTTTTGTGGCTTTTTGTGCTTTAAAACGTAGAGTGACTTTTCTTGCTTGCCTTCCCAGTCCATGCTTTGTTACCTTTCTTGCAGAATGAACTCTTTGAGGACTGCTTTGGAAATTGTTTTGCCAATAGAAAATGAATCCATTCTTCTCCGTGAATTGGATCAGCGGCTGAAGAAAAAGGACATCCAGCAGTTGAATCTGCTGAACAGTGATCTTGCTTACAGGGAACTGAAGGTAAGGGAGGATGCAGAGACCACACCCTAGCCAGAATAGGTTTTCATGTCTAGGAAGTAGAGAGCTTCGTGGGATTTTCATTCAGGAGTTTGGGACTGTTGACAAGACTTCCTAAACCTTCTAAAATCTGTAACAGCATTTTACTCCCTTTGCTTTAAATGTCATTGTTCCTGTAGAGGCAGCCAGGGACTCTCAGTAGGTTCTGCTGTAAAAACCAGCATTTTGTCTGATATTAGGACTTCCCTTTGATGCAGATTTACAGTGTTCCCACCTGCCTTATATCACTTTGTGGAACCATCTACGTAATGTGGTGTTAATTTGTGAGCTGATCTGAACCGTCTGTGTCACATCTGGTGCAGTGTCTGAGCACACCTTGGGATGGATTTGGAAGTTGTGCATGGATGCAGTAATTGTCCATTTGCTGTCAATACCTAATGCCGAGGCCCTGGTCCATTAGGCAGGGTGAATGTTGTTTTGTTCTTGGCTGAGCACACTGACAGCTCCACAGGACTGAAAGTTCGTGTTTGTGTGCCCTTGGCTCTCCAGTGCAGTAGGGTTTAGGTCTCTCAAGCTGTAGGGCAGAGTGCACTCTCTGCCTGACCATTTTAGGCTGGAAGGACACAGACTTTTTGCCCAGCTCACTGCACAGCTGGAGTTTCACAACACTGACACCCTGCTCTTTGAGGGCTGTAACCAGAGACCATGCAGACTGCACCAGGAGATTTTTAAACACATGGAAGTCTCCTGCAGAAGCAAAACACGAAGAACTGAAAAGATGGCAGAGTAACAAATATCACGTGCTTGCCTGTGCTCTGACTGATGTCCTGCTGTGAGAGCCTGCTGCTTTCAGTGCCAGGACTCTCATCATCTTTCTCTCCTTCATGTCTGATTACTGCAGAGATTGCTGGGCTTTCAGTAGCTCTGATCAAATTCCCTGTATGTGGAATACCATTTTATTTGCTTTTTTTTTGTTTTTCTTTTTCCTTCCCTCCACAGAAGTCCAGAATAGGTTTTATTTCTTAACCACCCTGTTTATGACACTTGTTTTGCTGCTACTGTAATTTGGTTTTCAGTCATAGGTTCATTTGAATGCAGAATATATATTTTCTTTCACTTGCTAACACTGTCGGTCATTCTCTGGATTTTAGGAGCTACAGAGATCCATATTAAATCAGATTGAAGTGTGCAAACAGTTGGAGCACCTGGATAGCTCAGCAAGGGATGAATTTAATCCAATTGACCTGCAAGCCGCAAGTAAAATTATGATTTACTATCAAAACCAGCTTGAAGAAATGAGCAATAAAATGCAGATCCGCGAGACAGTCCTTAAAGATCTGGAAGCTTTTATGGCCTCACTGAGGAAGATTCAGTCTTCCATCAAATGTCTCACAGATCCCCCAGGACATCCTGGAACACAGGGAAAAGCTTTGAGTGAGGCTGCACGAGAAGTTTCTCACATGGCAGGAGAGGCCAAACGTTTGGATGAACGCCTGAAAACTGTTGATATCTGTTTGGAAGATGCTGAATGTGGGACAAAGACTTGCTGTGAAAACCTTGTCCTGAGTTTGTCTGAAAAGCTAAATACGGTTTGCAATCCCCCAAGTGAGCAGGTGCTCACAGAAGAAAAAGACTTGTGTGAGATTTTTTCCAGAAAAAACTGTGAACTCCTTAAAAACATTCAGGATCTACGTGACAGAATTAACAAAATAGGCTTGAAGGATCCAACCATTCCAGCTATTCAGAAAAGGTGATTTCTTTTTTAAAGCTCTTTTAATTTCATAATTTCAGTCCAGCCTTTGGCCCCTTCTAGGGTTCCTTCAGAGCACTGAAATTTGAAGTATCTGTGGAGCATTGACAGGAGCTGTGGGCATAGTTTTATTTGCTCCATCACAGTCTAAGTAAGGAAGCCTTCTCCATTTTTCTTTTCTTTTTAATTACTCTCTATGTGTATGTTTGCAGCACCACTGAGGAAGAAAAAATAGGAGGAGGTTGATTGTTGTGATCTTAGTTTTCAGCAAGAAAACTGTCAAAGAGGGAGGTGCGTCCCCTTGTCAGGCAGTGATGCAGCTGATGTGAAACTCTGCAGTGTAAGATAGACAGAATGCACTTGCCTTTTAATACAGATTAATTCACTAAGTTCATACAGACCCAATTGCCTTTTAGGATTTTGGATTACCTTCTCAAAGAGCTGAGGTCAGCATGACTCATCTGAAGTCCTGTGTCAAATTACGTGAACTGAAGGTCAAATTAGACTTTTTATGATGTCATTTAATATAGCACGTGGAGCTCAGGATGAATTTTTAGGGAACTTAATAATTACATTGTGAACCATATCAAAGAATTACTTTAATATAAGGCTGTATTTCATTTTTTTCTAATAAAGGATAAAATCATTAACAGAATTGGAAAAGGAATTGGATTGTGCTGCTGTTGAAATGAAACCTCTGCAAGAAATTGCTAATAAGCTCCCACAGATCAATGAGGAAAAGGCAGAGGAAGCAAATGAGCTGTGCAGAGCTACAGAGAGGTTATGGGAGGATACAAAGCTCTTGCTTGCTGAATGGTAAGGAGAAAAGCTGTATTTTATAGTAGTGTATAAGTAAGAAGTTTGCTTTTAAAATCGAACAATAAAAAAGCCTTAGACTATTCTTTAAAGTAAATGAAATACTGATACAGTAGCGACTGTTTCCATTATGGTGATGTAAACTATCACTAAACCAAGAATTGCACAACAAAGTTTGCAACCAAAGCTCATGAATTTTGTATATTTTTAAGACATCTCAGTCTCATAATTTAGCAGGTATGCAATGAAGTGTGTTGGACTTAATTAGTATCCCAAATTAAAATGTGGCTGCTGCTGGGAATGAGGTATCTTCTGTATTTGCTGTGAGTTTCATGCCAGCACATTCCAAAAGAAAAGTCAGACTATAACAAGTAGAAGAGGATGGCTGGGAAAAGTCTCTCATGCAGGAAAAGACTGAAGGAGTTTGGTTTGATGAGTCTTTGCAAGTGGGGACTGGGAAAAGCTATGATTGATCAGCCAGGGCATCTGCCCTTCCATTGTGTTGGTTAAAGATGCCCAGAGGCTTTGCGTGGACTGACACAGTTCTGGTTAATTCTCCTGTCATGGACAGGGTCAGTGGGAATAATCTGTTTTCATTCAGGAGGTTCTGGCTGCAGTTTTATGCTCAGGACGTAAATAACAGGTCTGTTTTTAATAGCCAGGAGCAGTGTGCAAGGGTTCTGGAGCTCCTGAAGCAATACCAGAGCTGCAAAACGAATCTGACCAGCATCATCCAGAAACAGGAGATTGTGCTTTCACAGCAAACTTCTTACATGGGGAAGGAGAATTTGAACAGATTAATAACAAAGGTGAGTGACAAGAGCTTGGTGGAAAGAAAAGCCTTTCCTGGGAGTCCTTGTACCCTCAGCTTTTAGGGCAGACGTTCAGACCTTGCTTTCATTTTGGCTTCCAAAACACATTTAGGGACCCTATACCCTTATTTTGTTTTAAGTTGATTTAAGTCTGTTTTCACTTAATGAATCAAGGTTTTGTTAAATGAGAGGGATTTAAAAAACCACCAAACCTCCTGGAAGAACTATGATCTAGTATGAAAATGGGATGAAGTCTTGTTATTTTGCTCCAAGCTATCTTCTGTAGCAAACATTTGCAGTAGCTCTAACATTACTTGATGAGGTACTCATACTGAATGAGAATGTATTGCTGGACAGCCCCTCGTTTAGTTTAAAGTTTTCCACCTTTTCAGACAAAAATTTGACAACCAACCTCTTGGCTAAATGAATACAACCACTGGGTATAGTTGGATTAGGGGAACAGCAGCGTGTCCATCATGACCATGTTACTGTACAGGTTTCACATTTCCTGGCTGGGTTATATAACTGCTTGTTCAGATCCTATTTTTAGGCTTTCTGATGAGGTATCACCTGTGTCATTCAGGAAGATTTGCTCTCAGGCAGTGCCTGGGATGGTTAAATTTAAGAAGGACTGGAAGTGGTTTCTTCCCTCAGGCAATGGGATGGGGTGTGTGTGTTCCGCCCCCCTTTAGCTGAGGGTTTCTTCTTGGTTCCACCACTGAGACTTCTGGCCCCTCATACACCACATGGGCTGCAGCTGCAGGGGAGATGCCTGCACATCCCAGCCCCTGCTTGTATGGAGACCCCTCTCTGGTAACAGCCCTTTCCTTCTCACCCTGAGTTTTCCATTTCCCACTCTCAGAATCTCTGAATGCTCTGAAATTGCTGTGGCACGGTGCAGTCATGTCCCCAAGTGCTGGTGATTTGTTATTTAGGATTATATAAAATAATACCAGAGAAGGTCCTCTGCTTTGTTCTGGTTTGTGGGAGCTGCTCTGCCGTCCCTCTCTGAGCTCAGCAGCTGGCGGTGTCCGTGTGGGAAGATGTAATTTCCCAGAATGTCTCTGGGAAAGAAGGAGAGCTGCTGGCACTAGAGGTCAGTGTTTCCTTTCCAGGAAGCTTCCATGTTGTTTGTAAACACTGGCGTTCCGATTAAACACAAAGGAGCAGTTTAGTGTTTAAAGAGAAAAAAAAGGAAAAAGGGCTGTTTCAGTTTCTGGCAGTGACATATTTGATGATGGCTGTGTTTAAGTAGGATTTAAGCTTTTTTTTTTTTATTTTTTTAAATAGTTCAAAACCTGGGGATCAGAATGCTGGGTTGTATTTTTTTAGACTTGTAATAGTGTCTCAGATGATGACGCTGTGCATTGTTTATCTCTGTAACCGAGGTTCTGTGTGTGGATATGAAGTCCCCACGGATCTTGCACTTAAGATTTTTAAAGCAAACTGTGATTTTGGCTCTCTTAAAAATAAATTATATATAGTTCCCACTCAGCTGTTTTGCACCCAATAAAATAACAAAATGATATGGATTTCTAGCAGGGAAATACTCCAGTCTGCATGACAGGGATATAACAACACAGGATGTATTCCTAGTCTCACCACAGTGTACAAAACAGATGATTTTGTTTAATGTTGTTGTTTCTCTAAGCTGAAAAGAACTGCCCATCAGTTGTTGTAAGCAAACATGCTCTTAAATATCCATGTGGTCTGTTTCACAGATTGAGGAGGCAAAAGAAGAGTTTAATGATCACTCTGAAGATGTAGACAAAATCAATCAGATCTGCAAAAACCTGCAATTCCAGCTGAATAAAATGAGAAGCTTTGAGGAGCCCCCGTTCGAGAACGAGGCTAACGTTATTGTGGACAGATGGCTGGATGTATGTAAAAAGTAAATTATCAGGGTGGTCTTATCTGTTATGCATTATAGTAATTGATTCTGACACGGGTGTAATATTTGGAATAAATTAAGTCCAGCATGGCAGAGATTCTTAAGAGATAAATCCAAGTGTTTACCGGAGCAAAGCTTGCAGAGTGTCTACTGGTGTAATGTTTCTGATCTCTCAGGTGCCTAATATCGTGGGTACTCCTTGGCAGTAAATAATTCTAGGAAATGCAAAAAGGCAATATTTGTGCCTTCTGCATGAATCTGTGAGCTTCTATCACAACTTCTGTGGCTTTAGACTTGGGAGACAATCTGGAAAATCACACTGTTGGTGCTTTTGGCGAGACATGTTTGCCACTGCCGATGTAAGCAGTGCATCAATACTGAGATTAGATGGTATTTACTGGGGGTAGATAAACATTAATGAGCAAGGCTCCTTCCTAAACCTGCCTTAAAACTGACAAGCTGCTGTTGTGATTGGTATGTTTGGCGACATGTGTGGCAGGGATTTAAATATCTTTTCCATGACCAGTTTACTGTGAAGACACGAGATTTTCTTTTTTCTCCTCTTTGCTGCACTTGTTTTTGTGGGTGTTTTCATCTCGCTCCAATTTTTATTGTGCTGCTTTTGCTTTTAGGCAAGAATTCAGCATTTTTGAAATCTGTGTGTGTGTTTTCTATCAATCTCGTGCTAGATCAATGAAAAGACTGAAAACTACTGTGATAATTTGGGAAGAGCTCAGGCTTTGTGGGACAAACTTCTAAGTTTATCTGGCACGATCGAGGCTTGGGCAAATGCAGAGCTCAAGAATGCAGAAGACCGTTGCCTGACCGAAGAGGACCTCACGCAGTTGAAGGTAATTTGAATGCAGATGTTTTACCCTTCATTTATAAAACAATGATGCGGACTTCGGACTATAAACATGCACTAAAAATTTTGCCTAGGAATGTCAGCCCTGGAAAAGGAGAGGAAGTTGCAACATTTGCAGTTGTCTCGGCGTGGGTAGTTTCACTGAAGGTGTTGCCTGTCACTGGGGATACAGGTCTTGGTAACTAATGCATAGGTAGTGTATGGGTGTACTAAATTGTTTTCAGTCAATGCAGCATTGCAAATGCTGCTTTAGACTAGAAAAATCCCCTCGTTCATTTGTGCTGTACAAATATAGAGCAAAGAGAAGACCTGGAAAGCTTTGGAGCCCACGCTACCGTGGTGCACATATTTCCACAGAGAAGAAAGGGAAGAGGTCTAGGATAATGATTCGTTTTCTGGGTAGAAATTGCCAATCAGTGGAGTTGCTGGAGCCTCAGAAGCATCTGGGCAACACAGCTCAGGAAGAGGTTGCAGAGATGGTTTATTTTCACCTTGTCCCAGTGTGCTCCCCAGTGTAACTTAATGCAGCCTTAGCAGTGTCTGCCTGCTGGGGGTCTCCAGGGGCTGCAGCCGGGCAGACATCAGCAGAGCCTGGGCTGCCCATGCCCTTTCTGCACAGATTATAGCATTAATTCTTGCTATCAGAGTGCAGTTGGGTGTAAAAACACATGCACTGGGCCTGTGCCATTGAAGAGCTTCACATATGGAGGGTAAATATTTTAATTTCTGACTTTTTCCTGCTTGAGTGGGGTTGAGACATAAATCTAGCCTGTATCCACTTGTTTGAAAATATGCGAGCAGTTTTTTTCTCAGTGTTTACAAGCTACAGATGCCCTGGTTTTTATTATGCTTATTTGCAGTTTTCCTCCAACTGTTAGCACTGCTCATTTGTTTTAATTTGCAGAGCAGACAAATGCCAAGGTGTTCTCTGTGGATGGATCTTCCCAGGGAAACAGTGGTGTATCCACTCGGCAGCGGTGGACAGTTTGTCACATTATTAATGTGTTTACCAGTGTGTTGTTAGAATTTACCTGGGGTAGTTTAGGTCCCTGAAGGCTCCAGCAAAAAGGCACCAGCTGGAAACTGCATTTAAGAGCCATTTTGTAACCTGGAAGCTGCTTGAGACCGGCATGAGGTGACTGTGCCCCCGGTGTGACCCTTAGGAAGGGCTGTGCTGGAGGTGGCTGCGCTGAGGTTGCTGCACTGCATCTGTGAGGGGTCATTCTCAAAGGAGACAGGAGAAGAGGGCAAGGGACAGACAAACCATGTTCCCGTGATCTGCTGGAAAAGCAAAGTATGGGGGAAAATAAACCCAGTGCGTTGGTATTTTTGTAAAATGATTTCAATGCAGAGGGCATCAGGTTCCTTTATCATTTTAATATTATTCTTTTTACTGTTGATCCTGAAACATCTGTTAATTACAAAAACACCCCTCCCAACTGTGTCAATGTGTATTGTGTTACGTAGGGTTGAAACCCGGGGTCCTTTGTGACCGCCCAGCAGGGCACTGGTGCATGTGTGTTCAAGAAGCCTGGCACAGAAGAAGAGTAAGGAATCATTTGACTGTGTATTTAAAGATAATTTCGATATAAACAGGGTGAGAAAAGTGCTGCTTTTTCCTGTGGGCCTGCTTGCAAATGCAAACTCTTTTAAGGGCTGCAGCACGTTTTGATGGTTCCTTGTACAGAGACTGCAGAGGAATGCTTTGTCCTGAAGGAGTTTGGAATATTGGTCTGGGGATATGAGATAATCATAGAATCATAGAATTAACTGGGTTGGAAGAGATCTCTGAAATCATCAAGTCCAACCCTTGATCCAACCCCACTGTGATTACCAGATCATGGCACTCAGTGCCACATCCAGCCTCATCTTAAAAACTTCCAGGGACGGTGAATCCACCACCAGCCCATTCCAATGCCTGATCACTCTCTCTGTAAAGAACTTTCTAATATCCAACCTAAACCTCCCCTGGCAGAGCTTAAGCCTGTGCCCTCTTGTCCTACTGCTGATTGCCTGGGAGAATGTGATTACCCTGTTCATAAGTTGAAGTTGGGATTTTACCTGCACATTACTGACTTGTTCCAAAATCCACTCAAATGAGTAGAGGTCTTTTAATATAGAGAGGACTTATATTTAAAAAGTGCTTACAGTGTGTGTTATATTTTATCCCATCCATACTACAGTGTGATCTGTACCATCATTGGGATGCCAGTTCTTGACTTTGTCTGTAATGTCTGAGAATATCCCTGTAACAGAAGCAGCAAGAAATGAATGCAAAATTAAGATTCTTTTCCTGCAAATTTACTTGAAGCAAAATAATTGAGATTGTTAAATTTATGTTGAATTTGCATTAATGACTGTTTTGCCTGAGAAATACAGAATTTTTCTGACTCTAATACAAAAAAATGTCTAAGTTGCTAAAATGACAGTCAGGAAACGGGTGAGCTGTGACAGCTCTACATGCCAAAATGCAGAATCAGAATATTTTAATATAATTTTTCTAACAGAAACACGTAAATGTAATTTTTTTGGGGAGGGAAAACACAAATGTTGTTTCTCCACCTTTAGGCATGCCTACGAGTCCAAGAGCAGAAACTCCAGAAATTTGACAACACGGTGGCTGAGATAGAAGAACTTCTGAACAGTAATGAACCTCCACTGGAGCTGCAGGTATGAAGAAGCTTTTATAGCTGATATGTCATTACTGCAGCCCTGCTTCAGGATTGTCTTTGCCACACTATTTTCTTGGTTTGACTTAATTCTACCCAAAGAGTATTGGAGGCACTTTGTTGGCTCTGAGCAGTGACGTTTCATTTGTTGTCTGTCTCAAGCTGTTAGAACCAAAGCTGTCATTTTAAACACAAAGCCCTCTGTCGCTTCTGTGCCTCGTTGGGACCAAGGCCTGACCCGGGTGTTTTGCAGCCCTGCTGAAACAGGCCAATATCACTGATATCTGAGCTTCTGGCCAGCAACAAAGCCCAATGGATCTCATCATCCTTTTGTGTTTACTTCACAAAGCAAAGAATAAATCCTCCTGCACTAAGACCATGGCAGCCCTGCCTTGATCCTTCAGCAGTTCCCTAAGCATCCCATCGCAGTGTCTGTCAGATGCACCTTGAGCTTGACCCTGATGGGCTATTTCTGTGTTCATCCTCAGCAGGCAGTGAACTCAGAGGAGTTTCACTGGGTAAAGTGATCTAAGGAGCTTAGGAAAGGACTCAGCAACCTTGTGCTGTGCACACTGTGCTCCTTGGGAGCACCAGATGCCCTGAGTCCCTGGGGTGGTGTTTCAGCGTGTGGCCACAATCCCACCGAGTTCCTGCCTCATGCAAATCAGTGGGAGCCTTAAGGATGAGGTTAAGGACCTGTAGCTCCTTAGTCAGTTGTCTCCATCCAGAACTCCCCACCTCTCTGCTGCCCTTGCCTGTTTTTTGGGTCACTGTGGGGAATTTGCCCTGATGGAATCCCTGCAGGGAGGTGTGTTACAGAGAAAGCTGCCACCCTCCTTCTCGTGGCAGCTGAAGAGCATGTAAGGCTTTAATCCAGCTCAGAGTAGACACTGGAGTAGACTGACAAATAAATTTGTTAATAAAGCAACACTGGTACATATGCTAATAAAGACAGACTGAGATTATTTGTCCTCAGAAAAGCAGGGCTTAAATACTATTATTTTTCAGTCTGTGGAGTGGGAGGGGGAACAAATTGGAACAAACTGTGATTGAAATGTCTGGGTTTCGGATAATTTAATTTCTTTTTATGTCTATCATGGATTTTTGTAATACTCTAGGAGTTTAATCCAGTATAATTTATGCATGTTTATTTCCAATTTTCAGGTCATCAGGTCATCTGTTGTGCAAAAAATGGAGCTAATAAAAGAGCTCTTGTCACCAAAGCAAGGGACCAGTGAACTCACCGTGAACACAACAGAACTGAAAGGAGACCTTGATCTGGCCAAGACACAGATTGGAATGACTGAATCACTTCTAAAAGCTTTATCTCCTTCAGACACCTTAGAGATCTTTACTAAATTAGAGGTAACATACTAGAAATTATGTATGTTTGATAAATTTGTTGGTTATTTCTCTCTTGGGCAAGTCTTCAGAAGTGTTTGTGCTGTCTAAGTTGTAAACTGCTGGAATAACTCAAGTGATGAACCTGGCTTGAATATTTCCTTAAACTGCCAGAAACATGAAAGAAAAGCATGTTTTCACTGGCATTACCATACGTAGTTAGTTAACCCTTGGAGCCGTTGGAAATAGTTAATCCTAGGCACAACAACAATATTCCATCCAGGATATGTTCAAGCAGCAGTGGGGGCACTGGGCTGTGTATTTTCCAAGACTGGCTAATATATAGAGGATGTCTTTGTGCCACCTGAGCCTGCCTGCAAGGGGACCTCCCAGTAAACAACTTCAGCCAAATATTTGCTCAAACTCAAGGTCCCTGCTTGGAGGTTTAGGCTGGCAAGATTTAACCCTCCTGTGGAGCAGTGAGTGGATATGGACTCCCTGGGTGTCAGACTGCTAGTGTTTGGGGGCAGTGAAATCACAGGCACTGGAAGAAAGAGCTTTTAATTAATTCTCCTGGCTCCCTTTAAGTTATCTTTCAGCTCTCAGGGACTTGACATAGAGAGTAAGGCATTTAGGGGTGGAATTAATGCTTGTGGCAGCTAAGCACTGTA
This sequence comes from Empidonax traillii, assembly GCF_003031625.1. Lineage (NCBI taxonomy): Eukaryota > Metazoa > Chordata > Aves > Passeriformes > Tyrannidae > Empidonax > Empidonax traillii. The sequence continues at coordinate 130,276 of NW_020955650.1, forward strand.
ACTTCTAGGTATTTACATGCTCTGGAACATACTGTGTCACTGTGCACATATTGTATTCTGTGTGGTGCCATACTGAGCCTGAGTGAATGCCTGGGTGATTATGTGTGCATACAGGGGTGTGCACACTGCTTAAGGAGAGTTTTGTGCTTGTATCTACCACCTGATTGCCTTGTTAATGCCAGTGTAATTGAAGAGATTATTTTGACACATTGGCAGAGCTAAACCCTTTTGCCAAACTCTAGCTTGTCCTAAAGCATCTCTGTGCAGTGAACTTCTGCTCACCCTTCAAAATTTTCTTTTTAAAAATGGTCCTCTGTTTTTTTCAACCTTAGGAGATACACCAGAAAATTCTGCAACAAGAACACCATGTGGCTTTGCTCCAAGAAGAGACGGATTGTCCTGATGTGGATGAATTAAATAAGCAGCTTCAATGTGTCACTGACTTATTTAATAACAAGAAACATGTGCTTCAGGATCACTTTATTGATGTTTTGAACCGTAAGCGAACACATTTCACATTTGTGTGCCTTTATAGCTTTGCATTGACCACCAGAATGACTTAAAGGTTAGGCAGTTAATTGGTTTGATGTCTGAAACTGCTTCGATACCTCAAACTGCTTCGGGGTTCTGAACCAGATAAAGATTTGGGGGAAAATGGCTTTTGATCCCAACAAACCACTCGGTCTGGAAGAAAGTATTTTGTTTCTTATTTTTACATTTAAAAAAATAGATAAAATAAGTGTAAAGCATAATTCAGGAACAAATGTCAGAATATTTGATTTAAAAATGCAGAAATCCAATGTTTTTATTTTTTCCAGTCATTTTTTACTTAAACTTAGTTTAAGTTTAGTTTAAGAATGAACAGTGTTATTGCTTTTTGTTTTAAGCAGACACAGAATTGTGCAGTTGGGGAATTTGGCCTAAAGGTGGTCTCATATCTTTACATATTTTTAAAGTGATATTAATTTGTGTGGAAATGAGAAAAGTTACCAATAAGCTATTGCAGGTCTTGTTTACCCAAACTGCTGAGTGTAACAGACTGTCCCTTCCCAGTGAACAGATAGGTTTATTGTCAGTTAATGTTGGGTAAAAAAAATGTGAGCTGCAGCATTTTCAATCACACTCTCTGCAGTAAAAAGCAACCTTTGACAGTAGCACTGATAAATACAGTTGTAAATTGTCTGAAATCTTCATGTTAAATAGGATTTTCTTTTACAGGATACAGTTAATGAAGAAAATTGGAATGTATCTTTTTTTCAGGTCAGTGCAAGAATTTTAATGACTGGTTCAGCAGCACTCAGCTGTCTTTGAAGGACTGCTTTGACTCCTCAGAAACAAAACCGATACTGGAAGAAAGACTACAGAGGCTAAAGGTAAAGAATTAAAATGTTCTAATTTCTAAAGCTGATTGTTCTTGAAGTTTGACTCTTTACACAGGAGACTATTCCTGGGAGCGAATTCACCAGCAGTGGCTTTGTAACTTGAGGCAGAAAGAACATTTCATGTAACTTAAAGCATTAGGACAATAAGGGGAATGAAAATAAACCTTAGTTCAAATGAAGTATCGGTGTTCAAGTTCAGACATACTTGGGCAAGTGAGAGACAGAACAGTAGTTAGTGAAAGTCAGTGGACCTTGACCAAGTCCTTCAGTGTTCAAAGACGCAGAAAGTCAAATATGTACAGAGTAACATGAAATTCTGACCCTCCCAATGGACTCAAATGTGAAAAATATGCATTCATTTCATTGTAGCCAGATTTTCTCATTGAGTCAGACAGAATCAACAGAAAACAGATGGAAAAGCCACAACGTCTGCAAGAAGTAATCACAGTTAAGCAGCAGCAGGAGATGCCAGTGCTGGATTTGAATGCTGCTTGCCTGTTTCTTCTGTGTATATTTGTGCTGTAGAGAAGAAAAAACAAGTCATCTACTTCACTTTGTCCTTATTTTACAAACAGCAACTTTTCCATTTGCAAATGGAATTGTCAGCAAACTGTGAATTAACATATATTACTTTTCATGGACAAAAAATGTTGGTGAAGATAACAGGAGCTGAAAAACTCTTGTAACATAAATATCCATTATACTGCAGCAAACACATCTCGTGTTTGTGTTCTTTCTCAGCACTTCCTGACGTCTGAAGGCAAAGAGAGAGATATCCAAGAGGTTAAAACTTTATTGAATAAAGTGAAGCCTTACTTGCCCAAAGCAAGCATTAACCACCTGAACAGCCGTGTGAGAGATCAAGAAGCAGAACTGCAAAGGTTGATCTCCAAATGTCAGAAACGGGAAAAGGAACTTGGTGCTTCTCTCCAGCAGCTCAGTAGGTAAGAAGCTCCTTTAGTTTCTGGCATTTTAATCACAAGTGGTATAACATGATTCATTATTAAACACCCATAGTGAATGGCAAACAACCCTGCTTTTATAAAAAATGGTATTTATTTAAAGGATAAGGAGTGTTTTGTTATATGCTTCATGTGGTTTTTCTCATTTCATGGCATACCTGTATGGAAACTATGGATAGTTTCAGGGACATGAACTGATATCCTTAAAATAAAGCTTGTGCTCTAAGTGTTGCTTGATCTGACATGTGATATTTATGTTACTTGTTCAGCAAAACACTGCTGTCAGCAGATTTTAGCTGTGTAATGCCTCTCATTCTGACCTGACTCTGTATTTATACACACTTTTAGCCTTGAAGAAAGCAGCTTGGCCTTGGAAGAATGGCTCACTGCTCAGGAGGAAAAACTAAGAGAGATCAATAAAGATGAGACTAAACTTGAAAACTTCTATAAAACACTGTTAATGCAGAGGTATTGGTTTTTTTTGGTCTCTGTCTAAGAACTGTCTTCTAAACAAGATTGTTCCATGTTGTTACAACAAGTAGATGTTTATTAATTTTTTTTTTTTTATTATTATTTTTCAGAAAACCATTTGACTCCCTGGCTCAGCTAGCAAATTCCTTGAGGGAGGCTGGGCTGACAGAGTACGAAACCATTTCAGAAGCCAGTAATCTTATTAGCAGGTACCACACATTGGTAACACATGTAAGTGGAATGGTAGGCAATACTGAGAGACTTCCAGTGGAGGAACAAAATTTTGAAGAGCTCGCCCAGGATGTCTCTTGCTGGATCAAAAAGCTTGAAGAGGCTGTTGATAAAATGACTTCCCAGGAAAGTGAGTTGCCATCAGAGCAAAGGATTAATCAGATAAAGGTATTGTGTTAAGTGTATTCCTTTTTCACCTCACAGCTTGAGCTAATACCGGGGGAATGCTTGATGAGTCAATACCCCCTGAAAGACACTGTCACTGCTCATGACCTGTAGTTTCGTGGCTTATTTGAGGAAGGGCAGGGGATGTCTGGTGTTTTTTGTTTGGATTTTGCATAGTTTATTTCCCACTGAAGATGAGATTCATTGCTGCATCTCTGGGTGAAGCAGCACTGAACTTATAAGGTGCTGGTGGCCATGTCCTTCCCACTGTAGCCTATTCCAGGGGTGGAGAGGGAGGTCAGAAACGTAGCTGGGGTGTCTGGAGAGCCTCTGCAGAGTGTGTGGCTTCTGAGGTGTCCTGCCTGGCCACTGTGCTGGGCTGCTCCACTGCCTGGCTGGGTGTCTCAGGCCCCAGTGCCCTCTGCAGTGTCTCCTTTCTCTGACTACACAGGATGAGAATGCTGGGATTTCCAAGTTTCATTCTGAGGAAATGAGTAGTATTGTGACATGAGATTTGGAGCAGTTCTTTTTATTTGTGGGCACATAGGTAGAGAATAATTAATAAATCAGCTTCATTATTCCAGACTTTCAAAATTAGATCATCTATCTGTTGATGTAACTGTTATGTAATATATTGGAAGAAGAATTCTGTTGTCTTGAACAGCAGTGTGCAAAGTATGAAAGAACAATGGTAATACTTTTTATTTTGTAACCAAAGAATAATTGTACATGTACTGCTTCTGCATCTTGTTTAATACAGGAAATCATGGCCCTCAGAGAAGAAGGAGAGGCCAAAATACAGAGTATGTTAGCTGTAGGAGAAACTTTACTGAAAAATGAGGAAAATAAGAAGCCAGAGGTTCAGCAGACCATTTCTGAGCTCCAGGAAAAGTGGGAAAGCATCTGTCAGGTGGCCACTGAATATAGCAGGTAATGTGGAATTTGCCAAGAGGCAGTACAGATCATTTACTGCTATATTGACTTTTTTCTCTTCCTCCTGCACCAGTATCACTGAATTTCTGCTCCTCGGGAGCAGAACGAGGTACCTACAAAAGTACTTGTGTTACTGCAATGTTGTGGAGGGACAGGTCACAGTTTGGACTGAATAGTCAAGCAGGGAATAGCCAGAGATATTTTCTGGTGTAGCCATAAATATACAGAGAATATTCTGTTGCCTTGTGCTCCTACTGAGCACTCAGTAAAAACAGTACAAGTAGCGCTCAGGAGGATGGAGCGTTGGCTGTTTTGGATCCAACCCAGCAGAACGCAAAGCATCCTCTCCACAGGGTGGTGAAGACAGGAGAGGAGGTGCTCAGCAGGTCTGAAAAGATGCTCAGGACCTGCAGGATCAGGCTTGTGAATAACAGATGCACCAGGGTAACAACAACAGGGAGAAACTGCAACAGGAGAGTTGGTGCAAGAGCACTTCACGTGTGCGAGGTTCTGCTTTGTTTGGCATTCGCTAAAAAATACTGATCTTGAGGGGCAAAATCAAAACACTTAAGCCTTCTTTTTGTCCTCATTTATCTTGCTGTACTTTACAGAATTATAACCAGGTTTTATTTATTTGGATTTGTTTGTGTGGGTTCATATTTTCAAATGTTGGCATTTAAGTTCCATCTGGAAGCTATCTAAGCTTCATCGCTAAGTGTGAACGTGCAAATGTTACCAGTGTCTCATTGCATATTTCCTGTGGACAAATGCAACCTGTTGACCTGCAGCAGATCAGCAGGCATGCTTATAGAGCACACAAATCAAAAATCCTCTGTAAAGGTCAGAAAGTAATCATTGGAGTGTACTAAAATAACCCCTATTGCATATGCTGGTTTTGTTGTCTGTACCTCTAAACCACTCCCCCACCCCCATCTCAACCGATGGGATGTGTACAGAACATTCACTTTCAGGAGACTGTCATGAGAAGTCAAAGAAAACAGATTCATAACCATATTGTAGTTTTGAAACAGAACTTCTGCTTCAATGAAAAGCAGAAAAATACAGAGCATGAGCATCACATCTCAGATGCTTGAAACTGTGGGCTTATATGTTAAGGTTCAAGAGGCTTAGTCATTTGTCTCACATTTAAGTCCAGTTCATCTGCAATAACTTCAGTGCATTTCATCACCTTGAGAATTCTAGTCTGATTAGTTATTTAAAACCTGAAGAAAAGCGTTCAGTACACTCAAGTTCATCCTGATGGTTGCCTTGTTCACAATTTGACGTTTTCTGGGTTATCAATAAATTTGGTTGCTTTATACTGTTAAACACAGTGTTTTTTTTTCTCAGCCCTCAAGAGCAGCTTCAATGCAGCAGGGAGCACTATGAGCAAATCAAAGAAGATCTGAAACGGGCTCTGATGGACCTGGAGAAACAGCAACAGGAGATGGGCTTTGCCCTTCAGCCTGGTTTGCAGGAGAAGCAAGCTCAGCTGGCAAACTATGCCGACCTCCTGCAGAAAGTAGAAGGCTTAACTTCCCAATTCAGTGAATTGAAAAGCCAGAAGGATCATCCACAGGGTCACACTGGGGATCCCTGCTTCACACAGGTGGAATGGTCAGACTTAAAGCACCAACATGAAAATCTGCTCAGCCAGCTCCAGGTTGGAACCTCAATCTCTTTGCTTACAAGATTCTTGGTATTCCTACTGGTTGCAGTTCTCACTGTTTACCTGTAGTGTCATTCAGATGGGAAGTTTATAGGTAAAGCTGGGAGTGGAGGAAATTCCTCTGCAAAAAGGGCAGGGAATTCCTCTCCCTCTCTCTCTGTGAGCACCAGGAGCTCACAGTCACTGCCTTGTGCTTTGTAGAGGGATAAATGTTTATACAAATGAGACCAAAGTAAGTGTGAAGAACATTTTGTACCTGTGTAAACAGCTTTGGATAGTTGGTTTTTGAAGCATTTGTTTTTATATTCTCCAAGCCATGTAGGTTGGAGAATATAAGGAAATGAATGAATTTGGAAAATATCTCAAAGATGCTTTTCCAGCATCTTGTTTGTACTGGTGTCACCCAGTATAGTTGCACTTGCACCCTGTGTGGCATCCTGCCTGTATCATCCCTTCTGAATAGAAAACATCCTTTTTACAAGTACATTCTTACGGAATACCAACCTTTCTGCTTCCTGCTACTAATAAAAGTTTTGTTTGTGATGGACTCCCTGATGTGCTGAGAAGAGTGCAGGATGTTTATGTGGTTAACTGGGTATTTTATGGAAAGCAAGCAAGTTTGTTGTGCTGGTGAGGTCCTGGAAAAGCTGTGACAGTCTGTGGCTGAGTTATGTTTGTTTGAGATAACAGTGGACTAATCCTAGAATCTCCTTGGTTTCTAGACCATCGTGCAGACGTTAGAGAGTCGTGTTCAAGAGCACCAGCAATTTCAGGATATGGTAACAGCCCTGAGCACTGAGCTAAAAACCATCTCTGAGAAGCTTGCTGGTTGTGAAGGTCCAGCACTGGAACAACCATCAACTGAGCAAAACCAGTTGGAGTCACAGGTACGTTGCAGGTTCTGCATCATGGAAAAAGGGTCTGTGCCCTGGAGACCATCACATTTATAAAAGATGGTGCCAAACTGAAAAACTAAGAAGCCTTTCTAAAACAAAAAATAGTATATATGGTGTTCCTTTTATCAAGATAAAGTTCAGTTGTAAGAAGTGTCCTTCATGCATGAGTGGACATTCTTTTGCTCTTTGGCAGAATGGATAATAATCCATGAGTGTAGAGAGCTACTGCAAGCTGAGACCATAGCTCAGATATGGGTCACTGCAATTCTGCTTCCTCCAGAATTTGCTCTACCTCTAACAACTAAAATGGAACAGGAGAGATGTGGGGGGGATTATCTGTTAAGAAACTTGGAAGGATCATCATGTGCCACACAGGGTGCTATCGAATTGTTTTGTCATTGTATTGCTTATAGCTCCAGGTGATCTCTGTACATAAAAATGGCTGACGAAATTACTGGTTTAGTGTTTGACTTCCTGCAGCAAATAGGTCTGCATGTACTTTTCAACACAGTTTGTTGTTGACAGCAAATATTTGTGATTTTGGAGACTGACTTTAGACTGAGTGAAAACACTTCAAATAAAATGTTTTTTTCGTGTCCAAAGGAACAACAAGGACCTCTTAGTCGATATGAAGATGCTTTAAAGAAGATTTTGGTTTTAGCAGAAACTGTTAAACAAAACACCTCTTCAGCAGGACAGAAGTTTATTAAGGATGAGATTGAAACACTTCAGAGTGAACACAGGAATCTGGAAGAAAGACTTGAAAATGTCAAGCAAAAGAAGGAAAGTATTTTCAGTGAAGCCCTTGAGTTAAAAGATGAGTTTGGTAATGAAGTACAAATGGAAGATAAGGCAGATGCAATGTTGGAGAGAGAGAGACGGATCACTTGTGACAGTGGTGTGGCTGCAGGAGAGAGCCCCACAGCAGGGGAGCTGAAGGAGCCTTTGGAAATGCATGATGTGAGTTATTTGTTGACAGTAGAGAGGCACCTGTCTCACAAATATATTCTGTATATTGTGTCCTTAATTCCATGGAAATGAAGCCTTTTGTAAATATATGTGTATAATTCAAAGATGTGGAGAAGAACTCCCTTTAACTTGTCATAACAAGTTTGTAACAAGCCAGTAACGTGTATTCAGAACTGCAGTTCTCCATTTAAATATGATATGCATATAGCTTTGTCTTGCCAGAAATTAGAGCAGGTACCCTTGGTCAGGACACGGGGGAGAGGTTGTATAGATGAGAAAATTGCAGATAAGCCTCTGCCAAAGAGCTTAGAGAGCTTCTCTTAAACCAGTAAAACTTGTTTAGAACTGCAACACAGTATTTGTCCTGTTTGTTTGCAACGATAATAATTTTTGCCATTCAGAGATTTAATGTTAAACTACAACGTTTATGGTCACACAAGCAAATGTTCTTTTCTATCATTTCTCTTAGGGTCAAGATGTAAATGGAAATATGTCAGAGAAAGAGAAGCAGAATGATCCAGTTTTGGAGGAAAGCAGTCTCTTGTCAGACAGCCCGTTAAAGGATATCAATCTCAGCAAGGACATATCAGGGCAGGCTGTTCAGGTACCTGACAAATGCCTTCTAACACGTGGCAGTGTGTATAACTGTATGTGTGACTGTGTGTTCATTAGAAATGCACGTGAAATTCCTTAAAATTTGTAGTTTTACAGAGTCATATTTTCCTTATCTGATGGAAGGAATGATAAATTATACTCTCCAGATCACCCCTCAGCCTTGCCCACATGAAGTGTGCAAGAGGTCAGTGTGATTGTCTCTACAAGCCCCCAGGGCTTGGACGTGCTTTTTCCATGATGCAAAACCTGCCACATACTTGTGATTTTATAAAATCATGGCATGACACAGTGGTTTGGGTTGGAAGGGACCTTAAAGATCTCCTTCCCATCCTCCTGCCATGGGCAGGGACACTTTCCACCAGACCAGGTTTCTCAAAGCCCCATCCAGCCTGGCCTCGAACACTTCCAGAGGTGGGGATTCAGCAGGTTTTGTCACTGCAGGTAGTCAGAGGTTACTAACCTGGAATTGCTGGTCTTTAGGGGACCTCAGGGCATTCATACTGTAAATGACTTCATGTGTGTAGGGCTGAGGGAATGATTTGGACCTCACTGACCTGACCATTGAATAATAACCGTGTGTGGGGGGAGATGACCATCAAAATACCAGAGTGGAAACTATCCATGCTGGGATTTCTGGAGAAGGTGCAAGATCAGTAGTTACCAAATGTATCTAAGCAGAAACTTCTATAACCATATTAAAAATCATATGAGCACTTACTGCTGTTTGTTTTGTCTTGTAACTGTTTGAGTGGTCAAGGTCCTGATCTGTTAAACTGATCTGAGCAGGAGTTTCCAAGATACTCTGGATTTGAGTGACCCCAGCCTTTTCCTTTATTCATTAAGCTAAACTGAAAGTAGAGTAGACAGATTGTGGAGTGGGAAGATTCTTAGGAAACTTAAATTTTGTCCTGTGACTTTTACTGATTGTAAACATCTTGTGTTTTGCAAATCAGGGGGAGGCTGGCAAGGAGAGCCCAGGCATGGACAAACAGGACAGGCTCCAAGAGGATGTGCTGGACAGTGCAGTTCTGGGTGCTGAAGCAGGACTGAAAAGACATAAGGATGGTGTTTGTTCTGAAGGTGATGAAACAAGAAAGGAAACCCATCCAGCAGAGGTAACTGGACATGAGAGTACACCAGAGTGTGGAATTTGGGGTTCATGCATAAGCTTAGTTGCAATGGGGATGATACCACTAATAAATAACTAATAATAATCTCAAGTTACCCTGAGCTAATTTTGTCTGATGTGTTGTATACTTAGTATGTGTTAACTCACTTTATCCTTTCCTGTACATTTAAAATTAGGATATAGGGAAATTTTTTTAATAGTTTGCTGAGGATACTGCATTCCAAGGGATATTGCATTCCAAGTCGCCTGGATGTATTTTGTGAAGTCGTTTGACCACTTTGTTTGAATACTATTATATACTTACACTTGAGTCTCTTCCATTTATGTAGATTTCTTATTTACGTATTTCCTTTGCATGTGTGAGGCTGTACTTGACATGCTGTGTCCTGTTTGGTGCTCACCAGTCCAAGGGGAATTTTGATACTAGAGCAGTGTTTAGGAGCTGCAGCTATAATGAGTGGGAATGGCCCAGTTCCCATTGGAGATTAAAAGGCTGACAGGGGTCTCACTGCTGTCATCTCCTCCCTGAGGGGGTGTTGCAGAGCCAAACTCTTCTCAGAACTTCAATTTCAGCAACTGTATGAGATGCTGAAAGCTACATCCAACAAATCCCCAGGTTGCCCACAGGACTGTTCTGGGCTGGGTGTGTAACCACAGACTCTCTGTGTACAGCACAAGTGCAGGGAGCCTCAGGAAAACGCTAAACCTTTCCAAAAATGCACTCAGGACTGAGTTTTTTTAATTTAACTAAATTTTTCTAAAAGTTTATAGCAGAATTACAGCACTTCTTCTAAGTGCTTTCCTCTGCCATAACCCTACCCCCAGTAAATTACGAGATGTAATTGTGGTTTTGCTCATCTACCTGTAATTATGGGCTTCATAACTTTGTCATCTCAAGCACTGTAATCACTACGCAGCAAGTTTGATTAGGGCTTTTTGATTACTCGTTTCTTTTATTTTTCCTACATCAAAAGGAGAAACCTGCTGATGTCAAGAATCACTCATACAGAGAAGATGTGGAAGAGACTCAACAGAAGATATGCCAGAAGAGCCAAGCCCTGAAATCTGCAGCAGCTGAGAAAGGTGGTCTGGGATCTGATCCCCCAGTTTGTGCACGTGAGGTAACCCATGGTTTGTTATTCCAAGCAAAGTTTGCCAGCCATTGAAATTTTATTTCCATATGGGCTTCAGCTAAAGTTGTTTTAAAAGAGACAATTACTGTCACATCAAAATCAAGAGCATTGTGTATAGTTCTTATTTATGTCCATGATAGTTTTGAACTTTATCCAAAGTGCAAGCCACGTCATGTTTTTCAGTGGATCTGTTCAAAAGAGAGTTCAAACTGGTTTTTAGAGCCATCATAATCAGTCTTTATTTTATGATATTTACAGTTTCTCTTTTAATTGTTAATCAATACAACTTCTTTCCATGTTATTATAGTTAGTTGTGATAGTTTTGCCATTGTAAGGAAGGCAGATCAGAAAACTCAAATCCAAGGGTGATCCAGTGTAAGAAAATAAATGAAATAAAATAGGGAAAGGAGAATGGATTCAAGCTGAATTAGTGACAAGGTTATTACTAAAGGACTTTACTAAGTCTGTTCTTCTTTAAGAGTAAGGGGGTTACATCCCACGTGACTGCTGATCTTGGACACCACATTCTTAAACTGAAGGTAGGGCCAGATCTAATCTTCAGATTAAACCTACAGGTAGATCCACAGCTGACCCATCCATTGGCAGGTCTTATGTGAGACTTGCACATCTGCTCTAACTGGAAACCCCAACCAAATATCCCAGAGGTTTTAGGAGTCTGGAGAGGTTCATGCTGACTGGAAACTAGCCAGTGATATTCCAATTTACAAGAAGGGTGTGAGGGAAGACCCAGAAAACTATAGACCTGTTAAACTAACCTCAGCTCCTGGAAAAATTATGGAGATAATCCTGGGTTCTATTGAAAAACGTTTAAAGAACAAAGCAATTATCAGAGAATCATTTAGGTAGGAAAAGACTTCTTAGACCATCAAGTCCAACCGTTTACCCAGCACTGCCAAGTCCACCACTAAACAATGTCCCCGAGTGCCACATCTGCAAGTCTTTTAGATAAATTCAGGGATGGTGACCCACCACTTGGCTGGGCAGCCTGTTCCAGTGCCTGACCACCCTTTTCATGAAGAAATCTTACCTAATATCCAATCTAAACCTCCCATGACACACCTTGAGGCCATTCCCTCTTGTCCTATCACTTGCTACCTGGGAGAAGAGACTGACGCCCACCTCGCTTTCAGAGAGTTGTAGAGAGTGATAAGGTCACCCCTCAGCCTCTTTTTCTCCAGGCTGAGCCTCCCTCATCTCTCTCATCTGCTCCTCATCAGATTTGTGCTCCAGACCCTTCCCCAGCTCCACTGTCCTTCTGGACATGCTCCAGCACCTCAATGTCTTTTTTGTTGTGAGGGGTCCAAAAAAAGGATGCAGGATTTGAGGTGTGGCCCCACCGGTCTGTATCCAGGGAGGCAGTGCCACAATGTGCAATGAGAACATCATCCAGACAAGCAAAACATGTACACTGCAATCCTGAGGTTTTTCTTAAAGTCAGGACACATACTTTTTTGTGTGTTTTGATGCGTTGATGTTTCAGTCTTGTAAAGTGGATTTCTTCCTCGCTCTTTGATAGCTTAGCTGAGTTGTTCTGCTTGCTTCAGCTCTATGGCACTCCAGAGTCTCTTGAGATAAAATGTTATGTCTGAATTGATACAACTGTTATGGATGTGTACACAGAGAAATTGAAAAGCTCTCTGATTGACTATTTCAACAGTCGTCCCCTTCAGTTTTGACTGAAAACAACCAAAAGAGTTCAAACAAATAGCACTATTCTTTTCTGGTAATGTGTACTGTGTGCTGTTTGTTTCCCATACTTGGAAGCAGGTATATTGTGTATAGCTCATGACCACCAAAGGGACAGATAGCTGGCTGCTTCCTAGTCAAATAGTATCTAAAGTATCAATACAGTAAGTTTATCAAGCAAGAATTTTTTTACTGTTTTTCATTTCTGATGTTAGTACCGTGGAGAAGCTCAACACTGCAGTTATATCTGTGTATTTGTATGCATTGACTCATATAAAGTATATATGGAACAGATCTGCAGATGCAGAGAGGCACTGGGGGAAGGGAAATGCAGAAAGATTTTTGAGGTATTGCCACATGACCCAGTTAGCCTGTGACATTTCATTTATATTCTTGTCTGCAACAGCTGAAGGTGATGTTAAACATGGCCCCACCTCAAGTGACTTGTACTTCTGTCGTGGGAATCAGAGACAGTGCCAGGGACTGGCTCTGGAGCCTCCTAATCCCTTCCTCCCCACCCTGATTGAGACACAACTCCTTAACACTCTCATCTTACCCCAGTTTTTGGATAGCACTTGTGCCAGTGGCAGTCATGGCTTTGTGTCACAGCCAAGCTGCTTCATGCACGAGTTGCCCTGTGAAGAACAGCTGAAATAATGCCCTGGTGAAGGACACAGCGGGAAGTCAAGGCAGGTGCTGAGCAGAAGGAATGTGGGTGTGAAGAGAGGAAGAAGTTGCATGGATATGTAAGGAAGAGAGGGAGAAGACATAACAAACATGTGAATTCATCTGTAGCAGATGTGGGTGCAGGGAGGATGTTATTTGAAGGTGGGGATATCAGAGTTTCAGACTTAAAATGATGGGCAGAGGTTTCACAGCTCTCTGAGAAGTGCTGGCAAGCCGGAGTGACTGCAGAGGGGGCAGCTTCCAGTTTCTGGGTCCTGGCTGACCCAGAGAGGTTGTGGGAGAAACAAGAGCAGAATTTAGGCATGGCTTAAACATGTGAAGCCAAGTGCTGCAGTCGGAAAACTTGCTGGTTTAGGACCTTCAGAAATAAGAATCCTGTTTTGCATTGTAGGACACAGGTGCAGAAGTGGCTGTCCAGAAGGAACTATTTCCTGGAGTGCAAGTAAACACTGAATATTTTGAAGAGGAACAAAAGGTCAATGAGCTGAAAAAGGAAGTGGCTGAGCTGGATATGGTGCTTATAAATGAACAACTAAAAGAGCTGGAGGTATGGAAACTGCAAAGCCATTCTCCTTGTTAAGGCAGTGATACACTTACAGAATTCTGATTCACCTGGGCAAACCGAAATTGTTGCACATAGTCCTATCTGAGGTTTATCTACAGACACTGTGCCTTACTGCAAGTATGGCCACGTAAATCCCATAGTTTGTGCTGCCCCTCTGGGGTGCAGCAGTAGATCCCTGGGACTGCACCTGGGTGTGCTCCCAGGATGTGCACAGGCACCCTGCATGTGGAGGAGCAGGCATATGTTTGTAGGTGAATCACTATTTAAATGTATTTTGTGTTGAAAGCTGAGAGTGTTCTAAGATCATCCTTTAATCCCCTCTCTGGGGTGGGCTCAATTGTAGGATTTGCAGAATGAGCTGGAAAGGTGGAAAGCGAAATCTCAGTGCCGTAGTGAAGAAGCGATTCCCGACGCTGCAGGATCAACCGGAGCAGAGCTGCAAACCATGGAGCCTGCGGTGTCCTGCTGGGACAGGCTGCTCCAAGAGATAGATGCTGTTAAGGCAGTGAAGGAACAACAGTACTGTTTAATCAATGAATACCAGAAAAATCTGTCTGCTGCGCAGTCCTCCATGAAAAATTTGTCAACAGAAAAAGATAACATAAAAATGTAAGTAGAGTTGAAGGTTTTGGTTAAGAGGTTGCAGAACAAATATGGTCCTAGACTGAACTTTGTGCCATGCTCAGAGAAGGATATGGTGTTTTATCCACTTCATTAATATTGGGTAGCAAGAGAAAGCTTACAGGTTTGTGTGTTTGTAAACAGCCCTAAAGAGAAGCATTTCTGGTAGTTCTCTGCTATCCTTAAGCAACATCTGCTCTCTTTATTCTTTAGGCAAAACAAAGAAATGGTTGCTGGGCTAAAAACGTCCTAAAATATTCTTGCAAAAGTATGGCAGATGTGAAATACTCATTTGTCTTTAAGGACCCACTAGTTCTAATTTCTTTTCTGAGGGATATATGTCTTTACTCTGAAAACCAACCTTATCTGATAGGAGGAATTCTGTGGCAGTAAATGAGTCCACAGTGCCAATTCAGATATGATGCACATGAAATATACTATGTTTTGTGAATTAGTCTTCAAAACACAATTAGTTTGTGCCAATAATGTATCAACATAATTTGAAAATGTTTAAAATTTATGAAATTGTTAATTTACAGCAAAGAGATTGGGGGAAAATGGAATAAAAATCTAGCTGCTAAATGCATTTTAGATGGGCCTTTCAGAATAGTCCTGGAAATAAAAGATGAGTAAGTAAACTCCTCCAAATTAATCTTGAATGAATGGGAATTTAAAAATATTTTTATAACTAAGGTATATCTTCATTGTCAACCAGAAATTGCCATAAACTGTTGTTAATTCACAAAGAGATGACAACACTATTGTTGATTTTAAAAACTTTATTTGTTGTAACATTAAATGGGGGCTACATTCTGTATTAGCATGTACTGAAATTTTAGGGAATATACAGTAGAATATATCTTTTCTGCAGAGATATCTAGGAATAACAAATTCTGTAAAGATAAGCGAGAAATAATGATATTGCAAGGGTGATTAGGAAATTTGTGAGAGAACATTGAGGGATATGTGTGATTAAGTGAATAAAGTGAGTGAATTATATCTTAAATAGTGAAATTAGTTTTTAAAAGCATCTAACCTATGTTTGAGGAGAATTTATTTTTTTTTTAAAACACTACTCATATTTTTTGCAGGGGTCCTACAAACAACACAGTTCTCCTGGAGAAAATTAAGGCATGCATAGAGTCCTTAAGGAGAGAGAGAGATGTCTTAAACCAGCTGCAAAGTCAGCAGGAAATTTTATCTCAGCATTTGACGTGCATGGATAAAGTGCTGACCGAAAGCCAGATGAGGCAACTGGAGCACTGGTGGCAACACGTGGAGCAAACAGTGCAAAAGAAACACGATCAGGTGGTGGCAGAAATCGATGAATTTAACCTGCTTATGAATAAAGCCCAGGATATTCAGAGGCTGATCCAGGAACAGTATTTACAAGCAGAGTTACATTCCTCAGCTGCAGGAAAAGCCAAAGACCCTCTGATGTGGACCACAGGGTTACAGGACATTAAACATGGACTTTCTCTGTTAAAAAGAAGGATTGAACTGCAGATGAAAAGAATTTGGAGTGATCAGGAGAAGGTGGCTTTGGAGAACTCTCTACATGATTTGCAGAGCAAACTGGAAGCATTATCAGCACAACAAGCTCCAGGGGATACTCAGATCACTGGTCCCGCTCTCATGAAACACGAAATGATGAAGAGGCTGAAAGAAAATATTTCGTGGGTCAAAGATTCACTGTCCCACCTTGATCAGAAAGCAGCACTTTTCCCCAGTGATGTCAAATCCCAGATCAGAACTTGTCAGCTCATGAGCACGGAAGTTGTAAACAGAGAGCCCGCGATCGTGTCGCTGGATTATGGGCTCCAACACATCCTTCCCAGCCTGGAGCCAGAGGAGGTCTCTGATATGACCTTCCTTTTACAAACGCTGCAGAATTCATACAAGGCTCTCGTTTTAAAATCTGCTCAAAGATTGCAGCACCTAGAGCTGCAGCTGGCGGAGAGACAGAGACTCATTGCAGAGATAGACAAAGTTCACTGTCAGCTTCGAAAGGCTGAGCTGCTTGCCAGGCCCGACATGAACCAGAGCAGCTCGTGCTCGGAGTTAGTGAGCCAACAAAACATCCTGCAGGAGATGTTAAAGGACATCCAGGAAATAGAGGGGCTTATCTCATCTCACTGCAGAGAGAGTCAGGTGACAGCTGGGGAGCTGAGCCTGTCCGAACAACTGTTTTTGATTGATCAGTTAAGAAGTCTGAAGAACAGAACGAGGAAGACCCAGAGGCAAATTCAGAGGAAAATTCATGAAGTGGAAAAAAAGATCGCTGTCTACAGAGAGTTTGCTGAAGGAATAGCTGCACTGCAGCAGGGTCTTAACGATCTACAGAATGGTGAAATGAACCTGAAAGAGGAGGAATTAGTAGGTGCCAAGCAGGGAGTGAAGGAGAAATGCAAAGCACTTAAAGAAAAAGTATTAGCTCTTCAGGCAAATTTGTCACAAATAATGAAGTACAAAGAAATCTTTGAATGTGTAGGTCTGAAATGGGACTCACTGCAGCTGGCTGAATTGCAAAATGAATTTTCTAAAATAAGAAGTAAAATTAAAGGAAAGATAATGCACTTTGAGAATGTTGTTAGGGAATGGGATAAGATTCAAGAATTGCTAAATGAAATCCAGACTGTAACATCCACTGTAAGGAAAGAAGCTAACATCCTAAATGACAGCACTGGCTCTTCTCCTGCTGAGAGTGTCATCTCTGCACAGATTCTGCTGCAGACAGTTCAACAAATCTTGTTCTTAACTCAGGAGGCAGCAAATCAAATAAACAAAAATGAGTTATTTGATACACCATTCAAAGAATCGAAGACAAAAGAAATAAAGAGCCTGAAGAAAGATGTTGAAGAATTGAATAAGTTTCTTCAAAACTTGGTCTCTGGGCTCCAGAGTGTTCACAAGGAAGATACCCAGAATGAAGTAGAAAATATATTCCACATCATAAAGCACATTCAGTCAGAGCTCCAGCAGCCACTTGTGATAGATGTGAAAACAATGCAGGATGACAAGCTGCGATGGGAAGCAATTCAGAATATGGTGCAAGCAAATTTTTCTGCTATTAAACGTATCATGGAAAAGGAGAGGGAAAATCAAGAAGAAAAATCTCTTGCTGCTGATATAGAAACAAAATTAGAGATGCTGCAAGGTCATGAAGCACAACTGAAGACAGACATCGCTGCCCGTGTTGTGAGTATATTCAGTGAAAGTGAGGTATTGACATATGTCTTTCCCCAGTTATTAGATCAGGTGTCTGTGACTGCAGCATTTGTATTCTCATGACTTATATCCTCATTTATTGCAATAGCTGAATTGGCCTGTGATTATTTCTGCATTGGCAGATATGATGGGAATCAGAACTAAGGATACAAAGAAATCAATTGTATTTGGTTTGATTATAACCAGTCAGTGGAGATGAACACAAGAAAACAATGGTAAAGAAGAGGGAGGAAAAGGTTGTGTTGAAATATTCACCTGAAGAGAGACTGAGTGCAGTTGTTCTGCAGTTATTCTTGGATCTGATTTTAGGTAATGTTTTCAGTAGTAACAATGATAAAAAAAAACCCCAAGTTCCTTTTTTCTACTATAAAGAAAAGTTTTACCAGTTGGGAATGATCAAGAAGAGTAAAAGCACAGGTCAAACCAATGTGATGAGGCCTCAGGAAGGTTGAGCAAAGGAAAGGCAGCTGGGCTCCAAGGCTTTAACACAGCTGAATAAGGCATTGATAAGGCATTGCTGGAGCATTAACTCGATTCTCAGTGCTTTTGTCAGGAAAGGTTCACTCAAACTGGAACAGACTGTCAGAGGGATGAGGAACGTTAAGGGCAGTCAATAAAACTGATTTTGTTCAATCTGTTAGGTGAGGAAAAGTGGGAAATCTATCTGAGAGGGGTAATTAGTGTGGAGGCAGACTTTGTGAGTGGAAAAGGACTGCTTAAGGTAAAGTGCAGTGTTAATACGAGGATCAAGAATCAGTGAATAAGTTTGTTGGAAACCAGGAGACCGATAGCAGAGAGGTTCTGAAACTGTGTCCTGGTCAAGGAGACCTGTGCCCTGCCTGCCCAAGAGATCAGTGGATACAAATGAGGTGGTAATTAGTAACAGGAAGAGGCACTCAGCATCCCTGGTGGACTTACGATCCTGCTGCCAGATTTCCCAGTTTGCTGTTATTCACAGCTTAGGTATTGTGTGGGGAGCACAGTGCCAAAGTTTCTGTGCCCTGCAGGAATCCAAGAGCTGACAAAGTCACACATTCTGTGTAGAAATACCTACGAGAAGAGGGTTTAGCAAGAAGCAGTTTGGCAAGTCATAGTGGAGATATCCCCCGGAGGAGAATAAAGCATCAACATGTGGGCTTGCCTTGTCTGAACAGGAATGTATAGTGCCATGTCCATGATGGAATCTTGGGCCTCTCCTGACCTCCCATCCTTCTCTCTGGGCTTTTCCAGTATTAGCAGTTCCCTCCTAACCCCTGTCCTATGTTTGAGGGCTCTGGGACTCCCTTAGGTAGCAGAGTGCATTTGTCACGTGTCCTCCCTTACCCACTCAGGCCAGCTCTGGGAGCATTGGTCTCAAAGACAGCCAAGTGTGAAATTCTAAGATCAGCTGGTGATGCAGAGGAGTACAGCAGCCTTTCTTGATTGTTCTTCATCTTTTTAATGCTTTCAGAGTGCTCTGGAGGAGGCATGCAGGATTGCTGATCTTCACACCAAGGCCCTTCAGAGGGCTGCCAGATTGCTCGAGGACTACGAAACTCAAATCCAGGCTGGGGCAGCTGAGCTCTGGAGCTCAGAGGAGACCTGTCAGACCCCACAATGGCAAGAGGAAGAGTTCAACTCTGCAAGGGCTGATGTAGAAAACCTGCACTCCAAGCTGAAAAGCCTTTTGAAACCAGAAGATAAAGCATGTCTGGAAAATACTTTAACAGAACTGGTCGATAAGAGTTTGGCATTAAGGAGGAAGGCTCAGAGAAAGGAAGCTGATGAACATAGGTAAGTTTAAGAGATCTTCCAAGATAATGTACCTTATGATGAGAAACATGGCTGAAAATAAATGTGGTGGTGTTCCTGTTCTGATAGAACCAGGTAATTTAGCAGAAAAAGGTGTAAGCATTCCTGCTGTTCCCAGGTGTGATTTTAGTGTAAGGAAAATTACACATAGTTAGCATATTGCTATGAATTTACAATGCAGAGAATTGCTATGAATTTGCAATGCAGTCATTTGTTGCACAGTCCAAAAAGTATATGAGGGTCGTATACACCCTTCACTGAGGGTCACGGGGTGCCAGAATCAGAAGAAAACACATTTCCTCAGTCTCTAGTCCAGTGCTGGTGGAGGTTAGAATAGTTTTCAGCAGGGTCCTAATTCATGTCTTTGGATGGCTTGAGAAAGTAAAGATCAAACAATACACAGGCTTTATTTTCCTTCCTTCAGGTACAAAAGAAATTTGAAGGGACTTCAGATACATGTACAGAAAAGGTTTGGGAGATAAAGTGAAGGAATTTTAAACTGCTTGCTTGTGATCCAGTGCTTTTGGATCCACTTTTATAGTCAAAGAATTGAATGGAAAAATGCTTTGGTAATAGGAAAGAGATTATAAAATATGGAAAAAAAATTGGGATTATACAGACCACACACCATAGGAACAATGGAATGTGTGTTACAAACTGGGAACTAATTTTTGGGTGTGTCTGAGGAGGATGGAAACTTAGATCAAGACACACAATTCCTTTGAGCAGCTCCCTGGCTGATACATGGACATACATACCTATATTTGCCTCTGGGACATTTGTACCTTCACCTCTGAAATATCTTAGGTATCGAACCTGAAGTGTGTGACAAATGCCAGTTGATGACAACTTGCAAAACAGTAAGGACTACTAGTTAAGAAGATGTTTTTATATTAATTTTTATTCTTGTGGGTGTTATGTTTGGAGAGAGGAGCAACAATAAATTTTAATTTGTCAATTAATTATATCTTACAGGTATTCTGAAAAATACAAAAGCTACACAGAAGCCAAAGATAAAGTGTGTGATAATCTTAAGAAACTGGAAAAGATGCTTAGACAGTCTTTGTCTAAAATTCCAATGTCTTATAAGGAAGCTTTGGAGCACTTAGAAGAAAGCAAAGTAAGAGAGGCTCTGAACAACTTGAAGAGCTTGTGCAAAACTAATGCAACTGTGCATACCAAATGGTACCATAGTGGAAAGAAATTAACTTCTTTATCCTGTATTTATATATGTATATATATAAAACCACAGAATATATTTATGTACCCAGCAAAAAGACTAGATTGTAATAGGCTGTGTGAAGTGAGTGCATCTCACTGCTGTAGGAATCAAACATTATCTGTGCTTAAGCTCACGTTGCATTTCTGTTCAGATCCCTTCCTGCTTCTTTGCAGGACCAGGACTGATCAGATTTCTGACATTGCTGGTGTTTTCCCTCAGAACCAAAAATCAGAATTTCCGCTTTCCCCACTCACGACTGTCTTGCTGCCTCCCCACCAGACCTGTGTTATAAGCAGCTTCTTTGCTGTCTCCTCCTTTAGTACTCAATACCACAGGCTTGTAATTTTATATGTCTCTAAATCCATCACATTTCCCTTCCAAACAACCAGGAAGAAGTAAGAAGAACCTAATTACCCAGGCACACTATTCTTCTGTTTGTTTTATTTACCCCATCTTTCTCTGTAGTCTTAGCCAACAGAATTCTCTCATCATGACTGTATTTAACCAGCTTAGTGGAGTGATTGTCCTTTTATTAGAGGATCCTAATCATGTTACTGAATAGTTCACTAATACTTCTGACTGTAGCATTTTATTTATTTACCTATTTGTTTCTCCTGTAAGGTTTTAGTCTCCAACATTGACTCGGCTGAAGAGGATCTTGTGAAGCTGAGACAGATCTCTGGAGAGCTGATGAGATTATGCAGAGGAAGTGACAAGGCCCTGGGCAGGATTGTGACAGTGCTGTGGGAAAACTGGCTGGGTTTGCTCGAGGCAGCGAAAGGGCTGGAAATCAACTGTGAAGAACTAAAGCAGGAATGGAAATTCATCCATGAAGAGGTGAGTTTGGGGAAATGTGGTAGGGATGTGGGTGTCAGTAAAATGACCTGTAAAGGGCTGAGATCAGTGCAAAACATCATTTATCTACCCACTGGTCAGCCAGTTATCTCCACCCTTTCTTGAACCCAAAGTCAAAAATGGTATGGATATTTATACT
This sequence comes from Empidonax traillii, assembly GCF_003031625.1. NCBI lineage: Eukaryota > Metazoa > Chordata > Aves > Passeriformes > Tyrannidae > Empidonax > Empidonax traillii. The sequence goes on from NW_020955650.1 coordinate 151,646, forward strand.
GCGAATTCCCTGAACCCAGAACAACTCTGCGCGGGGGTTATTTGCTTTGTTAAAGCAAACCCAAATATTTTGGCACCCTGCAGAGGTTCAAGCTCTGGCTGTGTAATTCCCACTACTCAGTCACCCGTATGAGTAAATGAATAATGTAACTTAAGGTGATGGAATAAAAAAATACTTTATCTAATGCTTTGACGTGGTGTTTACTTAGCTGGAACGAGAAACAATAATTCTCGATAAGCTCCAGGAAGAACAGCCAGAGAGCCTTAAAGAGAAAGAAAAGGCCACCAGAGAGGAACTGGTAGAGTTACTAGATTTTGTGAACTCCTTTGAAGAAAACATCAACCAGCAACAGCTCCTCTTGCTCTTGCTTCTTCACCGAATAAGAAACATCCTGAATACATCTGAAGACGCTGAAGCAGAAGCTGCCCTGCCTGCCTTGTGTGAGATAAAGGCAATGCAGGATCGCTGCAAAAAGTAAGTGGGGTGGAATTTCTGTTGAAGATATGACATAGGATTATTTATAAGCATGGCTATTGTTTGTTTTTTTTTTTGATATTAAAGAATATAAAAGCTGTAATGCAGTTAAAAAGACAGTGAATGCTCTACTGGGTCAGACCAGTGCTCCATCCAACACGTCTGCTGTCTGCAGCGTGGGTGCTGGAGATATTATTTAGGGAGAAGACCTGAGCCTGGCCATGTGGGCTGCAGTTTGTGTTCAGGTGCAGCAGGAATCAGAAAGAATGAGTCAGTTTTGTTGGTTCCAAGCTCTTGTGACCTTGAATGAGACATGTGGGTCTGCCACTCCCAGAAAAATCAAACCTTGTGCTTTTTGCAGCAGTGGCAACTTTTGTCTTACTGAATGCCACTGTCTAAAATTCTCCCCAAATATTTGCAAATTTGTGATTTTAGTCACCCTTCTCTATGCCTGCTTTTGGACATGGGAATCTTTGTGAACATCGTCTGCTCTGCCAGCATCTTCTGATGCTGGCTCTGAGAGCAGACTCTGAGACTCTGAGAGCCTCACCTCTCTTTGCTGTTTACATATGCCTGCTATCTGGTTCGGTCTACCAAAAATACTTTGTTTAGTAATATGTGAAGAATAAATTTGAAGAAACTGAGACAATAAATGACATAAACTCAAAGATTTTACAGAAAATATTACTAAAGTACAGACAAATGTGGTTCTGGATATATATCTATAAAATACCTATTAAGCATGCTCTTTGCTCTACTTCTTGTAGAGTCTAAAACTGAATGCATTCTTTCTGGCAATCTTTCATAGGCTGTATGAAAAGGCTCAAGACCATAAGGATTCTGTGAAAGCTGAGATTCAAGAGAGGAACAAGGTCACTGAAGAAATAAGTGCTGTGACAAATGCATTACAGAATGCTGCATCTGTGTTATTGCAGGATGCTGATGGAAAGGCAGAACAACTGGAGGTTGGTAACAGCTTTGTTACTGTGTAGGGACATTTGGGATATCTCCTGGTTTGTGCTGGTGCTTGAACTTGCTCCAAATAAAATTAGTGGCAAGGTGTATGCACATGGACTTAAGGAGAATGAACCTGTCAGAATATGACAGGTCCTGCCATGTCCTTGGTTTGCCTCCCTTTCCCTCTGTGTGGGTCAATGAGGAGGCACAGAAGTGTTTCCAAATTGCACGAAATTCAACTCAGTTTGCAATCCTTTTAGGAAGGATCACTTAGGAAGGATCCTTCACCCTTCCGCCCTCTCCATATCTTATCCAGGGCAGCTTCAAGTGCTCTGGCTTTGATGTCTCATATTGGGGGTTAACCTGGCAAATGCATTTCTGTCATTTCTTGACTTCATGAAAAGCTGTTATTCCTTACACCCCCTGAATGTGTGTTTATTATTTTAATTATATTTGTTTCAGTTTGGTCGTATTGTGTTTATATTGCTATCATATTTTTTTTTTAATCTTGATCAAAAAATTTATTTTTAACTGTATTTAATCGAGTGATCTTTGAACTAAAGAACCTTATCATTTATTTATTTTAGCCAACAAGGTCTATTACAAATTTGGGCTATCTTTGCTGAGTCTTGTACAAAAACTAATTGGGTGCCCCACAGTTTATTCTCTTTAGAAGGTGGATGCTTAAAGCTGGCAAAGGGTTAGGAAGAGTACAGAAGCCAAAGACCATGGTGACAGATGGGAGTGTTTTCCTAAGGGTTAGCATAGGAAAGAAATGTTAGCTACACCTGTAAGAGAAAGTTCAGAAAACCCATGGACACCATTACTGTGGTGAAAACTGTGGATTTGTCTGAAAGGACTGGCTTTCTGTTTAAAGTTATTTAGAATACAGAGTTGTGTCTGCTTTTTTTGCTGAGTTCTTTGTATCGAGGAGTAAATGTTACTTCTGTAGGTGTTTGCCTGCTCTTTTCCCTCACATTCGAACTGTGCTACTCTGAGCACCTAAAACTCGTCTATAGCATCTGCTTTGCAGCTAAATAACCTGTGAAATGTGAACATGCATTAATATCCAGAAACCAGTTTGCAGAGACGTGCTTTGTTTTGGAGACCAGCGTTGTAACTGATTCTTTCAAATTCAGGTCAGGGAATCCATAAACTGCTGTAAATGTTGGCACGGTCTTACTTGGGCCATTTGACAACAGCAGCCTTCTCTGGGAGGAGACTGAGACACACAGCTGTTTCATGGCTTTGGGGATGTTGTTTAATATCACACCCAGTTGTTGTGGGATGACAGGAAATAAATCAGTCTCAGTGTCTTAAATGTTTCTTCTGTGCATTGTATTTGTGTGAGGGAAAAGACAAAGTGAAGACTGGGAGCTAATGGATTATCATTACTGCTGATTGAAGAAGAAAAGGCAGTTAAATTTAATGTCTTTCACTGCCTAGTAGGAGCTTTAGACAATTTTTCCCAATAACTTGGGTTAACATTTGAGTTTCTCAGACAGGTGGGCATTGGAAAGGAACCGTAAAGCAAACAAACAGAACCTTCCAACTTGAAATTCTAGAAAACCTCCAAAACAAATGAGTTTCTTCATTCTTCCTGCAAGAGGACTTAGATGGGATTTTCTTTCTAGGCCACAGGCTGTAGACAGTTGTTCAGCTTTCTTTTATCTCATCAAACCCACATTCTTCGTGCAGAACTGGAAACTGCTGCCTTGAAAGGAGCCCACTGTGCTGCTCTGTGTAATTGCCTGAAAGCAGACACTTCAGCCTGAAACCTGTTGCTTTTTGTGGCCTTTGTGTTGTTTATAATAATGAAGGAGTGGACGTTGGCTGTTAAAGGTCTTTGAAAGAGAAAATGCACTTTTGGCAAAAGGGGGAGCACGGAGGTTCACATTTAATCATGGGGGCACCTCAAATGGGTCCTTTGCTCTACCTGTCAATGAGCATCAGTGCGTCAGTCGCCCCATGTGGGGTAGTATCAAGTTTGTTTAATTCTTACAGATTGAAAAGCATCATTTGATCAAATGAGTGAGTATTTAGAGGTAGTCAAATTAGGTTTGCTGTCCCCAAAACAACTTTTCCAAACCACAGTCACTGTAGGAAATATAAAACACACTGTGTATATGTGTTTACCTGAGTAAAAACTGGGCAAAACTGCTGAAGGTATTCTTAATTTTGTAGGAGCTTCAGAGTGTGATTGGTAAAGAAAGTCAAGCTCTACAGGAGATCATGGAGAAACTCCGGATCAAGTACTCTGAAATGTACACGATAGTTCCTGCAGAGATCGAAACACAGCTGGAGGACTGCAAGAAAGTCCTGCAGGACCTAGAAGAGAAGGTAACTGGTGATGTAATTTTCATACTTACCTTTTAGCAACTCACAAAGAAATACAGCAATGTTTGATAAATGTTGTAACTATAAATTTCAACTTGAAACACTGATTATTTTTTTTAGCGTTTCCTCCTCAGTGAAAATCTATGCATGAGGAAAGATTCATCCTGCCAATTGTCTCTTTTTAGAATATCCTTACAGTAAGCTGTGTGATTATATTCTTTTTCTTCTCTATTAAAATTGGACATGGCAGAACCTCTAGCAATGAAGTTTTAATACAATATGGATTCTGTCTTCTATCCAATCTGATTCTTCAACTGTGAACGAGTAGCCAAAGTTGATTGGGAAGTTTTCAGAGCTTAACTGAGAATGGATTTTCAAAACTGGGTTAAAAAAGGACTTGGAAACAGAATTTTTTAATGTAATTTGCACACGCAGTAGGGTATCGTGGCACAGTTCTTTTTACCATCCCTTGGGATGTGGTTGCCTTCTTTTTAAAAATAGGTAGGGAATTTAAATAAATAAATAACATTGCATCAGGTTTGGTTGGTTGGTTGGTTGGTTTGTGGGGTTTTTTTGTTTGTTTGGGTTTTTTGTGGGTTTTTTTGTGTTTTTTTCTTCATTTTTTTCTATCTATAGAGGATATAAACAGTTAAATGTGAGCAAAAATAAGGAAAAATGGGGTAATACTGTAAGTCTGGGGTCAAATTTCAAACTTGTATTACCACCAATTTTAAAAATTAATTTGTATTACTTTTTAAAAGAATATATTTCACTTCTTTTATTTCAGAAATAACTGTTTCATGCAAATTTTAAGGGCTAAATTTCAGTTAATTTGATAAAAATTGAAGCTTTAATGAAACAATTTTGAAATCCAGTTACTTGTTATTGTCTATCAGATTATTCATTCATTCTATGTGGCATTAAATTAGTGGCATATTAGCTACAGCTTATTAGTTTTAATTTGGTTAACTTTATAGTATCAAAATGGAACTGTCTTTTCAGAAGTAACATAGGATTGGAGAAGTAACAATTGGATAGGAGAGAGAAGTAAAACAGTATTTATGTTTTGGGGAGGTTTTTTGTTGTTTATCATTTCATTTACGGAGCTAAAAGATGATCCCAGTGCACACACATGGCACACATTACATGTTGAAGTGAAAGAACTGGTCCTGGAAGCTGGATAACATTTGCTTTTCACATTTAGATATTGGAAAACAATATAAACTATCTTGGAATATTTTCAAAATGTATTTAGGAAACAAAAGAAATCCTAGTGGAACTGGAGGTCAGTTTAGTTACGTACTAGAAGAGCCACATGTGTTAAATTGAGTTGTCATATTTTAATGGCATTCTGCTTTCTTCTAACTCTGCTAACCAAACAGTGTAAAGAAATTGTACTTCTGATGTCAGAAATAATGAATTTATCCCAGTAAGAAGTTTTGAAATTAAAAGCCTGCCCTGCTGATGACCAGAGCACTGACAGATGCAGTATTTTATTCTGAGGAAATATTTAAGTCAGTGCTTGATCTGCTTTCTCATTTCCAGCTGTGTCACATCACTCATCCAGGATTCTCTTCTATTTTGGAAACTGGCACTGCAACCATTGATAATTTGGCACGTTTGGTCAGGATAATGGTCAAGTGTTTAGTGATTACAGACTGAATTCCTTTTTCCAAGGAGTCTTAGGCACTAACTACAGACTGGACTTCAGAGCTTCTTTTGTATCAGCATGAGTGTTTGAGAGGAGCACTGTAGTTCTTTTTGCTATATACTCATTCTGATTAATGCAGTTTTATCAATACAACGTCTTACTATGGCTGCTTTTATAGTGGTCTTACGTTGGCACCTATAAATAATGTTAATAAAATTGAGAAAGAAAAATGGATCATAGATTTATTAGCTAAAAATTATTTCAATCCCTCTTCCCACAACATGGGGTAAAGTAAACTAGAATAACTACTGAACTAAAAATCTTTTCCATCAAGGCAGCATTAAACTGTTCACTGTGCATACGCCTCCTAAATCCCAGGGTGGCAGCACACAAAGAATTTACCACAATTGACCAGTTTCCTGGTGCTTGGGTGACCCTAGCAGCTAGCAGGGTTTAGTAAGGAAAGGTGTCACTCTGGGCTAAAAGCAAGGACTTTCTCACTTCCTGCACTTCATCCAACCCACAGTAACCTGGTATCTTACTAAGGAGAGTTTTTCTCTTTACATAGAAAATCAGGCCCTCCAGCGCACCAATTTCTCATTTCTGTGGAGTTCTGCAGAGTGAAATCACGTTCCATAGACTTGATGGTGCTCAGAGCTTTTTATTTTAGTGATAAATCTCCAAGTCTATATTTAGGAATTCACTGGACGTTGATGCACTTTCCTATTCCCTTACTTGTTACGTGGAAGTCACAGCAGTCAGCTGAGACATAAAGGTGTCATTCTAATTTCTTAGAGCATAAATCTAAATGTGACCCTTTCCACAGTGCAGCATCATCAGCCTCTGTTAGGGGTGGGAACGGGGGCAGCTGAAGCAAAGCAGCCAGGGAGCTGCAGTGTCTCATTGCTTGTTTCCTCAGGGACTGCCTTTGTGAGGCAGTCGTTTTTGAATGAGAAGGAATTATTGAGCACCGTGTAAACGTTGAACCTGCTCATGCTGGTGCTTCTCCCTGCGAATGTAATTCCACTCCCGTGTTTTTAAGTGATTTGTCAAGAGAAACATAAAAAGAATTTGAATATTTTTGGTGAGGTGGTGCACAGAAACAAGCAGATCTTTGTAATCACTCCTATTGTTTTCTCTTTGCTCTGGCAGGTTAGCTCTGAAATCTTGCAGAGCTCTCCTCAGTACGTGCTGAAAAGCAAAGCAGAAACTATTAACAATGGCCTGCAAGCTATTGAAAAGATGTTGCAACAGAAGAGTGAAAACATTGCCAAAGCCAAAGAAGTTCAGAAGGTAATCTTGCCCAAAAAAAAAAAAGTCTGTGTTAAAAGATTTTTGGTTGTTTCTACAGAGCCTGGTTTAGCAAAAAGTGGTTTTCCATTCGTTTTGTGTCTGTGAAAGGAGAAGTATAAGCAAACATTTAGCTGGTGAATATTTGCCAGTTCTTTCTCACAGGAAAAGACGGCGTTTTTTCAACTGTGCATTGGTCCAGTAGATGCAGAGTGTTCTGTTCTCAGCATATCAGCTCTGAAATCTTTGCCATTCCACATGCCCCCCGTGAAGAACAAATAACACTGCTGTTACCTTTGAATCTGACCTTACATTTCACTGCCTTTTCCTCCACATGCAGCAAATCTGGGATATGCTGGACCTCTGGCATTACAAACTCAATGAGCTGGATGCAGAAGTGCAAGATATAGTGGAGCAGAATTCCTGCCAAGCACAGGAGCTGATGGATATCTTGGTGACCCCCCTTCAGCGTTACCAGCAGGTCTCGCAGCTTGCCGAGCGCAGAACTGCCATTTTAAACAAGGTAGATGCAACTGTAAAACATCTTTAAAAGAGAAGGCTTTGCATAAAACATCATCAGAGGCTGTTAAATGAGTAAAGAGTCACAAGCCTGCTGTAAGTGCATTGACATATTACAGCTAGAGTTTTTGGAGTGGCAAACTTGCCTCCAAGCCGCTACCCCAAAGGACCGGTGGGTCTGCACCGTGGTTGGGGAGGGTTGGTGTGGGGAATTCAGATGCATTTATCCCACACAGTGAACAGCAATTCATTTTGTGCCTTCCTGTTAAATCCTGTCATTTCCTAGGCTGCCAACAAGGTGGAAGAATATGATGAACTCTTGAAGAGTGTTAAAGATTGGATAGAAAGCACCAACTGTTTGCTAAGAACAGATGCTCAGGGTGACTCTGCAAAAAGCTTACGCAAGCACACTGATGACCTGCAGGTAAGTGTTGATGCAGATATGTGGCCCTGTCAGAACTGGCTGCTCTGTACAGATGCAATTTTCCATTCTTAATGTCTTGCTGACGTAAATAATTTACCATTTTCAGTAAATCCTTTGAGTGAAAGATAGTTACAGTTGACACTCATGGATACTTTTAGATGTTGGACATTAGATCTGTGTTGTCAAAGTGCTAATGTTGACCATTGATGGATCAAACTAAGCTCTTATTTTGTCTCCAGATGGCTTTGGAAGACTCAGAGCAGAAGCAGAATGTTCTGCATGGTGTTTACGTGGAGCTGGAGGAGCTGGCACCAGTCTTTGAAACCAGCAGTGTAATGCAACAGCTGCAGGAAGTAGATGACCAAGTAGCAGCTTTACAGCACGAGATAGCAGAGGTTCTTCCACAGATCCTGCATGTGGCTGATGTAAGTCTGGGTGACCCGTCAGTGCCTTTTGTCAGAGCTTCATCACATGTTATGAAATACGGATTGTATTACCTGCATAGGGAAGAGAGGTGCTGGTTTTAGTAGCTGTGCCAAGCAAGGACATTAATTGTCTGGAAACAAACCATCAGAAGGTGTTAACTAATTAAGCTGTAAAGTTCAGGATTAGCACAAGATGTAGGAGGAAAGGGTGGGAACCTTGGATGGTTCAGCCCAGAGAAGAGGCAACTTGGGGGTGGGGTGTGGATATTACTGGTGTCTGCTGCTGCATGGTGGGAGACTGGATAGGACTAGGCCAGACCATTCTTGGGGGTGCAGAGAAAAGATGAGCAGACCTAAAGTATAACAAAGGAAATTACATCTAGGAAGGATTTTTTCTGCAGTGAGATTGGTCAGACATTTAATCGAGGCCCAAAGGTGGGGTAACATCTCCACCTGAGGAGATGCTCAAATCTGAACAGGATCAGGCCCCAAGTGACCTGCTTTGACAGGCAGCAGGGACCTCCTGAGGTCCCTTCCAACCTAATCTATTCTGTGACTCTGTGAGAATTCACAAGCAGCTGTACTGTATGTGATTCATTTTCCATAAGACTCTGCAAAGGAAACTGCAACAGTGTCATTAGAATAGTTTCCTTTGCTGCTGTCTGTCACCACTGTCTTCACACTACTGGTAATTTATAATGTGACTTTTCAAGGCTCTGTCAGTTCTGTATTCAGGATTTAAAACAGACCAGGTGATCTTGAATACTTAATTCCTTCAGAAGTTATGATGATAAGTGATTTATGGTAACTAACCTTTAGATTGAGAGCATCCATTAACATATCCTGCATAGGCTGCACTTGTTTTTCAGTGTTTCTTTTTAAATGTAAGTGAAAGGCAGAAATGCAAGCTGGCTGTGGTATTTGTACTGTCTACAAATACTCCCTCTATTCCCAAAATCTAGGAACTGGATGCCATTGAATCTCATGTGAAAGTCTTTGAGAAGGATGTTGCAGAAATGAAGACAATCCTGTCATCGGAAGATCTGTTAGAATTTTCTCCTAAAGACCAACTTAAACATGGACAGGTCTGTGAAAACTCCTGTATGGGCTTTGTTCCCCTGTAAATGTATGCAGAAGTTAGTGTGAGTGTGCTTTCAGAAGCATTAGGGTGCTTAGTGACTGAAACCACCAGGAACAATTTTCAGATAGCCTTGCTGCAAGAACCGCTCATACCTCTCGTAGCTTTGTAACTCTCACAACAAAGCTTTGCAGCTTTATTATCCAGAGAACAATTGTGTAATGACTGCACTGTGTGGAGAAATTAAGGTGATATTTCTTCTGGAAATTAATGTTCACTTCCTCCTTTTAAATCAAAGCCAGGATAATATGCTAATAACAAAAAATTTCTGATGCAGACTGCTTATGAAAGAGAGAATAAGCATCTTTATTCCAACTGAGGCATTTTAAAATTAAATCTTCTTGAGAGGGAATTTAACAAAAATGTCAGTAAGTAAAAAGCCTATAAGTGGTTTGGTTTTGGTTGTTTTTTTTTTTAATTCTGAAGTTCCCAGCTGAACGAGGTCTCAGTAGGATTTTGTACTCCTTTAGGAGAACCAAGAGGTTATGTGTTGGTATTACCATTCTGTCTTTCTGAAGCTGATCACTGAGCATTCCATTAAGAATTGTGGTATGAAACTGCATATTTCTGTTCATCCAAAACTGATAAAGGTGGTTGTAAACTGTGCATTCACATGAGGTATTGTGATACAAAATGCTGTCTTTGGCAGGAAAGCCTTTGCAGGTTTTCCGACTTCCATCCCGATTCATCATCTCAGCTGTGTTGATACACTGTTTATAGGACCATCATAAAACCACTGGTGTACAGGACAAACAACACACCCCAGAATTTGCTAGAGTGACATCAAAGGGTTTGCACCAGGTTTTTAGCTGTTTTCACTGACAATAATACTCTACTTTGAAATGACCCGCTTAGGAAACAGTGCCTAATCTGAATGTAAATGTCTTTTTGTCACTGTGCAAACTTCATGTATGTATACACTGAAAAAAGAAGAATTGTAAATGAAAGATGTATCTTTGTCTTGCTTTAGACAACCTCACTGTGGATTTTTCTGCTCTTTGTTCCGAGATTCAAAGAATCACAGAGTACCGAGAATTGGAAGGACCCAAAGGGATCACTGAGTCCAGCTCTTAAGTGAATGACCCATATGGGGATTAAAATATTCTTCTTTAATGGAAAACTGATCAAAGAGAGCTTTTGCACATCATGAGAGTGCTATAAATTTTCAGTGTTGATTTTTCTAACTCGGTATCACATCCATCATCTGTCTTGTACCCTGATAGGTTATACTGGAGCATGTTGGTCCCATGCAGAAGACTATTGTTCATATACAGTCCTATGAAGAAGCACTTCAGCTACCAGGGATGAAAATGCAACCTTTCTCAGTCTTCAAAAGAGCAAGAAAACTCTTGAGAGAACTGAAGAAATTAGAAAAAATTACTAAGGAACAAAATGACCTACTGGAGGTAATTGCTTTCTTTTTTTTATTGTCACCTAAATCACCTTTATTTTATAGTAATTTTGATCCTTAAATAATATCGCTTTTATTGCTTTAGTTATGACTATTATATCTTCTGCATAGTGTTTTGGGGATTTTTTTTTGTTCTTTTTTTTCTTTCCTGTTTAATTTGATATTGCAACAAAGCACACTGAGTAGTCTTGAAATACATTTCAGTTTTCCAACTCAGTCCCAGCTGACAACCTGGAGTTGATTTATGCACGTTCCCACCTCAGCAGAGGTACGAAAATTCTCAGGTGGCCCATCCATTTCTTGGCAGGATGATGACAGCACCTAGAAGAAGGTTACATTGTCTTTGCTGATATGGTTTTCCTAACCCATTACAGTAAAGCAGAATGCTTTAGAACATCTAACTGGGCATAAGAAAGGCCAGGCAGACACCAGTGACAGCGAAAATGTGAATGTACATCTTTGATTTCCAGTTTGTGAAATTAAGAGCACCACACAAAGAAAAATAGTGAAAACATGCCACATGATTAGTGCATACTTGGAGTTCAGAAAAAAAGCAATAACTATATGAGATCTGGATGATCCTTGTGATCCCCCCTTTTTTTTTTTTTCTAATCCATACAGCTTCTTAGGTCTGAAAATAGGGATGTGGTAAAATGTACCTTTCCCAGAGTTACCAGATCAAATGCTTGAAAATTTTCAAAACACTTTAAAACCATCAGAAACAGAGTGCTTTGCAATTGAATTGTTATCATGACGCGTGTAACTGGTTTGTGTGGAGCATTGGGTCAAGTTCTTTATTTTTCTCCTTTTTGTAAAGCTGTAACCTTTTTTTGCTCAGCATTTGCCTTTACCTTGTAGGCATCCATCAATCTGGAGCTGAGTGAAATTTCTCTGTGAGAAAACAGATTGGAAAAATTGCAATTCTTGGCAGCTGGTGTATGAAACTGTGCAAAAGAGATTTTCCAGTGCAGTTAAATGGTTTGAAAGCAGCAGTTATACAATACAAGTGTAGTACCAGCTGGAAGTAACAAAGGATAAAGCCATTACAAGATGGCATTTTTGAATGCTGCATCAAAAAGCTTCCTGCAGAATTATATACCTGGGGTTTCTTTCCCTGGGGATCAGTGTGTGTGGATGAGTTTGCCCATATTTTATTGTGGATGACGCAATGGGATAGTGCACTGGGAACTTTTGTGTAATTAAATTGCATTGTAACACCTGAAAGAATATAACAGAAACAAAAACCTGTACCAGGTATTGCAGGTGCTGTGGGGCAGGATTTTCGGTGGCTTAGATGATTGCTGAATGTTGCCCTCTGATTTTTATTATGGCTTGTTAAGTGCCACACCTAAATAGCGTCATCAGGAAGAGGAGCTGGAAGCCACATCTGCTTCTGCTGGTTTTCTGTGTAAGAGAGTGGCACTATTTGCATATCTGTTGGCTTACTGAGCTCATTTTCACTCAGCTCTTCCAAGACAAACACACTGCAGGCAGGTGGGCCTTTTCCATGGGTAGGTCTTCTGGTGTTACCACAAAATGAAAAGTCAAGAGCAAATGTTAAGAAGGAAGTAACTCAAAAGAGAGGCAACACTTGCAGGAAGAGATTAAGTCCGACAGATATGGTATAATTTGGTCTATTGGATAAAGGATAAAATCAGATTTTCTTGGTCCCGAGTGGAAGGCAGGGAACAGGTGAGTTATCTTCAGGCAAATGACTTTATCACATATTGACCTATGATGAAAGTCTGTATACAAAATATTCATATTCGAAGTTAGCCAAGGAAATTTGAGGTAGTACTCACTTAACCTAATACTAAACACTCCTATTCATATGGAAGTGAAGCTGTGGGTAAGAGAATCTCCCTTTTAGAACGACTTGAAAACTTGGCAGGAGAAGACCTATTCTGGTTTTTTTCCTCCTCTGATTCTTTAGCTGTGGCACAAAGATTATAGGCCACAAATAAATATTTTTCTCTTCAATTTGGCTTTCTTTTATTAACTGAGGAAAATAGGTTTTTCTTTCTTTTAAAAGCTATAAGTAAGATAATAATGATTCCTTAGAATCTTATTTGTCTGTGTTTTCTTGAGAGGGAGTGTTTTTTGAAGAAGTGGCTCTGTTCTGTTCATAGCTCAAGGAGAGACTCTTTGCTCTGAAAGTCAGAGTCTGAGCATACTTTGCAGTGAGATTTTGACCTGCCAGGTTGTTCAGGTGCTGTTGTCAGCAGGGTTAAGTTCAAGCCTGTTGACTTCATTGTTTCTTCATTACCTTTTGCGGACACCTGAGGAACAGTCCTTGGATAGTCTTTGTTTCTCAGCCTGTGGGTCAGAAAACACAGAACCACCAAGGGCTGTGCCTATCCAGCGTTTTCACAAAATATTTTGATTTGTGACAATACCTAATTACCAGAGACACCATGACAGGCTGTGACTGACAATAGGAGTGTGTGGGGATTGCCCTCAACAGTCAAGCTGGGGGTCGATGAGATTTTGCTGTTCCTGTCAAGCGAGTAAAAGTGAATGTAGCTGTTTGTAACATGTGATATGCTTTCCTATAAGCCATGTAAGAAGTGGAAGTTCACATGGTGGGACTGCTTATCATTTTTAGGGGAAGTATTCAAATTGTCAGATACTGTAGTTGGCTTATCCCCTGAGCTGCAGTGTCTGCCTGGTGCACAGCACACATCAATTTTGGTCAGTGCAGAACTAGCTGGCAGTAAGGAATGCAACACCAGTAAAAAACAGGTAGGCTTTCTAACATGATATGAAACACTGTAATTTCTCTTTTCCCCCCTCCCAACCTTTTCTAAATTGTAATGAATGTGATGAAATATACTTTATTTCCATTTTGGAGCCAAATTTGTAGTTCTACTCTGGAGTAAGCAAAGATGTGATTCTAGGAAGAATAATCCACCGTACTTCGACTTGTGAGTAGAGCAGTTTGTTTGTCCTTAGCAAGTGAATAATAAACTTTGTGAGTTTGTGCAAAGTTAGCAGAACAAACACAGTTTCTGTTACACGGAACTAGAGGTGCAGAGGAGGCTGCACTGCTCTTCAGTTCACCTTTGCTGTGTCACTGACTAGTTTGTTTCTGTGCTCCTTAATTCAAAATGATTTATGAAGATTACTATTTCACAGGAAACTGTAAAGAAAACAGAAGAATGTGAGCAAGAAATTGAGAAGTTGAAACAGCTCTTGAAGAACCACTTGGTTGAAGTATCACATGAAGATCAACCACAGGCTCAGAAAACTCACTGTCCAGAGGTGGGTTTCATTGTTTTGTCTCTCATGTGTGCTACTTGTCCTGACTAACACTAATCATGATGATGCAGAGCACTGAGAAATAGCAGTGTTCTTGCCTTCCCCACCAGAGTCAAGCAGACAATTGAATGCCACAGTGTGACCATGCAGTTAATTACAGTTAATATTAGTGTGAAAGTTGGGTATGTCTTTCATAATATACTCCTTATTGATTTTGATGTGTCATTTGTACCTGTATCAATTTCTAAGAGGAACTGAGTGCTGTTTTCATGACAGCTGACAGCTGTTTTGGTGAAACAATATGCAGCACTGATACCTCACCTGTGCTCAGCATCCCACCAATTTTCCTGAGGTAGCAGCTTGGGACAGTGCATAAGGAGAGGACTGAGTCCATTTCTGATTACTGATCATGTAATGGTACTTTTGGGAATTCTGATTAGGGTTAGATTCATTAGACTCCTTTCCTTCCTCACCACCGCACTGTGTTTTCATCAGCTGATAAGCATGTGTTGCTTTTCTCCGTGCACTTTCTGTAATGGATGAATTAATTTGTTAATGCAAAAATAAGATGTGTTTTAAGGGCAGCACTGCAGAAGTCAGGAAATTACTGATTAAATGTAATAACTATTTATAAAGTGCCTCTGAAATGCTCAGCTTTTTCCAGTCAGTCACAGTAAAGTCAATACACTTCCATTGTACTTGCCTAATAACTATAATCACTCAGTAGGCTCCTGAGTACGTCTGCTCTGCTGTCAGCTGGTTGGGTGCTGAAGGCCTGATGTAGTACTAAGCATGACTCATTTCCCGGTTCTTACTTGTTTTTGTCTTTGAGTGTAGGATCTTCTGTTTAATAGCTCTTGTTTTAGCAGAAAACCCCTTTCAGAATTGCAGCACTGTGTGTGTAGAAGTGGGCGATGGAACTGCCCATCCTGTTGAGACGTTTTGGATAAAGAAGTGATGTTAATAAAGATTTGGTTTCTGAGGAAGTCATGGCTAATTAAGCTGGAAAAACAGTAGGTGGTAAATGTATGCTGGAGAGTCTCCTGCTGCAATGAAACAAACAGATATGTTATTCTTAGTGGGCATTTATAAAAATATGCCAAATTGTCGTAGATGGCTGTTTCTTCATTCCAGTGACATTTTCTTGCCTCTACCTTTGCAAGATTTTATCTTGTGGTTTTGAGTGTACAAAAGGACAAAAACATCCTTATCTAAGCAGAGTTCCCGTGTCCTTTGAAACTCTGCTGGAGTTTCTGCCTCCCCCTTCCCTGTCATGCCACCAGGTTTGAGTTATTAACAGAATAAGCTGTAGTCAAGAGAGAGCCAGCAGTCTTACTGCTTTTATCTGTCACAGATTATTACTTGCATAACATCATTAATGATAGGGCATGGTGTGGAGTCACTGCTGTTCTGATTTCAAGCCCAGCATCAAAGCTTGCTCTGATCAACTGAGCCCAGAGTGTCATGGGATATTTAGCCAGGTTTTGGTTTTCCAAGCAAGCAACAGTGCTTCAAAGAGCTTTAGCACTTTCAGTAATTAAGAGAGGAGAGCAATTTATTCCTTGCCCTGTCTTACTCTGTTATTTGCTGTGCTTTCTTTGCTCACCTGGGGGCTGGGTGGCAAGGAAAGCCATAACAGAAAACTCTAAGGGCAGAACACTGGCTAGAGCAATTGTCATGGCCAGGGTGGAGAACAAGACAGGTTTATTCCCCCCTTTGTTAGTGCAGAGTTACTTGGATTATTGTTTAGTCTCTGCAGAACATTCAGTATTTTTCCTTGCACTTTATTGGGGACCATTTCTCCCAGTATCACATTCAAAGACATGGGGTAGTTTTGTCCCTAGACATGTCCCTAAAACCATCAAATGGGTTTGTTTCCTTTCTTTAACTTCAGCACAGACTCAGCCCTGAGCTACCATTTGCCCTCATCAAGGCTATCCTAAGTGCTTAGTGTCAGGTTTTTCCAGGGAAGGTAGCTGGAAGTTAACATCACCTGCCGTGACACACAGAGTAATGTAACCCATCTGCATTCCCTTTGTCCTGAAGGAAACATGTGTTCCCATGGGTATGCAGGACCCAGTTGGAATTAGTTCCAGCCTGCCACAGTTTCCTTCCAGACTGCTGACTGGTGCACTGCAAGTGGCAAGTGCTGCCCTGAGCTCGACCTGTTGCTGCTGTTTTGCATGAATCTGGACACCTCCTGCAGTGGCAATGGGGAACTGTCCCAATGCCCTGAAAAAGGAAAAGGGGGAAATAGCCCCAGCCCCAGTAAGAGGCATCACTGGTGTCATCTGTTACCTTCCTGTTTGGCTAAGTGAGAATAATGGATGCTTACAGGTGTTGTTGCTCCTTAGGGAGAAATGGAAGCTGTGAAAGAAGAGATCATAAAGCTGTGCCAGAGGAAGGAAGATGTCCTTACCGGGATGAAGAATTCCATGGCTGAGCTTCACCAGCGCTTACAGCAAGACGTGCCTGAATCAGCAGATGAATCTACAACCTCTGTGTTAGTGCAGAGTAACTCCATTGGGACTGATGTTTCTGGTCAGCAGGTAAGTGATCATTTACCTGAGAGCTGGAGAGGAAAGGTAAAAACCTTCTTCCTCCTGGAGGAGTGGCGTGTGAGAGAGGAGCACCCCTCAGCTGTGAACCAATACTGGCTCTCCTCCCCTTTGTGCTTCTGAGTGGCCCCAAAACGATTGAGTGTGGTGCATTTCTAGGAGAAGGCAGGAGAAAGGTGCCCGTGGTTATTTTTTATCAGCAGCAGATTCAACATGAAGTTTGTACCAAACAATCAATAGTGAAATGCTCGATGTGTGGTTTCGTGGATCAGTTGTTCTGGGATTTTTCAATAAATTATTTTCATGGAGTGAAAATAAATGTGTCCCTGTTATACCTGGGATGTTGAAGTTTAACAGCATCAAGTCCCAGTTTTCAGGGGTGCTGAGTACCTGCAACTTTCAGTTATTAATGTAGGGGCCAGATGTTCAGTGGATCCCCAAAAGTGGACCCCAAGTGGTAACTTTCTTTTCATTTACAGGCAGAAGGGAAGAGGCTTTTACTATTCTTGTCATAGTTAATTGGGTTGTCTCTCTGTGTATTTTTGTAGTTGAAAAAAAGAGGAGTGGTATCTCTTCTGCCTTCTTTAGATGAAGAATCAGAAGACTGTTCTTTCCACAGCAAGGTGAGTTCAGTATATATCTTACATATACAGCTGTGTATGTGAGATAGAAGATTTTGGTAGAGGATGAACTGTGAAAAATGTGTAAATATGAAATAATTTCAGAACAAATTGAAATATCTGTTATCACTCCGGGATACGAAGATATTGCACTCAAGGCAGCCTACCAATATTCCAATGCCAGTACTATTGGAATATTACACAGCACCTCGTTCTGTGATGTGTGATTCTGCTTTTGGTGGGATTTCTTATACAGTAAAAATCCCCTTATGGAAATGTTAGTGACAAAATATGGGCCTACAGACCAATGTTCATATGTGGGGGTGGGCTTCAGACAGAATTAGGCAGCCTCTGAATGGCTAAAACATAAACAAAACCACAAAAATTATTTGTGTGTTTGAGCTGAAGAAAAAAGGGTATGATCAAGCTATTGGGAATGAGGTTAAAATAGGAGAGATTTGTGGGAAAATGGGAGAAACTGGGAGATACTGTCCAACAGCCTGCTCTGAATCTGGGGAGTCTGAGTGCCCAGGTGAACTGCAGAGGAGCAAAGCTGAGAATAAAGATTCATGATGAAGTTAACTGCTTTTGGGAAAAAAATTCCATGGCTAGACAGTGCAAAGAAGTCCAGACAGCTTGGATAGAGCTGGTGCCTCACTACTCTGATCCAAGCACTTCAGTGTCAAGCTTTCTGATTCTGCACCTTCACTGATGCAGGTTTTTTTACATGTAGGACTTTTTAGGGGACAGGACAGGAGAAAGATTATTTCTTGTTTGGATATTTCTATTTATTTTTTAAATAATGTAAAAAAAATGGGAATACTCTGAGGTCTCTAGAGAAAACTCTCAGTGTCATTCATCTTGTAGCAGAGCTATAGAGCAAGGGAAGAGGGGAGAAAGGCAGAAATAGAGCAAAGTGTTACTGGAAGTTTGCAGTATTTTACACTGCCTGAAGGCATATCTGAGCTTCCTGTTCAAAAACTAAAGCTGAGCTGTTACTACTTTCAAAGGGAAGTCCAGCCACAGAGCAAGATGCCAGCTTTTGGCCTTCAGAAAGAGATGATGAAAGGCACAAGGAAGACAGTGCAACCTCTTGGTCTTCTGGTACCTTGTCAGATGGCGTTGTTCAGGTAATGCACTCAGGTTCATCTCCATGGGGATGGGAACTCATCTTTGTGGAAAGGATCTGGGTACTGCTGAAGTCTGCAAAGGGAGAGAACTGTAGGAATGCAGGACAAGATTGCCTTATTCATAAATCTTGCCATTTAAAATCTCTTTTTCTGTTGCACATGTTGGTTGGACCAGTGACCTAAAGGGTCTTTTCCAGGCTAAATGATTCTTTGATTCTAATTCCTTTTAGCCATACAAACCCCACAAAGATAAAAATGCATGTTTAGTAGCAGCAATTTGTTTCACTAATTCCTGGAAAGTCCCTAAAATGTGGGGGATGATTTGTGGAAGAGATTCTCTTGGTATGTGAGAAAATCAGCATCTAAGACACCCAGTCAGCTACAAGTTTGGTTCCACTCTGCTCTATTCTTCTTGGTGTCTCAATAATGTTGTGATAGGTTTGATTGTTCTCTACACCAGTGTTATGGGCATAAAAAAACTGTCTGTGAATACTCTTGGGCCAAGACCAGGATAGGTTGAGTGGCTGCTGCTCTTTGAGGCTTCTCTAGCACAACAAGGCAACAGATCACAGAATCACAGGATCATTTAGGTTAGAAAAGACCTTCAAGATGAGTGAGTCCCAGCTGTAAACCTCATGCTAACAGGTCCACGACTAACCCACGTCCTGAGGTGCCCACATCTCCACTAAGAACGATAGAAATATTTCCACTGTTGCCTCTGTCTCTGCAGGATGAGGATGTAATAATTGAATCGCCCAGTAAACAGGGTGAAGAGACATCTCTGCCAGCTTTGGAGAGCACCGAAGGCCCTGGCACAGGTGATGGCAGTCTGGCTATGGTGAGTTTGGAGGCCTGAAGCAGCTGAACAAGGTCACCTTCTGAGACTGTTGTATGACCCATCTCGTGGGTAGAGGCTCTGTTCTGTTATGGTGATGCTGCTGGAGTTTGTTGCAGTATGATATGGTAGGATACCTGCAACCTTTTTTGGGGCTTTTTCATATTTTGATGCTTTGGGTGATGATAAATTCTGATTTTCTCCTTGAAAATGCGATTTGCTAAGGAGCAAAAGGAAATATTTTCAGGAAGTAAGCTGCTGGCATTCACACAGGCACGAATGGAGGGGTTCAAGAAATATAAACATATGTCAATTATGGGATTTTTAAATGTGAATCAAAGGAGAAATCAAGGACATTGACACTCATACATATTGCTGCTTTGTGTAATAAGTCATGCAGAGGCTAAGGCAGGAGTGTGCAGCAGCCTACAGGTTATATACAAAAGAGTGGATGGAGACAGGGATGCTCCAAGAAGGCCAGGACAAACAGACTGGTGGCAGAGCGGCCTCAGCTCTTGGAATCTTAGAATCCTGGAATTGTTAAAGTTGGAAGAGACCTCTAAGATTATCAAGTCCAACTGTTAACCCAGCACCACCATGTTCACCACTAACCCGTATCCCTAAGTGCCACATCTACGCGTTTTTTGAACACTTGGAGTAATGCTGATTCCACCACTTCCCTGGGCAGGCTGTTCCAATGCCTGACCACACTTTCAGTGAAGAAATTTTTTCCAATATCCAGCCTAAACCTCCCCTTGGGCAACTTTGAGGCCATTTTCTCTGGTTCTATCCCTTGTCTGGGAGAAAGGACCAACTCCCACCTCACTGCAACCTCCTTTCAGGTAGCTTAGAGAGCAGTAAGGTCCCCCCTGAGCCACTCTGGTTATCCAGGACTCCTGGTAAATGATTGTAGATGGTTTGATAGCTCTTCCACCAGCTCCCTCAGTACCCCTGCGTGGATGCCATCTGACCCCACAGACTTGTGCATGTCTGAGTGGCACAGCAGATCAGTGACCATTCTCCCTTGGATTATGAGGATTTTGTTCTTCTCCCTGTCTCTGTCTCCCAGCTCAGAGGGTTGGGTACCCAGAGAAAAACATTGGTCTTGCTATTAAAGACTGAGGCAAAGAAGCCATTAAGTACCTCAGTCTTTTCCTCATCTTCTGCTGCTGTGTTTCCCCTGCATCCAGTGGATGGAGATTCTCCTTAGCCGTCCTTTTGTTGCTGATGTATTTGTAACATTTTCTGTTACCTTTTACAGCAGTAACCAGATTAAGTTCTGGTTGGGCTTTGGCCCTTCTAATTTTGTCCTCACATAACCTCACAGCATCCCTGTGGTCCTTGTGAGTTGCCTGTCCCTTCTTCCAGTGGTGATCTACCCTATTTCTGTGCGAGTTCCAGGAAAAGCTCTCTGTTCAGCCAGGCCAGTCTTCTTCCAGTTTGCTTCCACTGGTGAATCTCCTCCTCAGAGTCCCTAATGCTTCCTGACCTTTCAACTTCCTCTCACAGCTCCCCCACCAGGCTGAGCAGATGGTCCAGCTGCTCACCTTACATAGCTGGTGTCCCTACTGCCTCCCAGTGCCAGTGCCAGGCTCTGGCACTCCCTGCAGCCCCAGACCTGGATGGCTACATTTTTTGTGGGAGCTCTGCCTGGATCACCACATCCTTCCTGGCACATGCTGAGGATGTGGCTTTTGGCCAGGAGTGATGGGACAAGGAGTAATGGTTCTAAACATGGACAGTGAACTTAGATTGGTTATTATTGAAGAATTATTGAAGAATTACTTTACTGTGAGAGTGGTGAGGCACTGGAACAGGTTTCTCAGAGAAGATCTCTTGTGGATGCCCCATCCCTGGAAACATTCAACGTCAGATTGGACAGGGCTCTGAGCTGATCCTAATGGAAGGTGTCCCTGCTCACAGCAAAGGGCTTGAACTAGTTGGCTGTTAAAGGCCCCTTCCCACCCAAAGTATTCTAGGATGACACTGATAGCTGAAACAATGCATTTTTGCCCCCCTTTTTTTCAGCCAAATCTCATTTTAACATGGACCTTGTACACTACCTCTGACCATGTCAGCTGCCTGAATGGATGTTCTAGAGCCACAGGAGCACACAAGTATTTTTTTTCTTGTGGTGTCATGCTTTATTTACTTACCAACTTCCAGTGTTTGCATGTGTGGGGGCATATACAGACCTGTGCAGCCTCCCAAGCAGCTGCTGATTATCTCCAAGCACTTTGGACTTCTTATTACAGAAGCGTGCAATGCAATATTGCTTCCTAAAGGAGGGCAAATAAGAAGAATTACCCAACATTTAATACTTAAAATACACCATTTTTTAACTAGGGTGACCTAGAACCTGAATAAAGCCCATTTGACAGTTGGAACACCCGCAAGTAGCTTCTAAGCATTGCCCAACAGCATGCTTTGCAGCTCCAAACTGCACTGCTTTTACATATAACTCCCACAGAAAAACATCTCTCCTCGGGGGAGAGCTGGTTAATGGTGAGTCATCCACTTCCTGTGCACTCAGGAATTACCTGGTGCTCAGGTATAGCCCTGCAAATGCAAATCGCTGCCTGGAAACCTGTTACACCAGATCCTGGATCTCCGGGCTGTTGAGTTTCCCTTTCTTTTTGCCTTCTTTTTTTTTTTTTTCTTTTTTCCCAAGTCTGGGAACAAGGTGACACAGTTGTTTCGGAGCTCTTGTGAGTGTGAAAGTTAATCATTTCTCACCGGGGAGGGGAGGGGAAAGGAATTACAAACCGGAGGGTTAACCATGTTCCTTTCATGTGCTTTGCTTCAGAGCCAGCAGCTGCCTCCAGTCCCCAGCGTCGCCCTGGGCTCTCGAGGGAAAGCCCTGGATGGCGGGAAGCCCGAGCCAGAATCCGTCCTGCTGGTGTGCCAGGCCCAGGTTGCCGAGCTGGAACAATGGCTAGACAAAACTAAAATGTCCCTGAGGTCAGACCCTCAGACCCCCCGCGCGCAGCAGATGGTGGAGCCGCAGCTTGCGGATTGCCAGGTAAGGCGGAGGAGTGGGAGCAGTGGATTTGCAGCTACCACCCAAAGCAGGCACCCTTCCCTGGGGGGTGTGTCTGCAGAAAAGCTGTGCTTGCTCCTCTCTCCCTGCTGCACGAGCCTCATCACACCGTGCAGAGAGCAGGTGACTGCTTGGCTTCAGGTTCAGGTGCAGCTTTGTAAGGCCTTAGGTAAAATACCTATTTTTAGAGTTGGGATCTGTATGCATCCAGGGGATTTAGGTGGAATTCTGGAGTATTTGTAAAGCTTTGGGGTTTTTTGGATTGTTTTCAAAAACATGACTCATCATAGTTTTAATCCTCTATTAAAAGGCAATTTTTCATTGGTCTTAATCATTATAAATCAGCTAGAAACAAAAGAGTATTTTTTTTCTTTTGACAGTTTCACTCTGTTTCTGTCAGAGTAATTTAAAAGACTGGTATAAAAGAGCTTCCAAGATGGTAAAATTCTACTTTTGCACTTTTTGCATAGGTAGAGAGATGGGTCTTTTCCCCTGCCCTCAGTGGTGATATTTGGACCTACTACATCACTACATCACATTCACTGCCTCTTGCCCGTGGCAGTGAAACAAAGGGAGTGGGTGGTACCTGTTGGTGAAAATGGGAGGAGGAAAACACGACTGGCATGAGGGGCTGGGTGGGAGGCAGTCCTGGCATGCAGCAAGTGCAGATTTAAACGAAGAATGCAGGCAAGCCACTCTGAAGCTCCCTGTGGTGCCAGTCTGGTGTGCCAGTTTGCTTCAAGCACTGAGTCTACCTAGAGCAACAAAATTCACTCACCATAAAGGAGCCAATACCAAAATGTCCCCATTTTAAATTACCAGGAGACATTTCCACCTGTTTTGTCGCTGGTTTGGGTGTTGTTTTTATTTTTTAATAAGAACTGAGTCCCTGCCAAGAGGTGCCCCTGTGATTTAGCCAAGTGCTCAAGTGCTGAACTCTGTGGGAATTAGGATGTTGAATGCACCTAAATATCTGGATGCATCTGGATCCCGTTCAGGGTTTGTGTCAGCACAGGCCTCAGCAGGGCAGTTGCAGCTGGTGAGAACAAGCAGGCTTTGGACAGCTCTAAGAGCTGCTCAGTTCCCGTTGGCTTGAGCTGTCTGGCTCAATGTAAAGATGAGAACTCAGGGGAGGAAGAGAATTTTCTAACCTAATCAAGACCTACACGAAAAAGTACACACTAAAACAAAGAGAAATATTCTCTAGATACGGGCATGTGATGTAAAGCAGTTAATTTATTACAGTTAGTTACTTTGAAGTTGAGCCACGATACCTGTCTCCACATTCACCTTAAAAACATGAGTTTAAAGTATGCAGAGGTGCACTTTGATTCAAAGCAGCTTGAATCAAAAACCACATCCCAGCAGTTTACAGTGGCCTGGCTGACACATGGGAACATTGCAATGTGTTGGTAGTTCAGCATGGTTCCTCCCAGAGGGTGATGTGAGCAGTCTGTGCACTGCCTTTCTCCCCCACTGAGGTGTGTTGTCTTCTTGGTTCACATTCAAATGAAGTCTGTAATTTCTGCTCTCCTCCATATCTGAATTAATATAACTTCCTGCAGATGCTCTTGTTTGAAACAGTGTTAAGACTAACTGTGTATAAAATGTAATTAATTGTTCAGAATAGAAAGGGTCTATATTGGAGGAAATCTAGGGGAGGCTACAGCTATTTCTCTTGTCTATACATTTCTGTTCTTTTAGGACAGGGACAGTGTGAGCATTGCCTTCAGAATGTTGTCAGGAGAGGAGTGTTGTACTTCTAAGAATGAATAATGATCTGCTGTCCCTTCTAGGTGAGGTTATCAGAGATTGAACAAAAGGTCCTCTCTTTACTGGAAGATTGTGGAGATAGTGCAGATTACCAACAAAAGACAGAGGCTCTTTCCATGAAGCTGAAGGAAGTGAAGCGCAATTTGGAAAATGTCCAGATGATGCTTCAGGACAAGTACAATGAAGAGCAGGTAAAGCAGATGAATGCTGTGCAGGGTAAGAGTGAGAGTCATGGTGCTTTGATGGTCTGTAGTTGCAGAAAAACAGTTAGAGCTCACCATGTGAAGCAAGGAAGGGAGAGAAGTCAAACAGAAGTCAAACAGAAATGCCAATTCTACTTTATAGTGCTGTATAATTACTTGCAGTTTGTAGCAAGTAGTGGATTTTTAATGAGTCTCTGAACAGCATCTTTTCGGCTTTAAGTGCTCATTGACAGACGTCAATGTTTTGCAAGGAATGTAGGAAAAGGACTGAGGTTTTGGTTTGGTTTTATATACCTTTAAAATGCCATGGTGTTTGTCTGGGTTAGTATCACAGCAGAGAGGCCTTTCAATTACTTTTTCTTTGCAGAATGCATAAACAGCAAGGACAGTGACTCTGGCACAGCTGCACAGTCTTTGCTAAGTTTCCCAGTGGGTGGGACAGTAACTCCTGATTTCAGAGCTCATTCCCTCTCTGTTGTACAAGGGATCAAGAAGCCCACCTGATGTGTTTGTGTAAGAGTAGCCTCAGTCTCTCCAGTGCTGGAGGAGCACAGGGAGCTTGCATGGCCCAGGAGAGAATTAGTGCTGGCAAAGGCTCCTGTTGAAATACCTCTGTGAGCACAGACAGATGGAGAATCCAGGCACATGACCAAAGTTATAAGTAAAAATTTCACATCCCTATAATTTGGTCAAACAATAAGAATGGAAGATTAGTATCACCTTATCTGGTAACTGGCAAAGGCAACCAACTGTAACTGTTGGGGGAGAAATGTGAGGACCTTGGCAGCGGGTTAGAACGGATTAAACTTTCAGTAAATAGAACTGGACAAAAATCTTTGCAAAAGTAGCAATTGCTGCCGATTCTGTGTATGGTAAGTCCGAGACAGCTCCTCTTTTGCCCTTTCCCCAAACTGCACCTGAGGGGTTCTGCTCTCTTGTTAAGTCTGGAAGCTTTTCCCCACTGAGTCTCTCTTTACAGGTTAACAACAGGGAGAGGATGGACCCAGAGCCCCTTGAGATCCTGCACTCAGATAGTTTCAGCGTGGCCCAGCCGGCCCTTTCCGAACAGCCACTCGGTTGGCACAATGGCCTCCAGCACCCTCAGGTAATTCTCCTCCCATCCAGGAGCCAGGCTGCTCCACACCCCTGTGGGTGGGGGAAACAGCTGCATTTACAGCTTCTGCAAAAGTTTGTCAGGATGCAGAAAGGTCTCACTCCTAAAATCCCTTATCCAGAAGGTTTAGTAATATTGCAAAGCAGGTGGGACCCTGACATTTGCCTTGTTTCATAATGATTCAGATGGCATCACCATCCCTCCAGTCTCCTATCCTTGAAGCACTGATGTGTTATGAAATCTGAATCCATGTATTGACATTACTTTTGAAGATGAATTTGAAGTTAAAGCTTTGTTTATGTTTTCCCACGTGCTAACTCACAAGGACTTTGTGGTTGTTAGTACAATAAAAAAATCCTGTGATGTTCTGTGCTCTGCAAACTATCTTCTAACTATCTGAAAAATTAGCTTTTGCCATTTTGATGCTATTAGAATAGAGTTGGAGAAAATTATCTAGCTTGAGCTGCTAGAATTGCTCACTTTTCACTCAGCACTCTCCTTTTGACTGGTGGAAATCATATTTGAGCAAATCCCCATTTTCCCTTGCCAGTCTTTCTGTCTAAGGATTGCAGCAAGTGGCCCTTAAATTTCCAAGTCTGCATAATTTGTTTCTGATTGATGGGTTTTGCTTTTAAATCTTCAGCTCAGGCAGAAATACATTCCATAAAAATACATGTTTGCAGAAAACTGTTTGTTTTGTGAAGTCATGTTTACACATAAACTGCACTTTATTCTGACAGATGTATTCTTATTTTCATCGCTAAACGATTTCACTTAAAATGTGATTGGAAAAGCACAATCATCATTTCAGATTATTACAGCTCAAATAACTGTTCATGCTATTCTCTCTGCACAGGATCTGAAAGTAAAAGCAGCTGAGCAGAAAAGCCTCATTGACTTTATTGAATCGTGCGTGGAAAAAATGCAGCCACAGCTTGAGGACGGCGTGACTCAGAAATCAGAATCCAGGTACAGAATAAGAAACTCAGTTACCAGATTTGGTGATGGGAAACTGCCTAAACCTGCTGAAGGTTTGCGGTGGTGCCATTGGTTCTGTGTGCCTTTAGAGAAAAAATGGCACAAACTGGGGATTCCTGCCATCAACAGTCTAGAGAAATGGAGGCTCATTCATGTGACACCCTCCTTGATCCTGGGCTGACTCCAGTGTTCAGAGTCAGTCTGGCTGTCAGGCACGACTGACACCTGCTGTAAATTAAAACAGGCCCCCCTGGAGGTGAGCTGGGTATGTCTGTTCACAGCCATTGCTGTACAAATGCACAGACACACCCAGCCACGTTCAAAGGCAGCATGAAAAGGGGACATGGGGATCGTGCACCTTCCACTGTGGAACTGAGACTTGCTACAGGACTGTGCTCCTCATGTTGTCATTCACAGATGTGGAGGCTGCCAGCAGGCCTCTAGGATGTTCCATGGGAAGGGAAAAGCCCAAAGAAATGTATAAAAGCTTGGGTTAAAGATCACCCATGCACTTGTTTCCAGGCTGGTTTTTAGGCAGGATAAAGAGAAATTAATTTTATACAAGAAGCCTTACAAACCTGGTTTTACTTATTCTGTTTCAGTATTTGCCATTCTAACAATGTTTTCTCAATACAGCAGTGGAGAATCTGATTCAAAGAGCAAGCAGGCTGATCCCACCTTGGCTCCAAAGGATCAAATGGGAAATAAATGGCAATATTTACAACAAGAGCTGTCATCAAAGGTGAAATCTCCTCTCTGCCAGCTTGTGGAACCTCAGGTTTGTTTAAGTTCAGTAAAACACTCTTTCTGTGGGCTGTTGTTTGTGGTAAAGATAGCAATTAGTGTATCTTCCTGTGTCACCTTAGCATGGCTCTTCATCAGGTAACTGAAATCTGTGCAAGCTTTCTCCAGAGGAGATTGTTACTGGCATAGTGTTTTCATAATTGCCTTTTAATTTTACTTTGAGGTAAATCACGTCTCTGAAGTAGTGACTACTAAGCACAGTGTGGGAGCACCTGGCAAGTCTTTGTAGTTAACATTCAGACTAGATGTTACCTGCTTCATTCTTTCAACAGAACTAAGAGAGTCAGCCAGCAAGCTCCCAGCTGATTTTTTTGGACGTGGGTTAAGTCAGTGAAGTGGTTTAAGTTCCCCCAAGTGAGAACGTTTTGGTCAGAGCAAATCTCTGGCTGAAATTGTGTTCTGCCATTCACCGTTGTGTTCTCTCGTTCTCACATGTCAAAAGCAGAGTTTGGGCTGCAACAAGAGCGCGTTGTGTTTATGTTCTGAACTGACTGCAGAATTTTACTGCTTGGACAAAACTGCAATTCCTGTTATTAACAGTTTTGTTCACATTAAATTGGAATAATTAGATTTCTTGTTCTCTGATATTGCTGCTATACATATCAGCAAATGAATGTCAGCTCTTTTGCAGGCAAGACTTAACCTTGCAGTGGGGTTGCCTTAACCCAAACTACAGCTGTAGCCCTTACAGCTGGGAATCAGAGGCTCCTTTTTCAGTCAGTCTCCCATCAGGGCATAGCCTGCCCAACTTCTGCCAGTAAAAAGGGATCCCTACTATCCAGGTGCTTTATATTAGTGCCTTAAAAGTTTCATGTTAATGCTTTTTGAGAGGAGTGTTATTTCCTTGCCCATAGCCCTGTCTTCAGTTGAGCTGTTCACCCAATTTCAATCTTCTTTCTCCAAATGTTAGATTACAACAAAGATGAACATGTTGCCCCGAGGGACATTCACAGGGGCAGGAACCCCAACTGTGGAAGAACTGAAAACTTACACTGTCCAGCTGGGAGACCTGAGCCAGGAAGCAAATGTGGTGCATGCACAGGTAAAAATGGCATGTCCTGGCATTGCAAAAAAATACCAGATTCTGGAAACAAGACATTGCTTGGACACTGAGGAACAGTCAATAATCATATTATTGCAAGCAGCAATCCTCGAGCTATATAGAGCAAGGAAAATGATTTTAATAAATCTGCAGGATCGGAGCTGACAAGACAAATTTCTTATGCTCATTCCTGAGATTAGAGACCTGAAAAACCACAGCCCACTCCCCAATAAATAAAGGGTTATTGTCTCAGCTTTGTCCTTGACAGCTCTGAATGTTACATGCATATAATTGTCTCATGAGTCTGTCTCTCAGTAATTAATTCCATTTTATTATTAACTGACCGAACCTCTAAGCTTACATGAATGACTAAATCTTAGCCATGCCTTGGGTGAAAGTACTGAAAACTTCTGGCTTGCATTTACTCAGGATAACGTGGCAGAGGAAGTCTCTTCCAATTTGGACAGAAAATTGTTTGAGTTGCTTCTGGCCATCAGCCGATGTTTGAATAACATGGAGGAGATGTTGAACACCTCAGTCCTCTCCACGGAAGAGGCAGCCGTGCAGCAGGCTCTTTATGAGGTAACTGTCCCAAGCCATTCTGGGAAGGAGAAATCCCAGGGGATTTCTGTTACAACAGAATATATATGGCCTTAGATTTCCCCTCTGTTTTGCTGGCATTGGTCAGGAATAACGGCACCAAACTGTTTGGTATTGCACAGATTTGGGCTTGTTGCTTTTAACAATCAACAGCTTGAGTCCTGCTGCCTTTTGCAGGTGAGAGTCCTCGGATAGACCATTTTCACTCATCTTACTTTTCTTTCAACCCTTTAGACTCTGTCTGTCGAGCTGCAAAAACTTCACGCTGATCTGAGTGATAAAAAGGATGATCTCCTGAAGTCCATTAGCTGTGCTGGTGGGAGCACAGATGTGTTCTGCGAGTGCTTTAACAACCTGCAGGCACGGCTGGAACAAACTCAAGCTGCCACTGCTTCAAGGAGCAACTCAATGAAAGCTGGGCTGGATCATAATAGCAATTATCTGGTACTCCACTGCCAAATGCACATCTTGTTTCACAGCATCTGTTAGACTTGTCGGTGTTAATGCATTTGGGTTACAGATGAGCAACCTCTAATGGACTTCTTTTTTTTTTTTTTTTTTTTTTTGCTACTAAACAAACTTTTCTTGGCCTCTCCAGAAGCAAATTAATTTTGCTGGTTACAGTGCTGACTGCTGTAGAGGCCGGATCACAGTAGAAAATGTGCATGCAGAAAGTATGGAAGTAACCTGGTACCCCACACAGGCTGAGCTACAAACTAAAGCAAGTTTGTGTGCACAGGGATTAGGCCAAGGAGAGTTTCATGTATTTTTCTGCTGCTGTGTCCTCAGGACAGGCAGCCCTTCTTCCCTTTGGTGCCATGTCTGACACTGGGCTACTTTTAGCAATGTATTGGAGGTTGTTTTGACCCCACTGTATTTACTGTTCCTTTAGATTTTGTGCCTCAGTAGCACAAGACATAGTTTGGAAAATTTGCCCTTTTTTTGTTCTTTGTCAGAAAAGCAGATAATGAGAAGCTTTTCTTTAGATTCTGGTGATGTGCTGTATCAGTTAACTGTTGCTGGAAAACACTCAGATCAGGTATTTAGTCTGAAGTAAGGAAAGAGCCTGGTCTTTGAAATACAGTTTGCAGTGTCCAGCAAAACTTCAGTGTGCTCATCATCTGCAAGATGGCCTGGCTCTTTACTGCTGAATAATAAAGCAGTTCCTTTGAAGAACACTGGGATGTTGTCTCCAAACAGCAGCAGAACTAGTCTAGCAATGTTTATTTATGCAGAACCCATGGAGCTCCATCAGTCAGCCAGTAATGGGCTCATTTTCTTATTTTCAGAAGAGAACAATTTGATAAGTTTCACAGATTTTTTACAGCCATAGAGGATCACTGGGACAGAGTAATCTGCCTTCTTACATTACACAGACTCCAGAATTTCCCTCTCTAAATTACTGCTTTAAGCCAATAATGCACATGCTTTATTTTGTCGGGTTTTTTTAAAGAAGAAAAACGTGCTTTTGCTGTAAGGGGTAACCATGTTGTTTGCTGTGTAATTTTGTCTGGTCATTACTCTATTCCTGATGTGTGATATATTTCTGATGTTTGCTTCTTTTGCAGAATCAAACCAGGCTGCTCTATGATCAGTTAAGTGAGAAAAAAGCTGCTCTGCAACAATGCTTGAATGAACTGCATGGACATAATGTTTCTGAACAGCTTCAGGTAATTTTATTCGAAGGAAAGGAGAGTTTTTACAGCATCAGTTATTATTTCCAGTTTTCTGCAATCTATTAAGTTTCGTATTTTCTAAAGTTTGAGTCTCACCTAGGTTTCAAAAAATTGAGAAAGGAGAGAGTTCAGTATTTGCCACCCTTTTTTTTTTTTTTTCCCCACTACACCCCAATCTGTAGACAGACCTTTTTCAGCTCTTTTAGTTGTTGGAGTGGAGAAACCAGTCTCTCCACGACCTCACAGAGCAAATACACCCCATGATAATAAAGGGGGGAAAAAAAAGAGGTATACAGAGTACAGCACTTCATACATTTGGCCTTCTTATATGCAAAACTAGCTTTTTTTATGTGGGAATAGGACTCTAGTATTTGTATCTACTCATTTATGCATTTATGAGCACTTTGTCATATGGAATTTGACCAGTTAAGCTATTTTCTTTGACCTTTATAGGGATTAGCAGAGAATTAAAAATTAACAGGCTGCATATCCTTCCTAGAATGGTCATTGGCCATCTACCTACTTGTTGCTGAAGCAAAGAGGGTATCTGGAAACTTTTTTATTGCAGGCTCATAACCTTGTTTGGGATTGCTGCCTTGGGTATATTCTGTCAGGTAACCACTCTTGGAAAAGGAATGCCAGATGTACAGAGCTTTCCTTCCTTCAGAGAGGACTTGTCTCAGTTCATTCCTAATTGAGTATTTCTGGTTCATTAAAAAAAACCAAACGGTGTTTTCTGAGTCCATGATTCCTTTTAGTGGCTGCTCTTGAATTAGTCAACTGAAATGCATGGTGAATGTTGTCCTGTGTCATGAACAGTCTTATCCATTTAGTTTATAAAATTGTTGGATCTTCCAAAGTGCTGGCACAGATCCAGCCTCTGGATCCACTGCTCTACCACTGATAACAGAAAGTGTAATGGAATGGAACTCTTCCTAGTACCTTATTTTGTCCTTCTTTCAGAAAGTTGATGCCTGTGCTTTGGAGCTGCAAAACTTTGAAAACCAAGTGGCAAAACTGAGAGGCCATGGAGAAAGGATGCAGTTACCTGTCACCTTAATCCAGGAAGCTTATAAATTAGAGGTGAGAGGACAGCACAGTCTCCACTTACTCAGCAAGGTTTGATTTTACGAAGCAAGGGATTTTCAGCATCAAAAGGCTGAGGGTTATTTTGTATTCTGGGAATGTATGTGTGGGGTTGTGGGATTTACTTCTGTCCTTCGTGAATGGCTTAATTATGTTTACATTATAGGATGTTTTGGATGACATGTGGGGGATTCTGAAAGCAAAGTATGTGGAGCTGAACTGCCCTTCCATCAGTGAAAGCCACTATGAGGACTTACTGCGAGGGTTTGCAGAGCTGGTGGCTATTGGAAGAGAGAGGGTGGCACAAGATCCCAAGCACCTGGCAAAAAGCAGAGCAACTCTACAGTCTCACCTGAAAAATCACAAGGTATAAGATTGTTATCACAGCACTACTTAGATCAGCAGAGCAGGAACAAACACTGCTTGCTGTGAGTGGTTTCTCTCCAGTGAAATGGAGAAGAATAACTGGCTCAGGCATGGGGGAGGGACTGGAATATGTGCAGAAAACAGAGCCGAGGTTTTCAGTAGACCAAAACAGGACCCACTAAAACTATAAAAGAGAGGTTGTTATTACAAATGCAGTTTTGGTGATAAATTACTGCTTTTGCTTACCTCAGAACACGCTGGTGTGTAAGGAAAACACGTCCTTCTGAGTACTGATAGTAAATCAGTAGTGAGGGTCCTGAAACTGGGAGTTGAACCTTTGTTTTCAGCATTCTGCACCTGCATCCTCCCTGTCCTGCTCTTGGCAAGCAGCCCTGGCCAGCACTAGTCACTGGAAGGTGTCTCTGCCATGTCAATGCCTTGATGTAACTGCTCCATGTAGCTTAAAATCCTTAAAAATTCCCTCAAGGTGCTGAGCTCTGCAAACCACTACTCCAAAGTCATAGGAGTCAGCCATAGGTGGTTGTCACTCACAGCTTGCCCTTAGCAAAGCCAAATGTTAGGAATTTGTTTACAAAGCAAAAGAAAACTGCAAAAGCCATTATCTCTACCCTGGTAGGAATGCTCAGGTTGCTCACACAGCCTGTGCCTGGAGTATGGTCCTTGAGTGAAACTCTTGTACTAGTTATTAGTTCTTAATGAAGAATGTCTTGATTGAAGACCCTGAAACCTTTTTTTTTTTTTTGGGGGGGGGGAATATGCTGTGGTGAGATTCAGACATTTACCAAGAGCCATAACTAAATCAAACTGTTACCTTATAGTTGTACAAAAAGATTATTGTTCTCTGCCTACTACTTATTGCTTGAAGCCACCTGGAATCCAGATGAAACAAACTGGATAATGACTGTATGGTGATAACTACCTCATGCTAAACTATAAATTTATCATCTTCCTACAGCATCTCTGAATTTCATACAAACTGAAGGTATAAATGTAGATCTTTCTCTTTAGAAATGCATAAATGAGAGCAGTGGATTCAGCTCATCACTTGTTTCTGACTAACTGCAACATGATCAGTGACTGCCCATCTTGGGGCGGTGCAGAATTTGGGCAGTAGGCTCCTGATTCCAGCTGTGCCCTCAAACTGGCCTCTCAGTGAGTCCCCTCCTGCTGTGGGGGTGTGATCTCTCTTCAAGAGCAAACCTTACCTTGTATTTTTCAGGACTTCTTCCGCAGCCTGATGACCCGCATGGCTCACATGCAGGCGTTTTCCAGGAGAGTGAGTCCTTCCGTCCTGCAAAAGAGAGAGGAATTCTGGAAGGAGCTGGTGAATAAAGTCAGGTTGCTTGAGCAGAAGGCCTGCCAGTATGGTATCCACTTAGAGAGCCTGTTAAAGGTAATAAGTCAAAAGAAACCCAGAGTAAAAGCTGGAGGGAAGAAGAAAAGTTTCATCTAAGGCAACTCTTTTTCCACCACTGATTCCTTGGCTAGTGGTTGTCCTTTCCTGGCTCCACTGGACAGCAACAGTCTATTAGTTATTCTGTGTGTCAGTAAACCAACTTTATCCTTGAAAATCTCTGAAAGTGGACATTTCAACTTATTATTCTGATGTCAGTGGAACTTTATGACTTCTTTCAATAACTTTTGAGTGCCTGGACTGACAGAAGAGCCTTTTAAAGCACAAAAATACCAGCAGCACTCTAAAATAAAGCCTAATCTTAAAACACACCTAGGGGATAAAAAATTATGTACACCACTTTAAAATAAGAACCCTTGAAGGTATTGGAGAATGAATAATCAATTCATCCCTGGTGACATCATGTCTCACTTTAATATTTCCATATTATTCATATTATCCATATTATCCATATTCTCATGTTATGTTTCATTAAAGCAAGAGCTGCTGATGCTAGAATGAGCAGTAAGGCCCGAGTCTGGTGTAGCAAAAACACAGGTGGATGTGGGCTGTGTTAATGATTCATTGTGTTTTTTAGGAATGGATGGTGTTTGACGAGGAATGCCTGGTTTTCAATAAGGAGTTAGAGGCACTTGCCTCTACGTTGCCTTCTGTCAATTTGGTTGAAGAAACCGAAGAAAGATTAATGGAAAGGATTGCACTTCTCGAGGTATTTATGTGTTTTCTTCGTAGATCTGTAGAGTTGGCCAGAAGATTAGTTAGAATATGAGATGATGATGATGATTTTTAGGACCCTGTTTCCTTTGTCTCCTTGCCTGGGTGTGGATGCAAGCTGACAACTTCATTTTAAAAAGTATCAGGGGACCAGGCTGCTGATTTCAGCCACAGGCTACAAGTTCATCCTAGTGGGAATAATGACTATAGCTGCTTTAGAAATTGGTCTGCAAATGCAAATATCTGGGCTAAGATGGTGTGCAGGCTCCATGGATCCCAAATACAGCAAGGAGCTTTGGAGTGAACACAGAGCCACTTCTCTGTAATTCAGGAATGATTTTCATGCCATGATGTCAAAACTATGGAAGAGGAGAATCAACCTAGTGCCTTCAAACACCTAAAAATATGAAGTATTTGAACCCCTATTGCAACCCTGGTTGCAGCTGCATCTCTGATGGCAGAGCTACATCTTTTTATTTAGAACCTAAACTGCAGTTGGAAATATTTTATCCATGTTTTAAACACATTTAAATATAAGGATATGAAAGCAGCCTTCGTGGTTGTTTTATAAAATTAAGAAGAAATAGTATTCAATAACCTTAGTGATGTATTTTCAGAGAGTGCTCTGCATTCCTCAGAGGTTTGACCTTTCTCAGTCTTCAGAGGACCCACTCCATTAGAAATTTTTGAATTAATGAGTGTTTGGGTCCATATTGAGTCCAGTTTGATATTTAGCTTCATAGGCTATAAAGGCAGAAAGGATTATAGTGATTTAATCTAGCTGACTGCATGAAAGAGATCACTGGATATTCCCAGAAAATTCTGAGCTACCTTGAAGCTTTTGTAATTTATCAACAGTAGATATTTAAGATCACAGTGGCCCTCTGGTGTTTTTGATCCCAGCTGCACTGAGACAGCAGACATGCAATATTTGCATAGCCAGTAAGGGTGAACTTGCCTCGTTTTCCTTGGCTTTTTAACTGGCTCTGCACTCTTTTTTTGTCTTTAAAGAAATCAGAAACAAAGTAGTCAAGCTTTAGAAGATGTTTTTGGGTGGAATCTCAGCACTGGACCTTCACAGTTTCAAGGACAGGGCAGAATAAAATTCTCTGAGGCTTAATTCCTGTGAGAGAAATATCTTTATTAACAATACTGTACATGTCTGGATAGAAGTGAGAGGCACATCACACAATTGCTACTTTCTGTTTTCTCCCTGGGATTGATCTGCTTCCTGTTTTTTTTTTTTTTCTTTCTTATCCTTTCCTGATTTTGACCTTCCAGTGAAGTGTAGTAATGGTAAAATGCTGACTAAGCAAACCAGACCACTCCTATTTTCTTTTTCCTTAATGAACTTCGCTACTCACTCTTTGTTCCTCTCTGCCACCATTATTCAATAATTATCCCAACAGTTTCCTTCAAAACGCTGGTAACATTTCTTTTTAAATAGGATAGAACCTGAAGGAAGCACAATGACTTTCAGGGGAACAGGAGGGCGATAACTTTCTGGTGGGAACAGCCATTTGTTTACACAATGCAGCCAGATCTGATAGTGTTTGTCCACTGCCTGAGGTTTGCATGGGTCAGAAAAGCCCATCAAATCATAACACGTTCTGATTACGGATGAAAGTATGTTGGGATCTGTCTTGATCTATCCAGGGGAAACAAAAAAACCCCACCCACTCTTATTTGGAAAATAAAATACGTGACAGAGTAAGTGTGAGATTAAAAAGTCAGAACAAATGGTATGTGCTTTCCTAGCTGTGTTTTCTGTTTTTAAAATATTATTGTTTTGCAAACTTCCCATACTCTGACAGCAAATCAAAATCACTGTTGATGGAAAGCATGCCAGGCTGTACCAGATGGTGAAAGAAGGGAAGAAACTGCTGACTGCTGTGAGCTGTCCAGAAATAAGGAGCCAGATTGGGAAGCTGGAAGAGCAGTGGTTGTCTTTAACCAAAAAAGTTGGCCACGAACTACACCGACTTCAAACGTTACTGAAGCTCTTGATCAGGTGGGTGTAATTCAAAAAGCAATTAGAGACAGATACCAGTTAGACATCAGTTTGTGATTTTCTGTAGGTGATAACTGTAGTCAAGCTTCTGCAGGGTCCTGTAGCAGCACAGGTGCCTCCTCACAGAGAGGAGGACAATTGGGAGGGTGAGAAATCTATCCAAGCCTCAGCTAGATGTCATTTTCTGTGTTTGGTTTCCTTGTAGCTACAACAGAGACTCTGAGACGTTAATGAAATGGCTGGACTCTGCTCAGCAGAGGATGAATTTTTGGAAGGAGCAGTCTCTCAACGTGTCACAAGATCTTCCCACCATCAGGGACAACATCAGCAGCTTGTTTGTAAGTCATTTCTGCTGCCAGGTTTAGATAAGGCATTGTGACATGGTGAAAGGGACAATTCTGAGAGGTTTCTGTATTTGCCATGAGGTGTAAACTGCCCACAAAATACAGCACTGAATGGGCGTGTGCCCCAAAGACCTTCCTTCAGATGCTGAGGCTGGCCAGATACTGGAAATCAGAATGGAATCCTCTGTGATGAGCTCACAGCCCAGCCAGGATCTCTTTCCTATGCAAGTACAGCATGTTGGCACTGTTCCTGTCCTGTTCCTGATGCCAAACCCCAGACACAGCAGTTCTGCCAAGCTGATGGGCCACTTCACAGCTGAACCTGGAGCGTGGGCTCAGGGTACAGGAGGGGTGAAGATGCTCAGCCAAAGT
This sequence comes from Empidonax traillii, assembly GCF_003031625.1. Taxonomy (NCBI): domain Eukaryota; kingdom Metazoa; phylum Chordata; class Aves; order Passeriformes; family Tyrannidae; genus Empidonax; species Empidonax traillii. Next base: position 188,231 of record NW_020955650.1, read on the forward strand.
CAGGAAAGGGAAATTTGCTGAACTGCATTTCATGTCTTTGCCTGCCCCCCTGTGCTGTGCTCCCTTAGCATGACCAGCCAGGGGTTCAGCCCCAGGGTGAGGTCAGACAGAAGGAACAGTGCACAGAGGGAAAGCAGAGCATTGTGAAGGTTGGACTGGTAGGTGTGAGCTGGCTGGAGACCTGAGGACTGGGGTTCCTCCCTGAACCTCTCTGTGAAGTGAGAATCAGAGTATTCCCATCCCCATGGATGGAGCAAAAAGTAACTTGCTAAAATCTGTTAGAAGCATTTCATCCTATGACTGAAAACGAGGTTTGTCTGATTCATTTAAATAGATATATAACTATTTATCATCTCTTAAATTTCTCCTGTGCACCTCAGATGTTCTCTAAGGAAGTTGATGAAAAATCTTCCCTGAAGTCATCAGTGGTGAGCACTGCCAACCAGCTCTTCCACGTGAAGCAAGCTGATACTGCAGCACTTAGGTCATCTTTGGCAAAGTTTGAGCAAAAATGGGCAGAACTGATTACACAGCTCCCAGCCATCCAAGAAAAGCTTCACCAGGTGAGGAGACACTCTGCTGCCCTCTCTCAGTTCAAGCTAAATAATTACATTAAAATGTTGCTGCTGGGATTCAGTTGGCTGCTCCCCAAAACTACCTTTATTCAAGTTAACTGTCTGTCTTGCTTTCAGAATAACCCTAATATTGTACTGCAGTTTAAATATTGCAGTGTTCTTCCTGGGCTGTTTTGCATGTTATTTATTATCTTTACAGTTTTACATGAAAGTCTGTTACAAAAAGAAGTATTTTTATTTGACATTTATGAATTCCTGAACCTTTCTGAAGCCACTTACCCCTCTGGGGCACAGGGCTCACTATCAAGTTCATGCCCCTATAATGCGATTACAGTGCCTGAGCCTTTCTAAAAATAGAAATGTCATTTTCCTTGATATTTCTAACAAGCAGAGTGGGGAGGATTCATTATATGCTTTATCCCAGCTCCAGATGGAAAAACTTTCATCACGGGAAGCTATTGCTGAACTAATGACCTGGCTGGACCGTGTGGAACAGCAGCAGGAACACGAGGAGCCAGTCAATTCCCAACGCAGCGTTGCCCAAGTCAAGAGCCTCCTTCACAAGTACAAGGTAAATGGGAAGCTGGAAGTCCAGGCCTTCTGCAAGGTGTTTGGCTGTAAAAAGGATGGAAGCAGCCTACAGGCATTGTCATATCCTTCCCCTTGCTCTCAAGAGGGTTCCTCGGTCGCAAAGGTGTCTTAAAATCTTCCTCTTTAAAACCTTGTGCTTCCATGACACAGAAAACACTGCCTGTCCTGCAATACAGCTACTGCCTGCTGTGCTGTAATCTCCTTTTCCCCAGGCTGTCCCATCTGTCTTGCTTGTTCTCTCTCTGGCATTTAGATTATAAAGTGGGATGAGCAGGAAAGCCTTGCTTCCCTGGGAAGAGAGACTGTGTTTGTGCTGTGTTCTAGCCTGTCTTTTTAAGAAGGAATGTATCTCCATAGCCAGGATCCATTTAATAGAGAACAGAGGTTCTGAATATTACGTGTCATCAAAAGAAATAACCTGCTAGGAAAGAGGGACAAGATGAACATCCCTGCAGAGAGAGAGAAAGGCTGCAGCAGAGTCCTGGTGCTGTTCAGATGCCAAAGCATCAGTGATTGCCCCAGCCACAGGAAAGATTCAAGCTGTGTACCTCCATGGGTGCCAGGGAGCCCAACCTCAGGGCATGTTTGAGCTCCCTGCAGAGCCATATTTTGCTCTGCCCTTACAGAGCTGCCGAGCTCTGCTCTGGCTCACACAGTCTGACAGCTCTCAGTCTGCAGCTGCAATTCGCAGGCACTTCAGCACTGCACACAAGGTAAACATTTCTTTCCACGTGCCTTGGTATAGCACATAGGTAACATTTTGGTCTATAGCAGGTGGATTTAGCAACTGGGACATGTAGGTGAGGTGCTGTTTTTAATCCCCTGGAAACGTAGAGGTCAGTTTGTAGGTTTCTTCCACGCTTGTCAGCAATATGGGGATGTGTATGCTGAGGACAAAGCTGGGATGAGGGACACAAATTCCTTCAGGTAATCAGCTATGGCTTTAGTACCTCTACTGTGTATTCCCTGGTGACTTTTTTCTGGTATTAGATATACGAGAAACCCTTTCCTCCTCTCTTCTCCTAAGACCTTCTAAAATAAAGACATTCCCTTATGTTTTCACTTGGCGTGTAGTTTCTCACTCATCTCAGTGGGCGAGGATGGTCTTTTTCCTCCCAGGTACTCTGATACTCTGTTCTGATACCAGATACTTTGGTAAAGGAGCAGAAACTCTCGCTCCATTTGCCTGAGAGTTGCAGGAGTGTGGGAAAACCTTGGGTTTAGCCTAATCTGGGCCCGTGGTAGTGTGATGATATTGTCCTGTAGATTAAGTAGAGGGTCTGGTACCCTTGGATTTCCTTCCCTGTTCTTACCTTGAACTACCCATGTAATGATATTGAGGATTATTCCTACAGCCAGGTCTCCTCCAGAAAAATATTTTAGGTGGTGGTTCAGACTCAGCCAGGAGTGTCCCATAGCTAAACCTTGAAGCATCATTGAACTGATCAGACTAAAACTACCAAACTAACTCGCTTACGTTTCTGGTTTGTTTGTTTGTTTTTTTTGTTTTCCTTCTTTTTTCCTTGCAGGAATACATGATGGAAATGAACTTCAAACAGTGGATGGTGGATTTTGTTAACCAGTCGCTGCTGCAGATGAGCACTTGCGACGTGGAGAGCAAGCGCTACGAAAGGACAGAATTTGCTGAGTGCCTCGGCGAGATGAACCTGCGGTGGCACAGGCTGCAGGCCACCCTCAACAGAAAGGTGGGGCTGAGTTCTCGTGGCTTTCTCCCTCATAACTCTGATCCTGCCTGTGCCACTGCTTTGTATTTTGCAAGCATTTTTTCTCCCTGAGTCTGAACGTGCTGTTGAACGTGGTGAGACTCCCTGTGCTCTTCTCTCTGTCCATCCTGCTGTCTCAGGGGGCACCTACGGAGTGGTCTTGTAGCACATCAGCTACCAGGTGGTGGGTAGGCAACCAAACCTCAGCAAGGTGTGTAGGAGGGTAAACTCTTCTAACTCGTAGGGAGAGAAAATAGACAAAATCTGCTCTTCACGACAGCCTGGGGTTTACCCAGGTTGACTGTATTAGCTGGAAATACAAGATTCCTCATATGAAGAAGGTACAGTCAGTGACATGTCAACAAAGAAGTCCTATACTGAGAAAACTATGGAAAAGAAAGAATTCAGGGTAGTGTCTGCAGGGGAACCTCTTAGTGAAATCTGTTGAATCTTTGGGCTGCTGTGAAAGTCGGGGCATTGAAAACTTCATGGGAGGAAACACTGGGTGGTTTTTGGAAAGCAGAGGTGCTGCACTGCTTGGACAGACAGGCCTTGCTCAGCAACCAGCACCAAAAGAAACCAAGCAACCCCTCCACATGCCATATGATGGCAATGAGAAATAGAGATATATTAAGCTACCCCCAGTTTTCCTGTCGTAGCTGTTGGATTTGCCAAAAAAAGTAGTTATTAAGTTAGTAGTGTTGACAGCCGTGGGGGAACATATGACCCTGCTAGAAAAGGCATAGCAGGGATTAGTTCCCAGGCCTGCTCCAGCCCTCCTGGGTCCCTTGAAATGAGTTATTCTGGATCTGTGTCCTCCTCCTGAAGTAATTAAATGCTTTGCCAGTGGAGTGCTTCAAAGACCAGCAGCTGATAGGTAAATTCTTTATCTAGGCTGAGTGTACCAGCATATCTTCTGTTTCTCTGGAGAAAATCTGTTTCAGGCAGTGCCTCAGCATTGCTCTATTCTAGTGAGGCTAGAAATAATCCATGCATCCAGAATTAGATGCTGCTGTTTGTGTGCCCAGAAAAGCTAGTGTGACTCATGATAGGGAAAAGACATGGGGAAGGTTAGAATCCCAAATTCAACCATGAGGCTTGCTGGAATGATTCCCTCTACTAACATATTCCTCTTTCATCTCTGTTTCTCAATTTGCACAGCTTTGGGAGAAGCTGCCCTCTCTCAATCCAGATACAAAGATCACTGATCAAATGGGAAAATTCACAATTTTTTTATAGCTCAGAAGGTCTCCCAAAGTAATTTTCAAGCGGAAAATTCAGTTCCATGATGAAATCTCACTTTTGTAAGAGAAAAAGTTATCTTCTCTAACCCTTTTCAGGAAGCTGCATTCTAGGATTTAACGCATCCTCAGGGCCAAGATTGAAGATAGGAGATCTTCAAACAAGAAAAGTCCTTTTCTTATCAGTAACTTTGGTGGGGTTTAGTGAGAGTGAAGTTTTCAGACTCTGCATGAATGTGTCCATGTAGCCCAGGGTCCCCCAGCTTGTTAGGTCTGCATGTTCCCAGCTCCAGCACACACACTGCCCAAGGAGAAGGTCAGTTCCTAAAGAGCCTGCAAAACTTTTTAGCTTTTCCTTTCACAATATTTTCTCTAAATACTATTTTCCGGGTAGATTTTGTACTCTCAGATTTTGTCACGGAAGGCGAAGCCCTTTCTGCCCACCCATAGGTTTAAATAAATTAAAATAGTTCTGTAACTTTCAGATACAAGACCTGGAACACATTTTGGAGGATATTTCTGAAAACGAGAACAAAGCACAGACTCTTCGCAACTGGCTGGAAGCTCAGAGTGATCGACTGAGATCCCTGCAAACCCCAGCAAGTCTGATCTCTGCACAGAACACGCTGGATGATTGCAAGGTAAAGCATTACATGAGTGATATTGTTGTCAAAACCCTGCTTAGCACTTTGATGAATCCAGACTGAAGAACTGCACAGATTTTAACAGAAAAAAAAACACAAAGGAAGTTACCATTTCCTAGCAGAATACTACAGTGTCATTTTAATTAAAGCACGTTACATTCAGGTGATAGAGCCAGATGCACTTCTAATGTGAATTGCTATTCTGTGGGTTTTACCTCCAGTTGAAGATGCCACCTGCTGTGGCTCCATGGTATTTGGAGTGTTGTGTAGCAATATTGCAGATCGTGTTCTGAGTTTCAAAATTGTTCTCAGCTCAGCACAGCCATGGCAAAAGCCAACAATTCCATTAGTTTGAAGAGTTCTGTGGTTCAAGTGTCAGGGAAACTACACAGTCCTATTTGGAAAAACATCAATTCTCTCTACTTCTGCCCTAGAATAAAGTCTCTTTGCACCAGCCTCAAGAATCTTGGGTGTCCTTTGGTTTTGTTGTGTTTTTCTAGGTATCAGATCCCTCAAAGTTAATACAGGTGATCAGCTGCATTAATAGAAAAACATTTTCCATCTCGAGTACTGCTTGGTAACTGAGGAATTAGCTCCTGATGATTTCCATCCCAAGCATGATGTCCAGTGCTCAGGCTGACGCTAAAGGGACTGATTATAGTTGTACCTGCAGGAGATCCTCTGAGGCAGCCACTGTCACTTGGAATTCTGTGAAGCAGTTGTGTATCAGAGTTGAAATGATGGTGGTATGGCTGAAGAATTACGCAAAATTGGATTTAAAGAAGAAACATTTATCTAAGCTCCTCACACAGCAGATTTTTTCCTATGGTCTCATTAAAAAATCTTATTTATCTTCCTTTTTTTTTCAATTAGGAGCTAGAAAATCAACTCACAGCTAAATCCAAAACTCTCGACGATCTCAAACAGAGTTCGGCTTCGAGTAGTGCGGAACAAACCCCAGAAGCTCAGTCTCTCAGGCTTGCTGAGCTGTGTGAAATGAAGGACAGGATTGTAAACCAGGTAAAAGCTTTGCTTATGTTCAGGTTTCCTCCACTACCTGTTGTGACCACCAGCGTTATTAATCTTCTTCATGGGATGGCAGGAGCTGGTACAAAAAAAGGTGCAAAGTATTCCTTACTCTTAACCTTCCTAAGAAACAGTTTGAATACAGAGGGTGAAGGAACAGACTTCCATCTGCAGTTTAAGAAAATAAAGAAATAGCTATTTTCCTGTAAAGGTGAAAACTTGACTCTCTCGCTTGATCTGCTTCTCTTTTGTGCCCTGTTGTTTCTCCCCTATTATATGCTGGTGGAAACTGTCTGTTCCTACCTCATTAACTGCAGCTTTACCATCTCCAAGTGACTCTTCCATCCAGTCACTGGGATGGCTGCTGCTATCTTCAAATCCTGTGCAGTTTCCAGTTGCTTCAAGGATAGTCTGGCAGGTTGGTTTCCCATGCGAATTTACTCCCCGGCAGTTTGTATTTATAGTTGTATTATCTTTATACTTGGAACTGATCTTTTCTTATGTGGATGTAATTGATAGGTGCAGGAAATAAAATAATGAGTACATTTATAGATTTAAGTGTGTGATAATAAATAACCAAATACTGTAGAGAATTATACATGATGTAGTGCTTATGTTTATAGTTAAGATTCCTTTACACTTTCTATTATAAATGCCTTGCCTTTATTCCTCAAAGCTGTGAAACCTGAACCCTTTTGCTTGAACTCCTCCACATAAGGTGTCAATACAGGATGGATCTGCTGCTTCTTGGTTTAGGTTTCAACAAAAATGATGTGGCTGTTTCTTACCAAGAAAGCAGGGAAATTTATTTCTGTGTACATGAAGAAAGATTTTCCTTCTGCCTTATAGCTGGGGATGGGAATTGGCAGGATTGCAGCCTAGTGCTTTTTTCTTCTTACAGTCACCAATGGGTCATGTTAATTTTAGGAATTTTATGACTTAATTATCAAACTTCTAAACTGCAGAACGTTCCTGCAGCCGAGTTGTCTGTGTGTGCAAAGAAACACTGAGTGCAGGTTCCTTCCCACGGGTGACTGCTCTGAGCAGAGCCAGGCTGGGATTTCAAATATAGGGCTGAGGAGATGTGATCCCTTGATTACATTGTCTGTAGGCTGAGCTCAAGACTGGGAGTCTGTGGCCCCAGAGACATTTCCTGAGAATGATGTCTTTCCATCTTCCTTGTGTGGGCAGTAATTAGCTACAGGCTACAAAAAGCAATTACAGATTCCTCCCACCTATACCATGATTCAAAAGAGAATAGGGATGATTAATCTGCCAGCCTGTGCGTGCCTGAAACTGGGATAGTGGGATAAAATGATCTAAGCAGTCTATTTAGGGTGAACTGTAATGCAGAAAATTTTTCATCTCCCATTGTGTGGATGCAAAGCTAGAACTGAAATCTGCCTTGTGGCTTTGCAAGGTCTCATGGAGACAAGGTTGCTTTTTTTGCTCTGTTTTCAAGCTTTTCTCAAAACATCTGGTCCTGGCATGGCTGAAAGTGAGTACTGAACTAGATGAATGCTTTGTCTAAGCAGGGCAATGCCTTATGTAGGTCCCTGATACCAGAGGATAAAAATGACAAATCACACGGCAGGAGGACTGTGGTTTTGTGTTTGCAAAGTCTAGGAGAACGTGGCAAATGGAGGCTGTGCTTGCCCCATATAGATTAGATAACTGTAAAAGTGACTGAGAAAACAGAGGATATCCATCATTTAATTGTGTATGAGAACCCTGAAGTTGCTAGCCTGGGATTTTCAGGTGGGCCTGCATTATTAGAGCACGATGGCATAAGAGGGATGACAGCTCTCCAGAGCGTTGCAGTGGCGTCTTCTTCCATACAAACCAATTTCTGTTCAAATTGTCTCTGAAAGGAAACTTGATCTCTGGATCAAACTATTTGCTTCCTAAGAAGATGAAGGCTCTCATCTTCTTCCCACTTCAGGTTGATTTTGGCAGAAAGGAAGAAGCAGTTCATTATTTCAGTACTTGCTACTTTTCGGCTTGTTCTGAAGTTGTGGCTGAAAGAATAGGGCTGCCTTGAACTCCAGCTAAATTTTAATTGCCAGCACAATCTTGTACTTTGCTCTAAATACAGTTTAATGCTTTGTTTGAGGCCTACACAATTCCTTATCAAGTAGGAAAATACTCCAACTAGTGAAATTCTTGTGAGCAGCAATCTTAGATTTCTGAGTAAATTTACGGGTGATTTATTGTCAAGATCCCAAGAAGTAGTCACAAAAGTGTTTTGTTTGCAGGTTGCACAGTTAAAGGCCTCAATGCAGTCAATACTGGAGCAGTGGAGAGCATATGATGAAATTTATGCAGAAGTCAGCCTGATGACAACAAGATATTTGTACTGCATAGACCAGTGCAAACCTTCTGGGGAAGAAGCTTCATTGGAAGCTTTGAAAAAACAGGTCAAAACTCTCCAGGTAAATCTACTGAAGTTGTCTTATTTCTGTACTTCCTTCTATGCCTTTAGGCAAACAAACAAACACTGAAAAACACGACAGAAAAATTTATCTGAACAACTTATTATAATGACATTCAAGTGAACGTAATATTATTATGTGGGTTTTTTACCTCCAGAGGCACTGAGGACTATTTTGACACTTCTTACTTTATTTAGAACCTAAATTCAGCTTTGGTGCAATTTAGGTACCAAGGTTCAAGGAGGAAGTACAAGTCAGTCTGCCTCATTGTGGGCCAGCACTGCCTCCATTCTGGGTTGCAGGGATCCCTTGTTCAGTCTCCTGCACGTGCTGGAAGGGTCCAGATGGATCTGTGCTCTCCACCACCATCCCTCATGCTCATATCTGCTCAGTCCAAATCTAACTGACACAGATGGCAGGAAGTCTGGCAAAGGAAAACCTTGGACACTGCTGCCTGTGTTTGCGTAAATGTTACTCACCCTTCCTGTAAAAGGTGTTGGTTCTCGGTTCATTCGTTGAAAGCAAATTTGTCCCTTCACTTGTGCCTGCCAGGGAGATGCTCTGCCATACCTGGAAGGAGGTGCCTGGGTGTTCATGCAGGGACTCAATGCAGAAACAAAGGGAACCCAAGGTCTCCTGAATGACATTTTTTTTAGCTTGGACAATGTTACCTCTCTTAGCTTCTTAATTTTTAGAAAAAGCTGTTACATTTTTTGCAAACATTTTAATCTGCGCTGCAGAAGCGTGGTATTATTGCTCCCCTATCCCTACCAATCTATAGGGGAGGTTATACTTAGGTTGTTTATCTCCACAATTAATTGCCATAATCCATTCTGCAGTCTCTTCAAGATGAATCAGAGAATGGTGAAGAAAGCTGGGCCAAGCTCCAGGCTGCTGCCACTAACCTGAAGAAGAGCTGCTCCCCATCCTTTGCAGAGATTATTGACCAGAAGTGCACAGAGGCACACACTAGGTAAGCCTGCAAAATAAGACCCCAGTTATTAGTATTTAAAAAAAGAAAAAAAAAAGAAAAGCTGGTCAGGTAGGACTTGAAGGTCTGTCAGATTTTTAAATCTATGTTAATGAAACTCATCTGTCTAAGGGTGCCTGTGTGAGGAACAGAATCACAGAATGGTTTGGGTTGGAAGGGACCTTAAAGATCATCCTGTTCCAACCCACCTTCCATGGCCAAGGACACCTTCCACTAGTCCAGGTTGCTCAAAGCCCCATCCAGGCTGGCCTTGAACACCTCCAAGGATGGGGATACCTTTTAACTGGATACCTTTCTCATGATGGGGTCCCATAGCACAAACTGAGCTGTATCATCAGGCTTCCAGTAACATGGGTGTGAAAGCAAAGAAACTGCCACGGGAATTCTATGCCAGATCATAATCTGGAGGAGAACCCACTAGGAAAATGCTCTTGTCCTTGGATATGTTGACAGGTGGAACTCAGTGAATGAAGAGATCGCAGATCAACTGCGGGCAGCGCAGGCCACCCTGCAGCTGTGGGAGCCCTTCGATGCTTTGTGCACTGAGACAGCAGCCAAGTTACAGCAGTACAATGAGCAGTGCACTCAGCTCCTGGATGCCCACGTGCCTGAGGAGAACATGATAGAAACCCTGGAGCAGAGGATACAGGATATGAAGGTATATTAATGCGTTTCTGCTACCTGGCACAGACCAAGATTTGTCCTTGAGAAACAGATCAAAAGAACACCACCAGTTCAGTCAGTGGAAAAGATAAAATCTCTGGGTTCTGTGCATTAACAGGCACCTTGTGTTTCTTTCAAACACTTTGCCCAAATCCTTGGACCAAACCACAGTTAGCATATGATGAGAAGAGAGCAGAAGGGAGTAATTATATTCCAGCTCTGCCCATTTCTGCTCTACACAAAGAATCAGGTCTGTGTTGGAAGGAATCATTAAAAGAAAAATCATTTACTTTGTGGGGCATTGCTTGGGAGAAGAGATAATAGAACAACAGCTAGGGAGAAAAATTTTACAGAGCACGGGACCATCCTTAGGTTTCCCACAGTCTTCAGATTGGTTTTAATTGTATTTGGTATTGTGTTTTGGCCTGGTCTCATGAGTTCACAGATTTATGAGCTCATTAGATTATTCTAAATGCTTTTGACTTCAGGTGAATGAGGTCTCATGCTGAGACCACAAAGTACATTGGACTGTCTCAGACAGCAAAGCTGTCATTAGGTTCTGACATTTTTGGTTTCTTCAGACTGCAATAAAGAAATGTAATAATCCTTATTTCAGGACAGAGCAATGATTCATCACGCTTTATGAATCTCCAGCCATGTATTGGAAGAAGTCCAGAGTACTCCACTTTGCATATGGTCAAATAAGAGACATTATAGGAAAGAGAACTCACGTATTTCTTTCTGCATCATAAACAACTGACAGCAGCAAAGCTTAGACCAAAACATTTTCACTTTCTTCTGATCTGTTAATGGCTGTGACATAAATTCATCAACATGTCGGCAAAAAGCATTGTGTTTTCTGGAAATTTGTGGGAAGAGTGTTGCACCTGCTAAGCAAGGCATGACCACCTGAATGCCATTAGCACTGGGGTGTGTGGGTAGAGCACATGGAATTTATCGTGGTTTTTTGGAAGTGGTGAGTTAGAAGAATGGGGATCAGCGATGTGGCATGCAGGTTACATGTACTTGAAAATACATGTACATTAAAAAGTTGTATTTTAATCCATCTAATATTTTCCTCTAAAGTATCCTAGGAAAGATTACGTTTCTGTGGAATTTTGTCACCACAAAGTCCTGTATAAAGAGTAAGAAATCAAAATGGGTTATTTATTCAGTGGCTGAAGTGGTACTTTACAATATGATCCTTTCCAAACATAGGGGTCAGGAAGCAGGAACCATTTTGCTTTTTAGGGAAATGTGTCTGCTCTTTGCTATCAATCAGAAGGCTTTGTTACTCTCAGAAAAGACACTAACAAGACAGTGGCAAATTTCAGGGGATTTCATGATTAAAAGTAAATTTCAGTTGTCTTGGTAAAAAAAAAATCAAGTACATTGAATGAGCCTAAAATTACACCCTTTGCTCTTGTATTGCCTGTAGAGTTTAATTTTATAGGATCATTTCTGTAGTAAAGGGAAACAATTAAAACCAAACCCATAGTCCCCAGTCCCTAAGGGATCCAAAATACTGGTATGTTTGTAACTAAATAGCATTTCTCATCTGCATCATGGGCCAGTTCTTCCATCTGCTAGCATACACCCCTTTTGGAGAAAGGGATATTCTGATTTCCCTCCCTAATTTCCTTTGGAAAATCGTGGTATCCCGCTGCCTGAAGTCACTGGTGTTCCACTGAACTAGACTCAAAGGATGCAATTCCCATTATCCTCTGGGTAAAAGACTGAGCCTTTCACCAGAGCTGAAATTGGCTCTCAGATGAGTTCCACAAAAAGAGTTTAGTTACAGCAACAAAAGATACTAAATGAAAGTGGCACGTGAATGATGTTCTGATTAATTTACTGACTTCTTTTTCTTTCCTTTTCTCTCATCAGAATTTACAGCATGGCCTTCAGAACATAGCAGGATGCCGTGCCCAGATTTATTTGCAGGCTGATAGGATAAAACAGCAGGCTGGGGCAGCTGCTGAAGACATTCTGGTGGAGAAGCTGCAGCCCTTCCAGAGAGCCACCTATTTGGAAAAGATGCTGCAGAGGAAGCTGGATGAACTTCAGGTGTTTTATTTTCAATATTAAATTAGCTGTCAGTGTGGGGTAACTTCTTACCTAGAGCCCTGTGTGAGCTACTTTCTTCATTAGAGCCCTGTAGTTCTAGAATTGAAATTTCAGTAAAATAAAAAAAACTTGACAGTACGATCAACTATGTTAAGGAGTAATACATGAAGCCAGAGGGACAGGTGAAGGAAGGATTTCACCCTTGCCTGCTTGTGTTGCTCTGACAACCTTTGTAAGGGGGCCTGTTACCCCCAAGCAATGCAGAGCCCTCAGATGATTAAAGTTTAGGAAACGTATTTTTATTCTATGAACATTGGAGTAAGTTGTGAACTTCCTTAGCTCTGCCTTGGAAAAAAACTAAGGGCTTCAGTTTGCTTTGATAACAGTGCATGTAATGAACCTAAAACCAAACAGAAAACTGGGGCCATTTGATGTGATTTGGAAGACCAGATTCACATCCCTGTTCAGGAAGAATGGGGAGGAACCTGAATCCAGGTTTGCCCATATGATGTCTGTTCTCAGAAGTGCAGGACTGACTTCTCCTCTGTGCAGGTATTCCTGGGAAAACTTCCAAGCAAACGTACTGCTGGATGTTTGCTGATGTAAAACTGCTCTGTTCCTGTAAAAAAGTCTGATTTCAATAATTGTTCACTTCTAAAGTAAACCCAAATTCATCATGAAATTTTAAGCCAACTCTATTTATGACTCCATCTACCAGCACAGTTCAATGGCTGGAAGCCAGATATCTTTGTGAAGATAACAGATTTCTCATATTCCCTGTGAACTTCTCACTGCATGAAAAATTTCATTTCTGGGTAGTCATTTTCTTTGATGTAACCCTGTAGTATTACCACAAAAATCTCTCCCTGCACTGATTTTTGCCATTCATTTCTTATAAAAGTGTTGCTGTCTAAGTGTTCTCAGAGATGTGAAGTTTAATTCTTGCAAGAAAAAAAAAAATTACCAGTGGTCTTCTCTCTGATGCAAAGAAACCAAACTAGAGAATAAAATTGAATTCCAGCCCTAGTTATTTCACCACAGAGCTCGTGGAAGATGCACAGTCTTGGCTGCAGGCACATGGGAGCAGGCCCTGTGTGTGGCTCACTTTCACAAGTTTCTCCTCTTTGATGAGTTTTTACTTTCCAATTTCCCAATAAATCAAACAGCCCAAAGCTACAAAAGATATCTCCAAAGCCCTGTTCCTTCCAGATAGTTATGAATCTCTCGGGACTGAGATTCAGTTTCTCCTTCTCTGCTTTGGCTTACATTTTCCATTTACCCAGTGGAAAAAAATTGAATAAAGCTCAATAAGAGAGTTATAAATACATTAGAATTTGACTTAAACATCTGTTTGTTTTCCTGATAATACTGCTTATTGCTCCTTTTTGTATTCTGAATAAGTGTATGAAATAGTAATTAACGTAGATTTGCAATATTCACCCTAGTTCAATCTTCTACAACTGGAGGATTTCAACAACTGCCTTGAGACGCTGGAGGGTCGTGTCAAGAATTGCACAGATGCCTTTGACAGCCTCTGCCTTGAGGAAGGGACAGACAACTCAGAATTGCTCATGGTATGTTGCATTCCCAAGTACAAAAGGATATTTCTACTTCAGGGTTCTCTCTGTGACCTGAGCATCACAGGTACAGCACTTCCATCACAGGAACTGTCCTTTACCCAGAACACAAAAAGCAGTGATTTAAGTTTAAAAACTCAAGATCTGCGGTGTAGGCCCAATGCCTTCATGGAAGGGAGGAAAATTACATAGATTTGGGGTGGACAGAAGATCTTTTCCCCCAGGTTTGTTCTGGACTTGCCCTGTTGGCCTCGATGTAGGGTACAAAGTAAATCTGCAAGCACCAGCTCTTGATCTGTTTGGTGCTGTTGGAAAAGCGAGCCCTGTGTAAAAGAATTATGACTTTTTTTATTTGCTGTATTCTTTGAAGTTGACACAGAAATTCTGGGGTTTTTTGGGTTAGTGTTTTGGATGTATAACACTCAGATCTTTCTTACAGAAGAGGTTAGGCTTCTATATTTCTTTGAAATGAAAGAAAGACAGTATTTTTTGCAATTAATTTGTTTTTTTACTTCCAGAATCACACTCTGGAGCTCGCTGCACTTTCTCCAAGCATAGAGAGTTTGAATGAAGCAAGCATTAAGCTGCCACTCAGTGACTTCACCCTGAAGAAAATGCAAAGCCTGACTCGGCTCTGGAGTCAGAAAACAGCAGCTGCTCTGGAATGTTGCAGGTCTGAAATGCAAGCAAAAAAATCACTGCTAACAATTTCCTTTTCTGTGAGGAAAATCAAAACTGAGAGAATGGGAAATCTGTTCTCAGCTTTCTCTGGGGCTTTCCAAGTTGAATTCTGCCCTTGCAATTTACTCAATTATTCAGTGGCTATTTGTGTTGTATTCCAAGTCACTTCCAGCAAAAATCTGAATTATCACAGAGAAAGAAGGTAGCAAAGTGCCAAGTGAACCCCCCCACTATTTTAGCATGATCAGCCACTACATTAGACCATCTGCAAACATACCCAGAAAAACAGCCACCAACACAACAGTTTCTGATTATTCATCTTGTTTTACAGTATGCTTGAGGGAACCCAAAATGATGAAAAGAAATTCTTTCAGAAATGTGAAAAATGGATGAAATTCCTGGAAAAAATGAAAGAGGCCTTAAAAACAGATATCCCAGGCCGGTTTGAGGAACTGCAAGAGCAACAGAGAGTATATGAGGTAAAGCTAACTCTAAAAATGGAAGCAGCATCTTGAGTGGTAAAGATGGGGGGAAATCACTAGAAAACTCTATGCTTTTTGAAATTAGACCTGGGCAGAGTTTTACAGAGCATTTCACTCTCGAAATGCTTATTCAGAGGAAACCTCTGAGACGTGAAAATCCTTTTCCAAAAGGGATGGATCCCTTTTTGCAGAGATCAGACTTTTAGGAGTGCGTGCTTTGTGGAAGTCCTAGATTTCTCCAGCCCCGAGGTGTAATTGTCTGTCTGACCTGTCCAGAGCACTGAAGCCTGGACTAGGCAGTGTGCTGGAGATCTGGCAGGAGTCCTACCAGTTTCAGAAAGAGCTGCATTTTAAACCAAATGTTTTCACAGCATATTTCCATTTTGAGCAGTTGTTAGGTTTTGGTGGAAATCGGTTTCACTGGCATCTTCCCAAACACTTGCTATTTGTTACAAAGGGAGGGTGATTCACATGTGTATGACGTGTAAAGGATCTGCTCAGAGGAGGAAGTACACTGCATGATGCTAGCAATGGAAAAATAACCAAAATAGAGACGAGAAAGTAATTTGGTAAATGCTAAACATCATGAGCCATTAGGGTGAGGCTTGTTCTGCCAGAGTGGGCCGCAGCCTCATGTTATCCTGAGTGCTGGGGCTCTTTCCACAGGGTGTTAAGTCTCTGCATGTTCATTGGGGTCCACAGAAAGTTATTTTCCCTTTTACTTAGACCTCTCCAAACCAATTCATTCGTTGCAACGAAATAATTTATAGAACAGACTTTTTCTCTTTGTGATAAAGAGTAAATTCACCCTTAGGTGTATTATACCTTTTCTATGGGCTTCTGTCTAGATTGCATTTCTCATTAATGAGTCCAAAAAACTTAAGGTTTCAGTTTATCTGTGTCATACAGCTTGTGGTGGGTTCTGCTATCACATATATGCAAATTCCTCCTGGTATCCAAAGAGTGTGAAATCTTTTAGGGTGCATTTGACACTAGCACTTGAAAATAACATTTTTGCTGCACTTGCAATGAAATAAATCCCGTCACTCTAGAGGAGCCAGCTTTCATAGCAAAGGTTGTTAAGTGAATAGTTAAAACTGCTGTTTTCATGGTATTTTTAGATGCTGCAAACCGAGATTTCCATAAATCAGCAGACATTTAATTCCATCATAGAAAAAGTTCTACTCTCCTTGGAGTCTGGAGAAGCAGAGAAAAGGTAATCCATTTGTTTTACTCCCTGAGATCTTGGTAATTCAGTGAATGTGCTGTCTTCCTTGGAGTTGCTATTGAATCTTTGCTCTCCTGAGGACATAAACCCAAATTCTTGGCTGGGTTCGCTCTTTAAATAACCTCCTGACATATTTTGCAAAAGTGTGAGGAGGTGCAATGAGAAGGAAACACAAGTGACCTGGCCAGACTAGGATACTGGTATTTGGGATACTAACAGGCTGTTCTGCCTAACAAACATAATTGCTCCTGAACAGGAGGCTTTTGTTGTGTAATTGTGGTTGAGAAGCTGCCTTCATACACAAGGTAATGAGGGTGCTACATATGAAGGATCCTTTCCTTCTTCCTAGACCTCTGTAATTCTCAAAGTGCAGAGGTGTGGACTCTCCACTCTGCCCCTGGCACACATGAGGAGTCATTGGCCCTGAAACCCAAAACATACGGTAGCTAAACCTGTTTTTTATCACTATGATCTTACACTTCCCTCTTCATCAACGTGGCATGAGAAGCAGCGAGTAATACTTGTGAGCAGAGGTTCAGCTGCCTCGGGTGTTTGCTGTGAACACATTCCCCTCTCTGCCAGAGCTTGCTGCTCCCAGGGAGTTGGCAGGACAGTGTGTGTGCTCCCCTCAGCCACTTGTGAAGTCCACAGCTTGGCTTAAAGCTGCCAGGGAAGGGAGGGCTCGGCTAAGCCAAGCCAAGCTGCTGGATTGTTGTGTTGGAGCTACCCCTCCAAACGCAGGGGTTTGTGTGAGAGGCAGGCAGGGGTCACGGCCTCCTGCAGAGGAACAGAGTTGATGGATGGGGTTGTCTTAATCAACCAGCTAGATCTGCTGGATCATTTAGCCACGTTGTATAAGAGGACCAAAAAACTGTTTAAATGGGTTCCATAACACCACAATTTGCAACTGTGCAGATCAATTTTGCGGCATAATCGGCGACCTTGTCTCACTTGCATTGACCTTCTTGTTCTGCAGAGAAGTGTTTCATTCATATTGTGTCTGATTGCTGTACTGTGTATGTTGCTATACCACAACTGCAAGATTGACTTGCCTTATCCATTTTTTGTATCACTTTAAAAGGGTTTTTTTGGGGATTGCTTAAAAGATGGAATACAAAGAGCAGGGCTGAGCTCAGGCATAGAGGTTTTTGCATTGTTGGGTATTGGAAAACAACTTTGCAAATGGAAACCCATCACCAGTATTGTAATGTCCAGCCTTGGGATCAAAATAAATTAACCCTCAGCACTTGTAATCTTCAGGACAGAGTTTATTTCCAAGCTGACCTTGCTGAAAGAGCAGTGGCAGAACGTTATCCGGATGGTTCAGCAGAGGAAGAAAGATATCGATGGACTCGTGAGCCAGTGGCAGCTCTTCAGGAGTTCCCTTCAGAGTCTCAACAGATTCCTTGATGACACCAACAGCTTCCTCACAGCTGTGAAGAGCCAGGACTGTTATAGCCTTTACCAGCTTAGAAATGTAATTCATGATTTCAAGGTACTGTATTTATTTCTTGTGAATCTAAAATACATGGGTTTTTTCCTCAGCCTCTAACAACTTCTGCCCAGTAATGTAAAAAGCTTTAAAATCACATGCCTTTTTTGGGGGAAAAAGGGTTGCTGACACTTTTTCTCAAAGCTGAGCAAAGTTGAGAAAATACTGACATTGTGAAAGGCTCATCATATTCGGAAACTTCTTCATCAACATTGACATTTAGTAGCCTTGTATGCTGAAATCTTACTGATATGAAAAGGGAAATGCAGGATGCCAGAAGATTAGACAAACCCTGCTCAGTGGGTAACCTCGGGGTCTGTGTGTACCTTACTGACATGGCTGCTGAATTCAGGCCCTTTAGTTTGCCTGAAGGAAGAAGGCACATCTGTGGTCCTGTGTGTGCAGGGATGGGCAGGAGATGCCAGGAGCAGAGGATAAAGCACTTACAAGAGGGTCTGTCCTTAGAACCATCAGTTCAGGATGCACAGACCTGGGCAGCAGTTCTTCAGGGTGATGAGTTCTGCATTTCACGTGCAGTGGAAAAAGAACACTTTCCTTTGTTAATTTTGGATATTTTGGTTTTCCGTTTAACTGTGCACCTCTTTGTTTTATAGGAAAGTAAAAACAAGCAGTGGTTGGTCAAAGTTGCTTCAGGCAATCGAAAACCTTTCAAAAACAAATTACTGAACGCTATTTGCACAGTCCAAGATTTATATTGTGTACCCACACACCTAATGTTGATGGATTAACACATTACCAATATTCCATTTGGTGCTTGCCTTGTTTATTTCATCTTTATTTTTACCTGCTGTGTACAGATGATTTCCAGTAGATTTTACAAGTTAATGCTCATGCTTTTCCTTAGTGAGAAAAGCCAGAAAGTCTTCTCCCTCCTACTCCAAATTGCCCTTTCCCTCCTGCTGCTGTTCTACAGAAAGAAACAATGATCATATCTCCTTGTGTTACCACTTATTTATAGGCAAATTTTTTATAGGCAAATTACTATTATTATTGCTGGCTTGCTTCACTTGGATATGTCATGATTAACAGAGCTGTTATTTCTGAAAAAAACTTGTCTAAGTTGTTGATGGTAGAGGTGCTAACAGAACTTACTCTGGCTTTTTGTTCTGAGTAACTCAGACATCTGAATGTCCATCTTTTTGCAACTGCTGCACTTTTACTCTATAGATTCAGTCTGGGAAAAGCTACTGTAGAGTTTTATAAATCAAAATATCAGAGAGAGTATGATTTTTCTGAAATTAAAAAAGCAGATAGGAGAAGATCTATTTGCTACTCTCTCATGACTACGAACAAAGTAGTACCTTGAAACTCCTTTTGTGTGAGGCATCTTCCCTAGTGAAATATCAGGAACATGCTTCTGTAACTTCCTAAGAACACCTTAGAAACGTAATTTTTTTTTCTTTTAAAGAGTAAGACGGTGATTCTTCAGAGGTGGCAGGCCATGTACACCTTAGCCATCGACGTCGGGGAGAAGCTGCGCGCTGTCTCCAATCCCGAGGCCAGCGCTGCTCTCCAGGAGGAGCTCAGCCAGTTGCAGCAGAGTTGGGGGAAAACCCAGGCCCTGCTGGAGAAGAAGAAGATGCAGTTCAGCGGCACCCTACAGGTACATGATGCCCTCCCCACCTGCTCCTCTGGTTGGTGTTGGATCTCGAGAACTTCCCTGTCCAACCATGTCCAGGGCTGAGCTCTGCAGCAACAAGGCACATGCTGAGCTGCTGCTCACCCAGAGGGGCTCTGAGGGAAGTGCCTGGCTGTGCCATCAGAGCTTGTGGGAAGCCAAAACTATGGTCCCCTGATTCTCCAAAGAAAACTGAGTGGGCATCCATTTGTTGCTACAGTGGATGTTCCTGCTCTGATTGTTCTCATGATCCCCATGGCCTGGAGCTTGTTCCTGCTTTGGGCTGCGAAGCCTGAGCTAAAATTTAGCTTAGAGAGAGTTAATTTGACTTGCTCCTCATGTTGCATCTCTAAACAGAAGGGTCAGTCATATTTATCTCCTTAGAGCAATGAATTCGCTTTCATGGTTAGGTAGCACATGGGTATGTCTGAAAATTGAATACTGTCATCGATCCAATCCCCAGTCCAAAAACTATGCTGGGGTTGAACAAAACAAAATGAGTAGAAAGGCTCTGTAAGGCAAGCCTTAAATACCAGAGGCTTCAAGTTCTCTAAGTCCAAGCACCAAATCCTTGTGGGTGGTACTATGGATCAAGAAAGAAAATTCAGAAAGAACAGAGCACGTGACTCATTACTCCGGTGTTGAAGATGTTATTTTGTAACATATCCACATGGTTCAATATGTCAGGATAAAGTATCCTCACCCTTTATACTTCTTCCTTGGGTCTCCTTGAGCAGACTTGTGACCGCTTTGAAAAGCAAACCAAGGAACTGGAAAGCAGATTGCGAGAGCTAAAGGAGAAAGTAAAAGATCCACTCCCTGTTGAACACGAAGAGCTCCACAAAGCCAAGGAACACGTTAAGGTATGAACAGCCATATTGTATTTAAATAGACACAGTCTTTGCACCCCACCTGCTCCCTTGTAGTAGTAGTGTTTGGATTTTTTTTTCCTGATTCTGCTCCCTTGACAGTCTGAATTTATAAAATGAGTAGTTTCTGAAACAAAAGGGGAAAAACTTCCTTGTCTTAGCTGAACTGGCTGCCATCCCCATGACTGAATCTCCCTTTTTTGTTTTCCAATCCGTTTTGGACAGGGAGCTCCTCAGGCGAGAGACCTTGTAAGTCTGCAAAGCACCACACACACCTGCAGGATCTGGGAATAATTAGAGAGAAGGAAAATTAAGAGTAAGGGAGTGGCAAAATCCCTTGCAGCCCATAGTGCACCATGAGAGTTAAATGGAGTGAAAAGCTTTTCCAAGGGATAGGAGACATAGGACTGGTCAGTCTTTCATCATCCTTTTATGAAGTGAATTGTTGACCTATGTAGTGGGAACAAATAAGCTTATTAACGAGCCAAGGCTTTGAACTCATTATCAGCTGTCTGAAATCTTCTTTGTGAGTGCTGGCTGCCTTTCCCACGGCAGCCCTGAATTATCTGTGAGGTGGCAGCACACAACTCCTGCCTCTTGTTCCAGTAAGAGAAATTCAGCTGCAGAGGCATCAGGGTCAGAGGGTGCCAGTGCAGATGCTGCTCTCAGGTGTCACAGCTGAATAAAGTAAAGGACCAAAATGGCACAGGGGAGAAGGTGGCCCCCCTTTCCTCTCCCTGCTTTTCACTTTTATATGGAATAAAGCTATTTTTCTGTCAGTGCTGGACCTTATATGAGGCTAGCAAAGTCCCATGACATTCCATAGCTCCATTAATTCAGGGATTCACCCCTTGTTAGGATATATATATGTGCACATTTGTAGGGAGTAATTTATTGTGAGACCAGGTAAATTTTAGTCTCAGGTTGGTTTGTTTGTTTGTTTTCTCTAGTGCTGAAGCTGGGTCCAAGACCTGTGAAAATCCTCACTGGGCTTAGAGCCAGCACACTTCTGATACA
Organism: Empidonax traillii; assembly: GCF_003031625.1. Taxonomy (NCBI): domain Eukaryota; kingdom Metazoa; phylum Chordata; class Aves; order Passeriformes; family Tyrannidae; genus Empidonax; species Empidonax traillii. Next base: position 209,170 of record NW_020955650.1, read on the forward strand.
AACACTCACAGGGGTTTTTTCCCTTTAAAATGAGACAGACTGAATTCTCTGTAAGAGGTTTTTTTGTTAGATGAGCCAGTGACACTTCCTAACAACCTCTTTCCAAACTGGTACCCAGGACCTTGTCTCATGCTTCCCAGCTGCAGGCAGTGGTGCCTCTGCTTTTTAGGTGACAATTTTAACACTGCTAAGGAAAATGTGTAACTTCATTATAAAGAGGAAGGAAAGCTGGGGGAGCAAAGCAGGAGAGGCAGCATGTCTGTGTGAATGAGCAGTTTAAAAGCTCCACGTTCCTGACAAATCTGAGGAAGTGCCTGTGAAATCATTCATTAGAGAAGGGAACTGATTTTCTTTTTTTAGCGTTTAAATAAATAACCTGAAATTGGAGCAAATGCAGGTGGAAAGCGACTTGCCCAAAATAACTCTAATTGAAACAAACAAACAAAAAGAAACCCCAAAGAAGTGGGCATGTTTCAGCCTGGGTGTGAAGTGCCAAAGGCTGCCCTGGAGCGTGGGGAGTCGCAGGGGCCAGGCTGCGCTCTGGCACTTTGGGATTCAGCGGTGGTACCAGTGGATCAGCCGGAGCACATCCCAAAGCTCCGGTGGGGTTCCAGCGGGCTCAGGGAGACCCCAACCAGCCCAGCCCTGCTGGAGAGCACGGCACAGGCAGCTGCACATTCCCTGCTCTCCTCCCCCACAGGCCAGGCAAGGGATTAGCGAGCAGGTTTGGAAAGCCGAGGAGCTTAGTGCCAAGGCTTGTGCTGGTGCGTTTCCATGCAGGAGCTGGAGCAGTCGCTGACAGACTGGGCCCACGACATGAAGGAGCTGCAGGCCATGAAGGCGGAGCTGGCACACCTCATCCTCACCGAGGACATGATGGTGCTCAAGGAGCAAGTGGAACATTTGCACAGGCAGTGGGAAGAGCTCTGCTTGCGGGTGAGTCTTCACCTCCTCTGGGGGTTTATAGCGGGATGTGTATCCGTGGGGCCTGGCAGGAACGGGGGAGCAGGTCAGCAGATGGGGTTTCCCTTGGGTTTGGCTCACTTTTGCAGTTTTGGGTGGGAATGGGGCTTCTCCTGGTGCAGCTGACCCGGGCTGGAGTTTGCCCTTTGTGTCCTGGACACAGACTGCTGAGATTTTTGTTGCAAACCCTTTGTAAGCAGTGAGTGCCGAGCTGCACGGAGCCCAGATGCAGCTGTTTACTGGAGTAGGTGCCTTTGTTCTGGGCTGCCAAAGGGAGGGAGGGAGGGCTGTGGGGAGGGATGAGCACAGGAATTGCCTGAGGGCATGGAGCAGGGAAAGGAAGGGGGAAGTTAAAACAAAATGCCAGGAGACTTGATAAAGAAAACTTATATGTGTTGAAATAACGACTCCTTGGGTTTAAACCCATTAAGAACGGACTTGTCTTTGCTGTAGCAGTAAAATACTGCGAAATATTTGCATTCTTTGTGGTTTGCTGCTGTATTACACTTAATTTAGTGTTGCGTGTAAAATTGCTGGGGAGCATTTACAGCAAAGTCACATGGACTTGATTCATTAGGTTATTATGCAGTTTGAATGTGTTTACTTTGCCCTCTTAACAGGATTGGAAGAAGTAAAATAATTCGGAGTCTTACATTACTCTGAGTGGTTCTACACACCAGCCAGCTAAACTCTTGCCTCTCTTTACTCACAACTTAATAGCTTTTATTTTACAGTTTGTAAAGAAGTATCAAAGCAAGTTAGTATTTTGCTTCTAACTCTTACTCAGGCAAAGGTAAAGCAATCTTGGTGGGGATATTGCCAGAGTAATGAACAGCTGTGCTTATTTCACAAACTGTGCTGTGATGAAATAGTTATTTGGGTTAATTTTTTGCATTGCAATGAGAAAGAAGAATTGAGTACCTTTACCTTAAACAGGACAGTTAGTCTACAACCAGCATTTTCTCTGTTATTGCTTCTGAACTCTGAAAATAATTTCAGAGGCATCCTCCCTCTTCCCGAGAAGTAAGGGCCATTATTTTTAAATCAAAATGCCTGAACCATTTTCCTAATGGGAATCTGTAGTTAAGCCTATAAATGCAAGAACTTTTATGTTTTTCATTTTTTGGTGAGCTGCTGAAGCCTACTGTCCCCACTGTGGTGAACAGCCCTGAAAATTAAGCTATTTTTTTTTTATGTACCTCTCCTCAGTCTATCCAAGTAGTAATTTCCTGCAGTAATTTAAGTTCAGCTTTTATTCGAAATTTCCATTTTAATTTCCTGAGGGAACAATGTTTAGCTCACCCCCGTCTTGGAGCGAGGAAAGAGGTGACATTAATGTGACTGTGTTAAGCACACAGAATCCTTAGTGGGAGGAATCTGTTGGGGGCTGTAGTGGAGGGAGGCACTGAAATGTTTGCACAGCCCTGATGAGCCTCCCCAGGGCCAGCACTGATGCTCAGCGCTGGACACCAGGGCAGGAGAGCAGACTGCCGGCTGTGCTGTGAGCACAACTGCTTTGTTTTGGCTTACAAATGAGAGTCAGGATGTATTGTGTGAAGAAAAGTCTCTGCAGAATAAATGCAGAGAGGTGAAAGAGCCGCAGCTGTCACGGCCAGGGCAGCGGGACAGCCAGATGCCTGTGCTCGGCTGGGCAGGGCCACAGCGCTGGGAGGGAGCAGATGCACCCGAGGGATTAGCGTTTGCAGAGCTGCCCTTGCAAGGTGCATGTAGGTCACTGATTTAACTATTCACATCAGCGAGCAGAACATCCCAGCCTGATGAACGCCAGAGCACGGAATGGGCCTCGGCCTTGATGTTCTTTTAGCCTCCCTTGGGAATCATATCATGCTGTGGGTGTAAAATGGGGATGGTACCAGGGCAGCTGGTCTAAGGAGAAAGTGCTCAAAGCAGTGGATTGAAGGGTTCATGTTCCTAGAAGCTTGTCTGGGATTTTTTGGGTCATTCCTGTTTTACCCCTGGCCTGTATTGCTTAGGCAGCTCAAAGCTGCTTCTTGTTCTCAAAATCCTGCCTTGCCCCTGTGCTTAGCAGGCAAAACTGGAGTCGGATTCATGTCAGGGTTTAATGATGTCTTTACACACGTGCATAGTGCGTTCTTACACTGGCCAAGTTAACTCTCATCTCCACACAAGAGATGTTGCAAGTCGTAGAGGAGGGATGAGGGGTTTACCCTTCACACCTCTGAGGCTATCAGTGCAAGGGAGCATCCCAGAGCAGAGACCCCTTAGAGAGTTTCTGAGGTCCCTGGCATCTCCAGACTTCTTCCAGTGGAGAACTTTGGAGACTGTTTCCCTGTGTCCCAAGGCAGTGCTTTCAGCCTCATCTCTTTGCTTAGATCATCATGAAGGATTCAGAAATCGCTTTCATCTCTCCACCCCCTCCTTAAAAAAAGTCAGAATTTGAAGGACAAAAGCAATATGTTGGAGATGGCTTGCTGCCTTCTCTTTTTTTGATCCTGGTGTTACATGGAGCTGGTCTTGCTTCCACACTGAACACTTAAACTTCCCTCTGGGGTACAAAATAGTGTTAGAGATTACTCTGTAAGAATCAATAATGGAATTCTGAGGAGTCATGCTGTACAAGGTGCATGTGAGATGTGAAGAGGGAGTGCTTCCTGCCATGGGGTGATATTTAGAGTGGCCATTCGCAGCCAAGACTATCTAATGTGATGTTCAGTCTTTAGACAAAATTGATTGGTGAGGGTGAGGGGTTGTTTCTCTTGTTTCAGTAGAACCTGTACTTTTTTCCCTTCCTTTTTTCCATATATCTTAGTATAGGAATCTACAGAAGTAGATAAATGAATACAAATACATACTTAAGATCCCTAGGCTAGAAAAAGGGACCATTAGCTAGAATGAGAGTGACCCTGCTTCTTTCTGAGATACTGCAGCAGTGTTAATAGCTCTGCTGGTTCAGGCAGTATCAGACGTTAATTTCCCTGTCTAGACAATTTGTTTATCAGTCTTGACAAATGTAATTTCGATGGGGGAAAAAAATCCATATTTTTTAATGAAAAGGATAGATTCTTGATGCTGATTTTTTTGGAAGTTCTCCAAGAACTGGTGAGCAAGTGGAAAGAAAAGAGGGAGGCTTTTATAGAGATAAAATGATTGCACTCAGGAGTTGCAAAGTTTCTCTTACAGTGGCAGAAAAACAAGAACTTACCAAGGTGTTATTTCTTTTGTGTTATATATAAAGCCATACTAAACAGCATGTAGTAATTATGTATTTTATATTCCTTCTTTGTTTGGCATTTTCGTGTTTTCACCGAGTAACATTTTAAATTATTATATAAGCACATTATTTACAAAGCTGTCACTCAGTTTCATTCTTCTGAGGGAGAGAATCTGGTATTTGCTTGTCGACTTCATACCCTGCTATCCAAAATAAGATGTAATTCAAAATAAGATGTAATAGCAACCTGCTTGCTGGCTTTGAAAAGAAGAGATACTTGATAACTGCTCCTGCAAAATGGAATATGATCAAATGCAGTGCAGAAATTAGAAGGCTCATAATTGCTGGTTTCCTCCCTGAGGAGGCTGTCACTGGGAGTTAATAGGTGTGCTTTTCCGTAGGTGTCCCTGAGGAAGCAGGAGATCGAGGACAGGCTCAATGCCTGGATCGTGTTCAATGAGAAGAACAAGGAGCTGTGCTCCTGGCTGGTGCAAATGGAAAGTAAAGTGTTGCAGACTGCAGATGTCAGCATTGAAGACATGATAGACAAACTGCAGAAGGTAAGTAGCAGTGCCACTTTTCTTCGATTGCAGTTCTGGTAGCTCGTTACGGAGACACCATTCCTCGTGTACTTCCTGCTTCTTGGAAGTGACAGGTGATATAAAGCCAACAGGTACGGGCTGTTGTGAGAGGATGAGCTTTTCTGGCATCATCTCTTATCTTCTTGATGTTCAGACTTGGAGCATAATGCAAACAGAAAAGCCAGAGAGGCATGGAGTGTCAGCTGTGTCAGCAGCGTTGTTGGAGTTTTGGGGTACAGGTGCACACACAGCACTGCTCAGAGCTTTCCCTGCTGGGGTCAGGGGTGTCCTGGGAGCAGCTCACTGTTCTCACCACCTCTGTCATCTACACAGCTGGTAGTCAGAGGGGCAAAGAAGATTGAAGGACAGGGTAGGTCTCATGCCCGGCGAACAAAAAGTCTCCGCAGCCAAAAATAAAACTTAATTTTGCCCCCTCCCCGTGGTAGTCAGTGCTTTCTAATACTTTTGTACTAACTTGGTTTTAAAAAGGACCATTATTTTTCTGCTGAATTTCTCCCTATGGCTAAAAGGTCTCAATATCTAATCCTAGATCTCCTCTGCATAAGAATACCAGCAAAATAAAGCCATCCTAGACTTGAATTTGGGTTTCTTTGAGGTAACTTCATTGAAAAATTACTTTAAATCAGGAAAACAGATAAAATTAGAACATTCAGTTGCTATTTTTAGGAGTACTTACTCCTGGCACTTGCAAGTCTTTAAGCTGCTTATTTTTTCATAGTGGCTCAGTGTGAGAGGGCTTCTTCATTGAGATTTTCTTCTTTTAAGTGAAAGAGTTGTACGTGCTCATGTAGAAACCCCAGACAAACCTGACTTCACATCGCACGTGTGGGAAAAGAAACAGATAGTTTTGGTTTGGTTTTAGTGTTTTGTTTTGCCCTGTAATTAAGCAATGTTTGTGTATATTTGTCAGGACTGCATGGAAGAAATAAACCTGTTCAGTGAAAATAAGCTTCATTTGAAACAAATGGGCGATCAGCTCATCAAGGCCAGCAACAAGAGCAGAGTTGCAGAAATAGATGACAAACTCAACAAAATCAATGATCGCTGGCAGCACCTCTTTGATGTCATTGGGGCACGGTAAGAGAATGATTTTCAATGTTTTGTGTCAGATAAAAGTCAGAGGCTTGTGTCCTTGACCATCAATACCAGACTGACACGATTTTTCCATTCTGCTGAAATTTATTAGTGAGAGTCAAGCTGAAGTGAATGCTTTCTTCGTAATGACTTGTTGCTGTATTATGACACCAGATGTCTTAATTTATTTAATGGTAGAGGGCAGGGTGTAAGAATTCATGTAAAATATAATTTTAATTGTGGGAGCTTTTTAAAAAGAAGAGTCAAAATGATCTCTCTGCTGCATGTGATGAATTGCAAGTTGATTTTAAGGCAGTCTGGTAGGAGTTCATTTGGGCTTTTCAGGAGAGCCTCCTGTTTTAACAAAAGCCTCTGTTTCACCCTATGTCTGAAAGCACAGAATTTAGGAATAGATTCTATTCTGTCTCTGCAGACAGTCAGATTTATAAAATGATAACGTTCCTTCTTTACATTCAAAAGTGTCTGAAATTTCATTTAATCTCAGTGCTGTTTCTTCACTCAGTCTCTCTCCCAGAAAAAACTTAAAGACCATATGAGTTTCTTTTAAATTTAGGTTCTTTTGTATGATGGTGAAATGGAAAATACTATCAGTTGAAATTAAAACAAAAACCTGCATAGTCTAGGGAACAACCTCTTCTTAAAGGATTAAACATCTTTATTATACTTGACAGAGTTAAGAACATCATGATCATTTTAGTATTAGCCTTACTGAGACGATCCCATTTCATTATTATCTCTGAGTTTCTACCACAGCTTGGCAGGAGGAGGATGCTGGGCTGGTCTCACCCCCTGCTGAGTTTATTAGTAATCCAGAAATAATAAGGCTAACACCAAATTAGTATTGGTCTAAACTTCTCTCCCATGGTTTTGTTTTGCCAGGAATCCCCCTCTGTGGGCCCTCAGAAGCTCTGCTGCTGAGTTTGGGACAGATAAGGCGGGTAGTTGTGCTGTGACAATGCAGTGCTAAGTGTGCTGGGCCTTAATCAGGAATGAGATCTGAATTAATGGTGACACATGAGCCGTGAATGATTAAGCAGAAGGTGCCTTCTTAAGGTCCTACACTTTGCAGATAGTCTTGCAATGCTTGTCTCAGGGTGTCTCTGTGTTTGATCCGGTGCAGGAAAGGAAGCTCCACTTTTATAACAGCACTTTTCCCGTTCTCCTCTGATGGTAATGTGTCACTTTTAAAGCAGTTTTATGATCTTTTGTGTTCTGCTGTGTGTTAATTTTGAATTGTAGCAATTTTTGAATGCAGGTTAAAACTGAGGTAAACATGGCACATTTCTACCATTCTTTAGCAAAATATTCTGGTGGGGTATTTAGAGAGACTTGGACATCTTATTCCAGTCCTCTGACAACAGAGCATTTGTTTGTCTACCTGGGATGTCTTAAATCTTTACCTTCAGACAAGTGTGCAGTGGTGCTTGGGGTACATTAGTGTGGATTTGCCTAGAGCATCAACAAGGCTGCCAGTATTTGATGTCTAAGTGGATATTGCAGCTTCTGGAGAATTGGTGTGATGCTTTATGATTGTTCCTGTGTTAATCCCAAAATGCCTGTCATATGCCAACTTCTACTTGCGATTTCCACCAATTTTCTGCTCAGCACCAGGGTAATGAACTGAAAGAACCTGGCAAAATGTGATTCCAAGCAGCTCCCTCGGTGGTCCAAGATTATCGGGCAGCCCCGTGGGCTCTGCTGGTCCTCCTGGACTCAGTACTAGTGGAGGTTCAGTGAATGGCAGCGTTTTGCAGCCTGGGTGCACATCTCCTCCCTCACCTAACCCCCTTGCTTGGGCTTGGCTCCCAGCTCTGCGGTTCTCAATCATAAATTACCACCAGACCTGTGAGTGTGGGTTGGGATGCCCTGTGCTGATAGACTGTCTCCTTCCTTTCCAGTAAAAAAAAGGTAGTTATGCTGTGTTGAAAGAGCACGTGAAAAGAGCACGGGGGCAGAATATTTTGGCCCTGCTGGTTGAGCCCTCACAATCCAGACATCCTCTCACATCCCAAACATCTGCCACCACCGGTTTCATTCAATGGACAGTGGGATGGGTTGGCTCCAGGGAGCCCTTAGGGAGTGGTACAGGGGCTGTACACCCACTGTGGCTCTTAGGGAGAGAGACAACGGCATTGCACAACTGCTGCCATGTCAGCACAGCTGTGCAAAGCCCTTCTTATTGGGCACTGCTTCATGTCTTGGGCAAGAGAAGGGGAATGGGGGAGATGCCTCAGGGGAGGAATGCCAGAGGGCCTTGGAGGGTTTGAGGGTAGGGGAATTCTGCCTGGAGAGATGTGATAAGTTTAACTGTGATGGGGAGAAAATCTTATCTTTCTCCCGAAATAATGAAATTAGAAGGTGGTTTTGTTCCTGTCTTTTCAGATCAGTAACTGTGGCAAATAAATTGAAGTCTAAATTTTCTGAGTTTTTTGAGTGCTGAATCTGTGACCGTTTGAAGCTTTTTTTTGACAAGTATTACAACTTCAGCAATTTCTGTTTAAACACACAGTGAGCTGCTCTCTATATTCATACTTGTGGGTGTACCACAACCTACTGCACCTAAGCCCTCAGTGGCTCACCCACCATCACAAGGGCAAGGACCAAATCAGCAACCAAGGTCCTACTATGTCTTCATAGCAGGCCAAGATTTGGGCTGGAAGTGAACTACAGAGCCATCGAGGAGGGGAAGAAAATATATATTGAGTAGCTGTGTGTTCAAAGCCAGTTCTTCATTTCGGGCACTGAATCTTTCTTGTAGAAAAACACTTTTTAATCGTGTGGTTCAAGAGTATGAAATAACCTGTATCCACAAAGGAATCTAATTGAGATTAGATTCAGTTCTGTGGCTGCTAATACTCCATGGCTGACCCTGCAACCTGAGTAGCATTTTACCTTTTCTGTAGAGCAGTGTATGGCTGTGTGATACCCACATGAAACCAAAGCAGCCTGGAGAGCCAGTGTATCGATGCAGAGCATTCCTCCTGATAGCTTATTTCACCTTTTAAAACCAATAAACGTCCTGGGACAGATGGACAAATTAGGTGAGCTCCCCATTTAGTCCTTGAAGTGATTCTCTTAGTTCGTGGTGACAAGCTCAGATTTGCCATATGGCTGCACTCGCAGGACTTAACACTTTCATTATGTGCCCGTGCTTGGCTTGTGCAGTGACAAAAGCTTTGCCGCGTGTGTTGCACCAAGCCACGCTCTGGCTGCAAACTTGGAAAAGGCTCAAAATGTTAATTTTCGTGGGATAAAGTAACCATCAGGGCATTAGCATGCCTGCAAAGGAGAACAAATGAATTCCTGTTCAGCTCAGAGGATACTCTTACTAGGGGAGTTTCTCCTGCTGAAGTCTTATTTGACGGATGGGGAATGCAAACACACTGACAGGCAGAAAGGGAGCCTTGTGCTGACTGGAGAAATGGGCACAGAAAGGCTCTTGCTTTTGTTACTGAAGCAGTAGGAGAAGGAGTGCCCAGGCTGTACACGGGTGATAGACAAGCAAAAACCTGCAGATCAGTCTCTACAGTAGCTGATGTTGCATTTCTGTACCTCTGGGCATCCTGCAGCTCTTGTCACTGCTGCTAAGCTGTGGAAGGCGGATGCCATTTCTCAGCTGCTCTGGCTGGGGGCACACTGGGATGTGTTTTCTTACTTGGTGAGTCTGGTCCTTGTTTTCAGCCTTGTGGAGAAAGGCAAAGTTTTTGTATATGTAGCAGGAATGGGTTCAAATGACTGCGACCTTTTATGCAAGCATGAAAATGCAGGGAAGCTGGAAAGGTCAAATGTGCCTTCTCATTCTTTTAAATGGGAATCCTTGGCAACTGGGTGTTTTCCCTGTGTTTGCAAGCTGCCAGCTGTCACTGCAGGGTCCAGGAATCTTATACTGCCACAACCCAAGTCAGCCCTTCCTTCCCACAAAGAACGTGGGAAAGTTGAGGTGTTTTCAGATGGTTTCCTGCATACCCTCGGGGGCTGAAATTCCTAAACATCCTGAAGCTGCTCAGGTTGCAGAAAAACTGGGAAGAAGTTGAAGCTCTCCAGTGACATTACTTTGTGCTGTGCTGGGTGTCCATGGAGGTTTTACTGGGGAGCTCCAGTGAGCCGCTGCTCTGTGATTCCCTCTCCTCCCTGCACCCTCACTGTGGCTGGGTTGTCCCAAAAGCTGCTCGGGCAGCAGTGGGCCTGGTAGGTTTGGGGACTGAGTTCAAACTACCCCTCAGCTGGTTTCTATTTATTTTCCACTGCCTTGCTTGCCCTTTGGCAGGACAGACTATCAGGCACCACATGTTGCTGTGTTGTCACAGCCCACATTCAGTGTGGGTGCACTCCAGGTTCAAAGGTGTCTTTGAATTGCTGCAGATCAATATTGCATTAATGCAAGGGAAGCAAAATATGCTGCAGAGAGGCCCCCAGGTAAATGATAACAGCACTGTCCAGCAGAATCAGACTGACTTGTGTCAGTGCCACTGTAAAATCCTATTCTTGTATTTATTCTGGTTAAAAAAAAAAAATCTGGATAATTGAAATCTCGCGCACAAAGTGCCTGCTTTCTCTCCGTGTTCCCTCTGTCCTTTGAGGATTACGCTTTGCTTTGGTGCAGAGGCTGTGACAGAATTCATTATTGTATCAGCCCTGATGGTTGGGCTTATTTTGGTTATGCAATGTGTGCCGGGAGCAGGGGGAGCTGGCAGCGCAGTCAGAGTCCTTGTTTCCTGCACGCTGTCGCCATTCCCAGTGTCTGCCTGTAAAGCTGGGGGAATTATTCCCCCATTTTCTCAGACCTGCCATTTCAAATACGGTTTTGAACCACCCTGGACCGTGATGTTAAACCATGGAGGGCATGATTTACCTGTGCAAATGCCCAAAGCCCTCTCCCTCTGTGCCATGTCTTCCCAGGCACTGTGTCCCCTTACCGTGTGAGCGATCAACAAGCCAATACAGGTCTTCAGGAGATTATCTGAATACTGAAAAACCTTTGATTTCAAAACCATTCTTTGCATTTTTTGTGGGATTATCCTAACTTCTTTTTTCCTGATATTGGCTGGATGGGGAGTGACTTGTAATCTAAGGTTCTCTGACTTCCGCCTTGTTTTCCCACCCCGTGATCTCTGGCAGTCATAACACAGAGGAAACATGACAGCGTGTTTTTCCACAAACGAATGATATCATAAATGAAGATTAGGGGTTATTTTGTCCTCTGGCATAACAGGCTATTTGCACTGGAGGCCTTCTGCCTGGTCTGGAAGGTTAAAGAGAGGACAGGTTAGTGTGTGGGAGATTTAATTCGTGCTTAAATACCTGGGACATAATGGTAAAGGCAGGAGAGCAGAACGCAGGGGAAGTAAGGATACATCTTTGTGCGTGGTGCCTGTGCGTGGATGTACGTGCTCTCGTTTTTTTGGGTTTGCTTCAAATTGACTCTGCTGTAAATCATCCGGGGCTGAGGCTCCAGTCCCTCTTTTGCCCAAGAAATGAGCACTGCATCCACCTTTCCTGGTGCCGAAGGCTCCAGCTTGCAGCCTTTCTGTCGCCAGCCGCAGGCAGCCGCCCGGCGTGCGCTGCCTCATGTGCTAATTCTCTTGTGTCAGAATAAAGCTCTCGTGGTTGTGTTCTGAGGAGGGATGCGGCCGTTCGCCAGGTAAAAAAAAATACCAAGGCAAAACGGAGGGGTTAAAATGGGGGAGAGGGGGGGGAGAGCTACGGTGTCTCCCCAGCTCGGGGTCGGGGAGGAGGAGGGCGAGTCTCCCCCCCGCCACGCGGGATGCTAAAGCGGCGGATAAATAGGGCATCTGTGGAGGAGGGGTTTCCTCTTCCATGCCTGCCTGGTCGCACAGACGGTCCCCCTTGCAGCTTGGGATCTGCAAGCTGAGGAATGGTTTTCTCGTGCGAACAGTAAGTGCGGTGTTGCCGAGCGGTGGCGGGTGCGGTGGGGTCTGTGGGAGCAGCGGGACCCTCTGGCCCCGGGCGGCGGCGGGGGGCGGGGGGGGAAGCGACGGGATGCGATGCGCCCGTGGCTCCCCGCAGTTCTCCCTGGACAAGTGGATGAGTGGGAGATGCGGCGTGATAGCAGCAGGAATAGCGCTCAGGGGCCTTCTCGCTTGAAATCAGCCGCGTTCGGGGGTTGGCACCCAAAGCGGTGCAGATCCGTAACAACAACCTTTGGACTCGCCGGAGGGTGACGCGAGAAAAGCCTCCTCCGCCTTCAGCCGCTGCTCGCTCCCGGTGCGCACACGGCCCACGGACACGGGGCTCCTGCCATTCATTGTACCAGGACCGAGTAATGTCCCTGCATTTTATAATAAGGCCTAAAATTTGCCTCTGGCGTCACCTCAACAAATCGCGTCTTTTGTCCCTCACCACGGTTAGGCTCTCCCTGCAACTCACGGAACAAAGGTTTCCTGGGTTGTGCATCTCATTTGCTTTACCGGCTGGTAAACAATCCCGTCAGCTGGCAGGGCAGTTTCAGCCCCTCCTCCGAAAGAAACATACCCAGTCTCTTTTTCTGATGACATTTGTGCTCGTGAAGGAGGGTTTGGAATATATGTCAGAACGTGGTTCATTCCTTCAAACACTAGAATTTGAATGTTACTGTTTACCTTATTTGAGGTTGCCCCTACCTCTCCTTGTAGCATTTTGACATCTAAGGCAATGCAGTTGGCAGGCATTTTGTAATTCTTTTTGCTTGTGTGAATACATTTCAATCAACCTGTAAGCTCCTTCTACTGATATATACTTCCTGAGTAGTTCCTACAAATAAATATTCTGTTTATTTCTGTGGCTGTACAATGATTCAACCTGAGACAGCTTAATGGGTTTCTCTTGTAACCCAATGCGGGCAACTTCACTGAGGGTATTAAGACCCAAATCCAGTCTGTAGTCAGGTCAGTTAGTCCTTCTGTTCACTTTTGCAGCCAGCTTTTAGTTATAATCTTCCAGTTTTGTTCTTTTTCTGCCACTGCTATTCTGGTGTGAAGATTAAGACATTTAGAAACTGGCTTTGTTTGGCTTATCCCAGGCGTCTCATGCATTTGTCTCAGTGCTTTTATGAATCAGGATGTTATTTTAGCTGGGCCTCTTGTAAATGACAAGTCTGAGTTTGTTGGTTGTTTTGGTTTGTGGGGTTTTTTTTAGACTGGTGGTGATATTTATTGGATTTTTTAAATTACTACTAATTCTTTTGCTTCTGGAGGCATGGTGAATGGTGGCAGGTGAGCTCTCACTGGGAAGTGAACAATGGATAAGTAGACCTTTTCTCAGTAAACACAGTAACTCTTTTCTGTTTGACCAAATAACCTGAAATCAAACTTGGTAGAGGAAGAACTCAATCAACAGTGGTGCCACCTTCCATCCTATGGCTAGCTGGGAGGAGCTGGTTTCCTCTGCTGCAGTTGAACTTCTATTGCTGTTAATTCCCCGTGTGTTGGGTGATTGTCCCCTGGACCTGGGGGGAAGCTTTTGTCCCTAAGCTTGGAGGTTTGCAATGTGCACCTCCACCCAGCTCCCAGCAACACTGTCTTTCCCTACAAATGGTCCCTTCAGGATGCATCTCAAAACAGGTGATTCGCAAGAGTACTTGCAGTGTGCAGATATGCATCTGAGAATGCTGGTTGCAAATGTAAGACTTTTATGGTTATAATTAGTCTGTTTTCCTCTGAGGTGTAGCCAGAGAAATGGCAGTTCCCTGTGACTTCTGGGGAAGCTGAGGGTGCTCAAGGAAGATGCTCAAGGTTTTCATCATTTTTGCTTGTTGCTTCAGTGCAGAACTCTTGCCCTTTACCTTGGGCCCTGTGTGTGCTGACCAGAACATCTGGACAAGGCTGCCCTCCCACTTACCCCCTGCACTAGTGTGAACTTCTGTTAGGTTTTTATTCCTCTTTGTCTGCTTAGCTCAAGTTTGAGATTAATGATTTAGAGCATTAAGGGTGGTCAAATCACAGACAAATGCCATGTTCTATCCAGATTAAATTACTTAATTACAATTGTGTATGTCATGAAAATTGCTAAAAAGTAAGCGTAAGCTCCTAGTACCACGGTGATGCTGTTTGAGACTGTTGCTTCTAGTAACACTGGAAGATAAAGACCTACATATTTATGGTGGTATCCATAACTTGAAATTTAGAGTGGTTTCTAAACCAAAATAATATTGGAATGGTGGTGCAAGACACCACACCTGGCTTCTAAACTGTTGTTTTTTAAGTTTACCGAGTGTGCTTTCAGTCATAGAGACATTTATTTATGATCTCCTATCCCTTGGTTTTGCTTTGGGCTCCCTTGGCTGTGTATACCTGCCTATTTCCCAAGGTGCAGACTGAAGAAAGGTGTTTTGCGACCTGTGAATTTTTCTGTAATGCAGCTTAGGAATGAGAAGCAGGTGGATAACGGGCAGAGAAGGGGGTACAGGGAAGCAGAGATGATCCTGAGCAGGACAGCAGGCTGTGGTCTCAGCAGCTCAGCTGTGGCATCAGATGCTCCCAGTGTGGGCATCTCTTGGGAGTCACCAGAGGGACATTTCCAGAGCACTAGTGGGAAACGTCATAGATTATGCAGAGAATAAATTCCCACGGGATACAGTCAGGACCAGTGCAGCAATTAAAGCTTGTTTTCCTCCCAACTGGCCTGAAATCATGCAGAGTTAACAATGCAACAGTGTAGATGTTTGGCTCAGACTCTTCCTCTGGCCTGGCTTTTCTTCTGGCTCTCCCCTTTGGTGCTCAACACAGAGCTTGTTGTCCCATCTCTCCAGGGAGAAGCGTTCCTGAGTCACCTGTCTTTGGTGGGCCACACTCCCTGAGGAGTCACAGGCCCTGCTGAGCATCACAACCATCACATCCAAACTGACTGATTGGGAGTAGGGTGAAGGAAGAATTAGTTCTCCTGGGTAAATTACTGCCAGCCCATGATAGCACAAGAAAACGCTGCAATGACATGTTTATTGAGTACCTCTTAATAGAAGCAGAACCAGGAGCAGGAAGATTTATATGGCAGCTGTTTGCTTGGGAGCCAGATGCTGTTTGCATACAGGGTTGAACTTGGGAGCAGAGTTCTGCAAAGAGCTTGTTAAGGAAAGTGAGAGCAGCTCAGTGCTTTTGTCATCCATTGGCTTCCTCTCTATCAGCTGCAGCAGTGGAAAGCACAGGCAGTGCTAAGGGGTAGGGGCATTTGCTTTGCACTTTATACCAGTATTAGTGGCTTTGTGGGTGCAAGGCAGGAACAAGGTGGACCATGGACTTGGGCCAAGTCCTTCAGACTGGCTTGCAGGGTTACGTCAGTCAGACAATATTAATTTTTTGAGAGTACAGAGTTGCTAAATCCCTTCCAGAGTCCCAGTGGAGGACTGTGCTCTTCTCACCCTCCTTGTAAAACAACTGAAAGTACCGCCTGGTCCTTTTGGGACAAGAGGTAGGGGAAGGTGCTTTTCATGCTGCTAATCAATATGAGATCCCAGATATGCTGGCCATGCTCTGTACCTTCACAGTAACCAGCAGGACTGAATAAATCCAGCAGGATCATTCCCACATCTCGTCCACAAGTGCTTTACCTTAAATCAAGTGTCTAGCTGACGTATGTATCCTCTTTGATTACCTTAAGGTTGCTAATGAGATCACTTGTTGCTTACAGAGTGGCATATTCTTTATGGATTAGCTCTCCTGCATGTCTCCTGTCATTGTATCAGCAGGCAACTGCAAAAGCTGCTTGATTACAGGCAGTTTGGACCCCTCTCATGTAAAACTTGCTGGATAGTTTGGCAGCAGGCAGGACAGTGGGCCAGGAACCTTCCTGTTTTCCTCTCAAGAGAGAGATAGGTCCTTTGCATGAAGCCACCATGCAGGTACCCTCACTCCTGTCTTGGGCTCTGTCCCCTCCTGCACTACATGAGATCACATCCCTCTGTCCTGCCCCAGACTTGCACAACACTGGTGTTGCCAAGTACATCAGGGTTCATCTCAGACTGCTCAGCACTCCCCTGCATTTTGGGACATGCAGTGATCCCCTTGTCCAAGCTGCCCTTGCAGTCCCACTGCTGGTTTTGTTTAGCTGGTGACAGTTCCCAGCCACAGTGGCCAATGAATGGGAAATGTCTCAGCCTTTTCACACTACATACTTTTACCTTTTTGCACTGCACCTGACTTAAATGAAGAGTCTCTTCTGGGTAGTTGCTAGAGCAGGCAGTGGCTAAAGGTTTAATTTGTAAATTTGCCTTTTCAAAATCCCATACAGGGTCCAAAAATCCAACCCAAGGCAGAGGGACCATAACTAGAGATCAGAGGGACGCAAGCAGCCAGGAGAACAGCACAGGGAAGCAGTGGGTTTTCCCTGGGACACGGGTGGAATGAATTCACCTGACTTTAGCATCTGCAGGGTTGATGTTTATAGTACTGCAGGGTAGAGCATTGGAGTTCATGAGGAGAAACACGTGCTTTTTGGTACAGCTCATCTCGTCTTGTGATCTGGATGTTTAAGACAGGTCTGATAGAAATCGTTATCTTTTTTTTCTCCATTAACTACCAAGGTCTAGATGGCAAGCTCTGAAATAAGTCTGAAGTCAGAAGAGATAAGTGTCCCCCTGGTGTTGCCTCTTCAGTAACTTTTTGGGGGAATTGCAATAAATAAGAATTTCAAGGAAATATTTGAGAGCAGTGAGGTAGTTGAGCAAATATTCCTCCAACACATGGGAACAAATTTTCCAAAATATAAAAATGTGCTACTTGGATAATTTGAGGGGCTTATAAGGGGATTTGACATGTTAATATGCTGTCAAGGCTGGAAATAAAGAAAAGTTTCCAGTTTTAAAGCTATGCTACAAATAGTGTAAGAAAAGTAAATAGTGTCAATGGTTCATTGCTTGCCCACTGCACAAGTCTCTATACCCATTGGATATTCTCCTCCTTCAGTATTTTTTTTTAAATTCTTCACCCATCAGGAGAGTCTGGCACATCTCTGCATGTTCCAGTGTGGTGTTTAGGAGAGCTTTTAATGTTGTGGTGCTACAGACTCTGTAGTGATCGTTGTTCAGGCCTTCTCCTCTCCTGCCATCATCCAGAGGGTAGTGAGGCACTGGAGCAGGTTGTCCTGAGAAGCTGGGGATGCCTCATCCCTGGAAGTGTTCGAGGCCAGGTTGGATGGGGCTCTGAGCAACCTGGTCTGGTGAAAGGTGTCCCTGCCCATGATGGGGGTTGGAACAGGGTGATCTTTCACCTTTCCAACTCAAACCAGTCTATGATTCTGTGATTTGCCTGGAGTGTTGGACTGCTGGTTTTGGCAGATCCTGCCTCTGTTGACACAGTGGTGCCTTTTGCTGATTAGCGTGGGCCTGTTGATTGCTGAAGAAGACACCCATAATTCACTGCAGGACAATCAGACCATAGATACCCATTTTAGTTTAACTGTGGTGTGTTATGGTACAAATTCCCACTTAGACAAATGTCCAGTGCTCACTAGCAGATGAAAATTCACCTTGCTCATGTAGTTTCATTAAAGCATTCACACAAGACCACCTTGCAGCTGCAGAGCAGGGACCTGCTGAGCCAATTTAGGTAGGTTTTGACTGAAACATGGCTCTGATTTCCAGGCAGCAGCTTGGTGCGACAGTAAGTGCTTCATGAAGCCGTGCCTGTCATCACCTTTTGCGAACACCCTTGCCGCTGATCGCCGACCTTTGTAACAAAATATTCTTCCTGATTTGCTTAGGGTGAAGAAACTGAAGGAAACATTTGCTTTTATACAACTTTTGGACAAAAACATGAGTAACCTTCGCACGTGGTTGGCCCGGATTGAGTCTGAGCTTTCCAAGCCTGTTGTTTATGACATCTGTGATGACCAAGAAATCCAGAAGAGACTGGCAGAACAGCAGGTGGGAAATACCAGCAGCCAGAGTAAATGAGTTAAAAAATGCTGCTGATTAGTCCTGGTTTAAAATCATCTGTTTCTTTTCTTTAGCTAGCCCTTCTAACTCTTTGCTTTTCATGGCATGTTCCTGCCAAGATGCGTTACATGGAAAATTTTTATTTGCTTGCAGTAACTCCAGTATTGTGTTGAGCTACCCTCGCTTCACCTTCCCCGCTTCACCCGAGGAAAACATGCAAAACACAAACCAAAGCATTTTAAATTTGCTCAGTTGAGTACAGCAGACTTCCTAAGGGCTAGGCAGGGCACAGACAGCGGGCAGAATACATGAGGCTGACTTGGACTGACAAGGCGTGAACGCTGCTCTCCTGCGAAGTGGCTGTGACTGATTCAAGTGCTGTGATTTGATCCATTGCCTCACTAGCTCAGTTCTCATCCCCTCCTTGCAGACAGCAGAGCAAGCTTGGCAGAGAAGGGTGCTTGAGCTTTAGGGGGTGGACTTGTGCAGACACACCTTTGGCTGAGGCCTGATCCAGTGGGCAGGCCCTGAAGATCCCTCAGGGTTGGGTGAGATGGTGCATGAATCCTGCTCGGGCGATAGGTGTGAGCCAGCCTCGCACCGCTGGGTGTTGGGTGAGTGGAGTGGGCATTTATCCAAGGCAGTGGCTCACCAGGGGGATCTTAAGAGCTAAGCTGGATACTCCTGGACTAAATTTCTCCTACCAGCAGCCAAGGAACAAAAAGGAACTTCTCCAAAGCACAGACATGC
The DNA here is from genome assembly GCF_003031625.1 of Empidonax traillii. NCBI lineage: Eukaryota > Metazoa > Chordata > Aves > Passeriformes > Tyrannidae > Empidonax > Empidonax traillii. Next base: position 227,639 of record NW_020955650.1, read on the forward strand.
TGGTGGAGTCAGCCTTTGCTCAGGGCTGGGCTATAAGTCTGCCCAGGTTCAAAGAGCTCGGCTGTCATCTGGCCTTTGTGTTAAACAAGAATATTTGCCCTAAAACTAAGTATCACAAATAAATCTGTCAAGCTTGGAAGCTTTATAGCATCTGCCTTTAAGAACACCTATTGGTGTCCTTCTCATCCTTCCCATCTTTTCTCTCTGGCTTCTGCAATCCCTGAGTGACCCAGGCCTGAGGGCTGTGTTCTCTCCTGGTTCATAGGGCTGTCCTTGCACTCACGTCCCACACATCACAGGAAGGCTCAGCTCCTCTGTGACAGGAGTGGAAGTGGCTCCCTCCACTGCCAGAGCTGGTCAAACACCAGAAGCTTTGGCCCAGTGCCTCTGATGGTTTCATCTTTGTTGTGCATGATCATGTAAACAACAAGGAAATGTTTTCTACCCATCCAAACCTTTTGCATTTTCAAAAGCGGTGAAAAACTGCCAGGCAGAGCAGAGTGTTGGGCACAAGGGAGTTGTGTCCAAACTAATTTATTTTTATTATGAGCATTCAAGCTTCAGGTGGCTGTAAGAGCCGTCATTTCCTTCTCAGAGCTACTTACTGCTTTGTTGTTTGGATTCTGTTTCAAACACAGACCCCTGGGCACCTCCAGACCTCTTGTACTGTAACTTTTTAAGAGGCTGAGTATGAGAAGATTGTGCTGACTAAAAAAGACCACAGAAAAAATAAAAAAGCCTCTTTTGCTCTGCATTAGAGAAACATTTATCTGAATGCAACAAGTAAAAAGATCTTTCCTGGTTTTATCTGAACCATTATTTCAGCAAGAGCAGAGTGTGGTGAGAAATATGCCCTACAGGCTTCTTTGATTTGCCATCCATGACTGGAAAAGCGTTACCTGTTCAGTCTTGAATAATGACATTTAAAAGTGTTGTGCATCCACAGAGATGTTGTATGGCGTGTTTGTTCAATTAAAGGATAAAGATTACAACATAAGTCATAACAATTTTAGGAGTGAAAAGGTGTTTCTCTAATGCAGAGATCTAGCAGTGTGTAGTTCTGTTTAAGCTCTCTGGGCAACACTGTGCAGAGTTGAGGGAAAACTACCTTTTGGGGCTCAGTGGATGTTCCTGGCCCCCTTACTTAGGTTGTGTTTGTGTCACTTAATACAGTTGTCCAATTATTGTCCAGTTGTTGTCCAATAATTTGGAATACAGCAAGGGTTCTGACTAGGGTTATTCCATGAACCCAGGCATAACCTAAAGGGATGAGCAACATTACCATAGCGCAGCTTAGAATTAATTTCTAATCTGTGGTCAAAATTCTCATTTTCATTAATGCATCTGCAAATCCAGTGGAATTTAATAATTCAGAAGAGACTCTCCAGGTAGCAGTAGCAGGGTAGAGCCTGCTCCCAGCTGTAGAGCCTGTATTGAAAAAACCCTGATGCATCTTGCTCAGAAAACAGCTGTGAGTCCTTAATAACCTGTAAAAAATTCTGTTTAGCTCCTTCTGGCAGTCTCTCATCCATGTAAAGATTTTTGCTTCTACATTCCTTAAAGCTGTTCATTACTACAAATGCCACAAGCCATTTTATGACCATTTATGGCTCAGCTCTTCCTTCAGGTACCCATGTAACCACTGCAGATTGCCACTGGGTGATACTCAGCTCCTTGCAGCTTGTTGACTTCTGGGAATATCTTCCTTCAATTCCTTCTGTATTTACCATAAGCTGTGTCTGGGTTTGTTTGTTTTATTCTGGGTTTGGTGTTTTTGTGGTGGTTTGTTTTTTGTGTTTTTTTTTTTTTTTAGGTCCAGAGCAAAACCAATTCTGCTTCATATGTTAACTGAAATCAATAATATCATTTAGTGGCAGTTCCAGTTCGCTGTTGTCAGAAATATATTCATTTCTGTTTGTTATTCTAGTGTTATTTGAGCAAAAGTCTCTGTATCCTTCATTAGAAAGGCCAGAAATGGATTCAAAAAATGGAAATGTAATGGGCATTGTCATTTTATTAATATTTATAGTTGGTAGCATTGTGCAGAGCTGCCTTTTCAATAAGAAATGTTTAGATAAGGCTTGTTTTTCCTCCCTGTCATTCAGTCACATTGACATTAGTAGTGCTGATGGGTGCAGAATGAGAGGACAGACTTCCATGGCTCTGGAGAAGAAAACTGTAGTGTAGATTAGACAAAAGGTCTTTGCCAGACCCTTTAGCACAGTCTGTCAAAATAGGAGCTCTACAAGAGGGAATAAGAAAAGTGGTGTAACACCAGGTACTTGTGTGCTGTGTTTCTGTGTTTCATGCCAACAGTCTGTGATCACACAGTCACTAAAATACACATGCTGTGCTAGGAGTTCTCTGACAAGTCTTAGAGTGCAGTAAGCTGATATGAGACAGTCACCTTGTGCTGTCAAAATTAGTAAGAATTTATTTACGGCATATGTAAGGTTTGGATTTGGAATGCACATTGAAATTGTCCAGACTGTTAATGAGAAGATTGAGTTTAGACTGAGAAACCAAAGCTGGACAATCCCTTTTTGCGTGGCAGTCGTGTCCTGTCCTGTTGGCCTGTCATCTGCACAGCTCGTGCTGCACGTCTGCTTTCTGATGCTAAATCAGCTCCTCCTGACACCCAAATTGCTCCTTCCCTGTCCTCTACAGCATTTTGAAAGGGCATGTCTGCAATGTGGCCGCCCGTGTTTCCTTCCACTCAAGCTGTTCTTTTGCCAATGGCAGGATCTGCAGCGGGACATAGAGCAGCACACGGCAGGCGTGGAGTCCGTGTTCAATATTTGTGAAGTGCTGCTGCACGACTCAGATGCTTGTGCTAATGAGACGGAGTGTGACTCCATCCAGCAGACTACCAGGAGTTTGGACAGACGGTGGAGGAACATCTGTGCCATGTCTATGGAAAGGCGAATGAAGTAAGTCCCTTTTCCTGACCCCTCCTGAAGAAGCCTGGGGCAGCGTTTTGGAGAAACGCTTTTGCCAAAAGCTGAATTTTGAAAAGGAAAAAGATAATTCAGAATTAATAGTTGGCTTGTGATAGAACCTTTCCATTTCTGCTCTCTCAGAATCGAAGAAACTTGGCGTCTATGGCAGAGGTTTCTGGACGACTATTCTCGCTTTGAAGATTGGCTGAAATCATCTGAAACGATAGCAGCGAGGCCGAATTCTTCAGAGGTTTTGTACACGCATGCAAAGGAGGAGCTGAAGAAGTTTGAGGTGAATTTTCTAACTTCTTCTTTTATGCTCAGCAGCAGGCTGAATGATCAGGCTGTTGAGTACTTCTTGTCTCTGCCAAATGCCTGGATCACTGGAGAACACCAGTTTGGCACTGGTGATATAGAGAACATAAATAACGTGCCCAGTGTGTGGCTGCTGGATATCTGACTGATGTATTTGTCTCCAGATTTGTTTTTTAACGTGGAGAATCCAGTGCTCTGAACTGACAAGATCCTGCTTATAAGTTAAAAGATTTGCTTTTTATAGGCAAGAGACCTTTGTGGGTGGTTTTTTTCTTTCTTTTCCTAGTGAGCTCAGCCTGAGCAGATGATTTAAAATACGGGTCCTCCTCTGGATATAAATTTGCAGTTGGAAGGTCTGTTTTTAAGGGGAGGGCATCATCTCTCTTGATGGATAGTATCATCCGCATCCTTTCTCTTGTCAGCAGGGGAATGAATTCACTGCTTTGCCTTGCAGGCGTTCCAGCGGCAGATCCATGAGCGCCTCACGCAGCTGGAGCTGATCAACAAGCAGTACCGGCGCCTGGCCCGCGAGAACCGCACCGACTCGGCCAGCAAGCTGAAGCAGATGGTGCACGAAGGAAACCAGCGCTGGGATAACCTCCAGAAACGAGTCGCTTCCATTCTGAGGAGACTCAAGGTAACGGCACAGTGGGATGAGAGAGCGAGGAGCACTGGCTGTAGGAGTTTTTCAAGAGCAAAACATGCACGTGTCTTGTGTTGGTTTGTGTCTTGAGCTGTCAGTGTAGGAGAGCAGCTCTGGAAAGGTCACCAAGGACATGGCATAAACCTGTCCTTGGTAGATGGGCTCTTGGTAGCTGAAGAAGAGCATAAGGATGCAAATTTGGATGATGAGTTGCCAGTCTCACTGCTCCTATAACACTTATCCTCTTATTCTTGTAAAGTGTTCATGCACTGGCTTCTTTCCACAGCTAAGAGGAAAAGAGACAAAAGGGCCCCAGTGGTGCAGATATGGTTTGGAGTTTGCAGCTCAGCTCTCCTTCGTGCCAAGTTCTGATTCACCTACAAGGCTTTAAATGTGGAGATGTGATGGGGAGGCACAGCTCCTGCTGTACTGCCTGCCTGACAAGGAATGTTGTCCGAGGGTGTATTTGTGGCACTTCAAAGAAGTATCTTGTCAATTAAACTGATCTCTGGGCAGATGTTCTGTGCTGTGCCTTGGGGCAAACTTACCACTGCCTGATTTTTAAATATAACAAGTGCAGCAAGCAGCTGACAGTGGATGAGGCTGTGGGAGCAATGATGGTGTTTGATCTGTGCAGTTATGAGTTGTTGTGTTTGGGATGTTATATGATCCCCTTCCTGAACAGTAAATCCACCCAGGAGAACAGGCAAGCTTCGTGTCTGTTGGCAGCTTCTGTGGGGGATGGCAGCAGGGAGAGTTCCTCCTGGCTACCACCCCAAATGGTGCATTAATTACACTGGCATGGGCATCCATGATCCAGCTTCTCCATTGTAAAATCAGTAAAAACTGATTTCAATCTCATAGTTTGAATGACTTTAATTAGGGATGGGCTTTACTTCCTTTTTCTGTTTTAAATTAAGAACAAATTAAATGTCAAGCCTGAGTCCAAATGACTGTTACACTGGTCTGATGATGTGGGAGAAGGCCTGCAGTGTGGAATCAAGACTATAACTTTATAGAAGCATCTTGCACTGCTGAAGTTTGATTCCCTCTTTCGTACAAATAGTGTACTATCATAGGGCACTGTTCTAGCATCACTACAGGAAGGGAACAGGTTTTATTCATGGCCTGCTGCCATTTGTACCCTGAAGGCTTTTAAAGTAAACAGGAGTTTTGAAAAAAACCCACTGTTTTCAGAAGAGTCCTGTGACCATCTCTTTTAGTAGCTGCAGTCTTATAACACTGGCTCTTTTCTTCCCATCCAGCACTTCACCAATCGGAGAGATGAGTTTGAGGGGACAAGGGAAAGCATCCTTGTTTGGCTCACAGAGATGGACCTCCAGCTGACAAACGTGGAGCACTTCTCCAAAAGTAACTTTGATGACAAGATGCGACAGTTAAATGTACGTATCCTTATAGAACAGTTGTTTAATGTAGCCCAGCTGATTCTGCTGGGCTGCCCTCTCCTGACAGAATCGTCTCCTCTCCTGGAACTTCACAATAGCCACCAGACCTCTGTAGGGCTATATTTGTTTTAAGACACCAGTGAATTGTTAAGACCTATTGTCTGAATCAAGATTAGTCTGTACAGTATTTAATTCAGATTCAGTCTTAAAGCTCAGTTCTGTCCTGCCATTTTCTCCTGACCCTGCATGTCAGTGGCAGCGATACCTGGGCTGGAAAGTAGCAGATGCTGGTTAACAGTAAAAGCTACATTCCTAAATTCAGGTGTTTCTTTTTATGGTGAGAATTTTTTTTGAATTGGCATCCTCTGAGCACACTGTTTGTAGCTGGGACTTTCAACAGAAATAAGAGAACAGGAATGTGCAATGATTCTAAAGAATATACGAGGTCTTTGCTACCTGTTCATATGCTCATTTCTCCATTCTCCCTGCACTGTTAATTGTTTTGAGATGTAGATTTATTGTTGTGTAGGCTGGAGGCCCAAGCAGCCAAACAGACTTCTTTGCTACTGAGACAAAGATTGTGTGTACCCAACAGAAAAATAAACTCTGATTAGCTGAGCTCTTGTGTCGTGATCGTCTGCAGGCTCAGGCACTGCAGTCAAATTCATGTACACATCGGTGGAAAATGCCACTTCATTTGGAACTGTAATTCTGCTAATAAAGCAAACACTTGCACCTTTTAAGTAAAAAGATATTTGCCAAATTAAATTAGACAACAGTGTCAATCTTGTCTTTTACTGCAGTGAGCCAGAAGAAAGGGACAAAGCTTAGGCTAGAAAGGGCTGATGCAGAAGTAATTATTTTTCTTGTATTTTCCAAATAGGGTTTCCAGCAGGAAATAACACTGAACACCAATAAGATTGATCAGCTAATCGTTTTTGGGGAGCAGTTGATTCAGAAGAGCGAGCCTTTGGATGCCACTCTGATTGAAGATGAATTGGAAGAACTTCATCGATACTGTCAGGAGGTGTTTGGGCGAGTTGCCCGGTTCCATCAAAGACTGACCTCAAGGGATCCTGTAAGAACCAACAGTTGTTTTGATTGCTGGGACAAGATTTTGGTGTTTGAATTGCAATGCTCACTGCTTACCCCTAGCAGCTTCACTGAATGGTTTGAGATGGAAGGAGTCAGGAGCTCCAACAATAGATGTGTCAGCTTTGTTAAGTCTTTGTTGCCAGTCTTGTCTCCTCACTCCTCTCCTGGTGGGACTCCCATCTGCAGAACCTGGATAATAGCATGGAAGGAGTTCACATGGTTCATGTTTATATAGTAGTGGCTTGAGGGCTTCAGAAGCTTCTTTGGTGTTTCTTAGTTTTCTGTAATTTCAGTAATGTGCTTAGAATATCTCCTTATATGTTTATGAGGCTCCACCTGTCCACTTTGTTGTGAGAACCCTGAATGGGGAGCAACACACACTCTGCTTTTACCCTGGGAACATTCAGATGATTTTCAGTTTGCTTTGGCTCAAAAAGAAAGAACATCTGTTCGAAAGGCAGGTGAAGGAAGTAATAGGAACAACTACAAGTTGTGCTGGGGGTTGTTCACCCCTGCCTGAGCTTCGTTTCCTTGCTGACCTTTGAAGTCCATCTGGAGCTGGGTACCCCTCCCTGCAAACTAAAGACAGATGTTGTGGTGGTTGAGGGTCTTGAAAGAAAGGAGGGAGCTGCTGCTGACGATTGTTTTGGGAAAAGAGGAGAAGGCAGAGATGATGTCTCCTTTAATTTTAGGCACGTGGTCTTTGATTGCTGCAGCTGACCACAAAACCATCCTGTGTGGCTCAACCATTAGCTCATTAAGCAGTGTGGATCTCTTGTAAATCTCACTAACATGCAATAATTGTTACTTATTTGTAGGGATTGGATGATGAAAAAGATAACTCTGAAAATGAGACAGATCAAGAAGACTCCAGAGAAATCCAGAACGATCCCTGGCATAAGAAGGCCATCAGCGAGGGGCCTTCATCAGCACAGTCCCTTTGCCACCTTGTGCCCCCCACTCAAGGCCACGAGAGATCCGGCTGTGAAACCCCTGTCAGCGTTGACTCCATCCCACTTGAGTGGGATCACACAGGTGATGTGGGAGGGTCTTCCTCTCATGAAGATGATGAAGAAGCCACATACTACAGTGCTCTGTCAGGTGAGAACCAACGTCCAGCAGTTTGGTTTGACGTGGACAACTGCAGGATGTCCCTCTGTGGGAAGGGAGGGGGATTGAAGTCTTGCTCCCACATGGTTGGTTGGTTTTCAAGTACCATTAATAGATGTGAGCAGTCTCATCTTTTAGATCTCTTGATGAAGGGAATGGTATTGTCTAAACCAAGCTTTTGTCTTCAGGAACATCAGGTTTTTAGAAACGTTACTTTTTCAGAATGTTTGAAAATAGTACCAACCACTTATTTTGTTCTTTGTCTTTGCTGTCCCTGATTGTTTCAGTTGCTTTTAATAGTTGGAAAATATTGAATAGTGAGGAAAATGACATTATTCTTTTTTCAGATGTAGAAATCACTGAAAACCCTGAGGCATATCTTAAAATGACCACAAAAACTTTGAAAGCATCTTCTGGTAGGCACCTGCTAATGCATGTGTCTGAACATGGCAATCTCCCTGTGCTGCACGCTATATTCCTCAACCTCTCTCATACGTAATGTCTGACTTCCTGCCTTGTGTGGACACCATGTCTCATCCTGTCATGGTGTTCTGACGCTGCAGTATCCACATGTACATTACAAAGCAGTCCAGAACACACCATTTAGATTTTGCCTGGTAAATGCCAAGGTGGTTAACGTGCATTTCGTTGCAATGATCCAAAGTCTTCTGGTACTTTCTCGGTGGTTTGCTCTGGGTAGTATCACTTTTTTGGTCGTTTCTAATTTTGGTTGCGTAATTACTGAAGGCAGCAGCTCCAACTCTGCAAGTACTTTTTGTGGTGCATGACAGAGCCGTGTGTGTCCTGTCTGTTAAATCCAGAACACACATTCTCCAGTTCAGGACATGTCTATACTTGTACCTACTGACATGCATTGCAGATGTGTGATGGTATTGTTGGGATGCAAACTTTCCAAAACCACGGTGCAGCCTTTTTCTTTTGTTTTTTTTTTTTTTTTGACTACTCATACCTGTATTCAAGCATTTTCCAGAAGAAAACAGAATGTCCCATAACTGCATGGCTCTCATCTCATTACCTTTGAAACACTGTTGATGTTTTGCAAATGTGCATGCTTTGCAAGGAAAGCTGCAAAACTGTCATTTTTATGCCATAACTTGATGCCATTTTATTCAAAGCGCTTTTCTAACTTTAAACAAAGCAACAGCTTCCTCGTGGAGATGGCATTTTGCACTCACGGTGTATGGTTTTGTTTTTATTTCTTGCAGGAAAGTCTGTTTCAGAAGCTCATCCTTGGCATTCTCCAGGTAGCCCAGTCTGCAGGAAACACAGATATAACCAGGCAGAGATGGTTGGAAATGTATTGTCTGGTCCAGAGACAAGCACTCCCTATAAGCCAGACTATGTGAGTTGGAGGCTCTGTGAGCACTGAACCTGTTCCACACAGTCTGCTTGTTGTTCTGTGTAACTCCATCCTCCTCCCTTCTCCAGCATCAAGGAAAAGATTAGCTATGGGGGATTATGTTCCCTTAATGCAAACTTAGACATTATTTCTGGTGGCTCAGGTAACCAGTGAGAGTCTCTATCCACTTGTTAGAAAAGCTTCTTTAAAGCAATGCAGAACTATCACGTTGGGCTCCTGTCAGAGTCAGTGTCCAGAGGAACTTCCTTCCTCAATTGTCACAGGACAAGTCTAGGAGAATTTAACCCCCACAGAGGAAAGAGTGTGAATACCCTCTCTTGCTACTTACTGACAGATCTTCCTTTCCTAAGCAGACAGATTTGAAGGGTCCTTTTCTAGCATGCAACACACCATTTAATCTTCTAGGCACTAAAAAATATGCCAGAATGGCTTATTGTTCATGGGTACCTCAGCCTTGGTGGCTGTTTGCCAGCCATGGCTTTGCCAGCAGCTGCCAGCCTCAGTGGAGGTGGACTGATTGTCAGCACTCTTCCAGACAGGATGGTACTGGTATCTGGCTGCTTTTGTCATCATTAATCCACTCTTGGAGCCTTAGAGTCAATATTGCCAAGACCCAGAATCCAACAGAGAGTGTCAGCAAATGTACATTGTCTGGTACCACGCAGTGCAAAAGGAATTAATTTACCATGTCCAGTCTTGCAATAATTAGCACCACTATGGAGTGTGCTTGTTTACTGGAGAGGCACAGAGAGCCCCTGTCACCTGTTAGTAGAGACACAGAAGCCTAGTGCTAAATGTGACATGCAAGAGCTCCAGCAGCCCAGCCACCCCAAAGTAATACAAACTAAGTTTAACCTTTGACAACTTGTTAACCTGCAGGGCTCACCCTCCAAAATGTCCTTCCAGGTGAAGCAGCTCAGCTCTGCAAGCAGCAGCAGCAAAGAGAAAACTCCCTCTGCTAGTATGAGTGATGAAGAACCCCAAGATGACCAAGAGCTCATGAACATAGCAGCAGCAGAGAAGCAGTCAGGTATGGGGATGGCTTTGGGGCTGGGGTGTTTGTCCTCTGACTGTGGGGACACAAACGCAGCACATTTGCCTTGGGAACAAAATCAAAATAAACTGCTATCATCTAAATTAATGTCTTTTGCCAAGTTTCACTGAGCTGCCTTCTCACCCAGTTCTGTCCAACCCACGTGTGCTGTTCTAAGCTTTTACATTTTCTGCCAGAATTAAGACTTTTCTCTCATAATATGCTTCTATCTCTTTGCTAGTTGTAATGAATGGGAACAATTTCACTTTTGTGTGATACTGATTAGAGACTCTTAATCAGATTTCAAAACGAAGAAGTGTGTCTGTCTAAAATAAGATTGCTATGTTGAGCTATTGGTACTCCATATAACGAGATGCTACAGCACCCATTTGCAGAAATGTTTTGCCAAAGCTGGTAATATATTCTCTTCTTCCCTGTCTTCACTGTGGTCCTTTTGTCCAAATAGACCAGCAAGCTGGTTCTTAACCTTTTAGGACCTCGTTCCTGGTTTCAGGTGCTTGAGATTGTAGTAACACGTTGTACTGCAGTCACAAAAGCGAGCTGCGGTACAGATGCTGCAGCTCCATGCACCAGCTCACTTTGTTTGTGTCTCTGGTCTCACAGATGGCCCAGGGTTGTGGCCTATACATGGGATAAATAGGAAAAGCTCTGAGGAGGGCTTGGATGTGCTTCCAGAAATATTGTTAGTGATTGCAGAGGTGGCATCTCCACTGAATTGATGAAACACAGAACCATAGAATGGTTTGGGTTGGAAGAGACCTTAAAGGTCATCTGGATCCACACCCTCTGCCATGCCAGGGACACCTTCCACTAGACAAGGTTGGTCAGAGCCCCATTCAGCCTGGCCTTCGACACTTCCAGGGATGGGGCAGCCACAACTCCTCTTGGCAACTTTTCCAAGTGCCTCACCACCTTCAGAGTAAAGAATTCCTTCCTAATATCTGTCCCATGATGAATTTTGATGTCCACCAAATCACAGCTGCCCTCACTGAATTCCATCTCCTTAGATTTTTCTCTGCTCATCCAAGTGCATTAATGTGATTCAAATCCTTTGTGGCATTGGTGTGTGGATAACTTGACCAGTAACATGAAACTTAACAGGCTGCAGAACCTCAAGAGAAAAATGTGTCTGGATAACAGTAATACATGACAGCAATTATTTGGCCTTGAGTAGATTTGAGAATAATTTACTTTTTGCATCAGTTTTACACACTCTGCACATCACTGAAGATTTACATGTATCTTATTCTATGATTTGCAGGCATTATTGATAGGTGGGAGCTCATCCAAGCTCAAGACCTCAGAAATAAACTTAGGATGAAACAGAAATTGCAGCAGTGGCAGCAGCTGGACTCAGATCTCAGCGACATCTCTGCTTGGCTTGATAAAACCGAGGAAGAGCTGGAAGAGCTGCAAAAAGGGAAAACTCCAACGAGCATGCAGGCATTGGAACAAAGGGTCAAGAAGTTGAAAGTAAGTTATGGCCTACTGAGAAGTGGGATTTCAAGATGCTGATGCTCTTTATCACTGCGTTTGTGCTCCTGGGATCTGTTGGGCAGCACAGATGCCAATAGGAATGTGCCAGTGGCACAGGGAAACTGAATTCTCTCAGCTGATAGGACTAAAGAGGGTTGTTAGGTAAGGTGTTTCTGTCTTCATCTGCAGAGATTTGCAGACAGTAGGCCTGGGTACAGCAGGCAGTCAGGCTGAAATAAAACCCTCTCCCTTTGTTTTCCTGCAGAGTGATACCAACATCTTTTCCTTGTGCCATGTTCCTCTATGCAATCCAGAAACAGACTGAAAATTAGCCAGGTCAACAGGCTGCAAAGTCTAGGCTGATTTTTTTTTTTAAATTGAATTAAAGGCATAGCTCCAACAGGGAGGCTGAGAAAGATCTGCTCTAAAGCTGTGGGTTTTAGCAATATGGTGTTTGCAAAAACTGTTAGCTCTAAATAGCACCTTTGCCCAATAGTTGAAAGATTGATCCTTTTAAAATATGCAGTTTTTTGTTAGGCAAAAGCAGATTTCTCCTTGGATAGAATGTATCAGTTATAAACAAGAAACAAAATAAATTCAGTCTCTGCTGATCTTCAGCCAAGTAATAGAGCAGTTAGCGAAACAATAACAGGAGCATTTGACAGCATGTGTGGTTATAATATGTTGCCTCCTATGACTCATCTTCCATAAACCAGGGCTACATCAGGTCTGCAGGTTGAACCAGCAGGTCACCAGGGCACATGTAAGTGCTGGTCCCTGGGACTGGGGTAACAAAATGCCTCAGGTTGAACCCTGAGAGAGCTGAGTGTTCCTGAGCTGTGGAAGTGCAAGATCCTTCTGTGCTCACCTTTCTGCCAGTAGCCTGCTCTGGAGCCACCCAAATCCTGAGGTTACTGGTCAGTTTGGCATCACACTTGGGATGATGCTCACACACAAAACACCCTGCTTAAGTATGCTTAAGCCTGTGTGTCCTGGAGTAGTCCATAGGCCAGGGAGAATAAATGCACTCCAGTAAGACTGATTCCATCAGCCAATCTGGCTTAGGCACCAAGTGCTAGGAAAGGTTTGGTGGTGCCTCTTGGGTGGAGGGTCATGCTCTCCTTCAGCCTGGTGTTGGGTGTGTGACCTCTGCAGGGAGCAGAGCTTCACTTCTCTCTCCTGCATCTGCTTAAGAGGAGTCCAGCTGGCTGTAAATCCCCTTTTCAGACAGCTTGGCTTTACAGGGGTGTCTAAAAGAGCAAGCAGACTCTAAGAGGTGAATTCCATGAGATGTCAGGACATCCCAATTGCCCTGGATAAGGATAAGGCCAGTCTGCCTGCAGACTGGTTTGCTGGTGTTCAGGAGTCTGTGAGGGACCATTTGCTTTGTCTGTTATTTTTTAAAAAAATAAATTGTTGCTTGGAGGAGGGAGACGAGATTCTTTGTTGGGTAAAATGTGATTTAGACAAGCAGTTTTCAGCAAGTGGGATGTAGATCTTGAGAATATCTGGATTGACACTCTTGTTAGAAAGGCTGCTAAGAGAAGCAGTGTGAGCTGTGTGCTTTGCAGGATTCATCCTGCAGCTCTTATTTTCCTACTGCAAGAGCAACTTGAAAAAGACTGAGTACCCTTGATTCAAACTGTAAACCTGAGGGTGTGGGGTATTGTTCAGCATTCAAAACCTTCAGAAATACAGGCTCTACCCTAACATAAAGGTGATTAGATGATACAGCCAGGACTTTGCAAATTCCATATTATTTCCCCTGCAATTCTAAGAGAGAGGAGGGAAACGGGCAGGACTGCTTTTTGGGGGGACCTCCACGAGTCAGAGAAATGGGCTGACAGAAATTCTGATAGAGAGAAGAAAAAGAATTTCTCACAATGTTGAGGCCTGGTGTGGGACCAGGGGCCCAGATGGGACAAGGAATCTCCATCCTGCAAGATACTCAAAATTTGACCAGATGAGGCCCTGAGCAGCCTGCTGAGTTTGAAGTTGGCCCTACTTGGAGCAGGAGGATGGAGTACAGACCTCCAGATGTCCCCTTCAGCATTATTCTAGGATTCTGAGGTGCCAAAACCTTTATAAATTAAGAGGAAATACCCTGTGATGACCTATGGGAATACATGTCCAAGTGTCAGGGAAAGAGGCAGCTCAGAGTAATGAAGGGCAGATGTGGATTAAGCCATAATGCCTGTGACTTAGGAAGAAGCACAAGCCCAGACAGATTAATTTTTTTCAAAGTGAAGGTTTTGGCTTTAAAAAAAAAAAAAAACAACAAAACATAAAGCAGGCCTCCTACCTTAATGTGTTTCTTAGCAGTATTGAAAAGCCACCAGGTTCAAACAGCTTTCCCCCATACCTGTGATTCTTCTGAGTGCACAGTTGTATTGTAAATAAACAACGTGTTTTTCAACATTCATGAACGTTCCTAATCCTCTTTTTTCTGCCAGGACGTGCTTAAAGCATTTGATAACTACAAAGCAGTGTTGCTTTCTGCTAACCTGAGCAGCAAGGAATTCCAGAAGGCGGATAGCACTGAGTTCAAGGAGCTTCAGAACAGGCTCCGGAAAGTGAACTTGCACTGGGAGAAGGCAACTCGTGCACTGGACAGCTGGAGGAAAGGTTTACAACAAGCCTTACTGAACTGCCAGGTGCATCCCACGTGCCAGCTTACAAGGGACAACTCTCTTTGGGATGCTACTGTGGGGGGTGGATAAGGGGAAGAGGGCAGGTGGGTAATTCCTGCGCATCAGTGGAACAGCCACTCACAGTCCAAGACACTTTGTTTTCTTATAAAGTTGACTCTGTTGGGTTTAAAGGGTTTGGTAAAAGTATCTTTCACCTGGATAATAAATATCCTTTTATTACATAGGTGGAATAGTTTAGAAACCTATCCTGTAGCCTCCCTAATGGTGAATTTTATGGTGACTTTCTAACTGGGCTGGGCATTTTGTTTGAAGGCAAAGCCTACAAAGGTGTTTTTTCTCTTATGTGCAAATCTTTTGTTTCTCTAGGACTTCCACGACCAGAGCCAGAAACTAATCCTATGGTTAGCAAGTGCTGAGAGCCGAAGGAATGAGGCACAAGTCACAGATCCAAATGCTGACCTCAATACAACATTGGAATGCCAAAAGGAGCTAATGGTAAGTGTGGTCTTAACTGCAGCACCTCAGCTCTTCCACTGAGTCAGTAGCTGTCATCACAAAATAAGAGCAGGATGTTCATGTCTCAAGATGCCTGCAGTCTGTCCTTGAACCTGTTGTAGTCAGCATGTGGATGTTTCTGAAATGGACCAAGATATTGCTTATATGGGGCAATTTTTCCATTACACATCATAATTAAGTTGCTTATGAACAGTCTTTATGCTGGAGTAAGACTTCCAAAATTTAATGTGTTCTCTATATGACTTACCCACTGCTAGAACTATTTTTAAATGTTTTCAAGGAGGTACAACCAGTCTCTTCAAGAGATCTTCTTTTCCTATGTAGCTGTAATAGCCATTCCTATGTAGTGTGGATTCTCAGGCAGGTTGAGTTGTTCTTTAAAGCCTTCAGAATTCTTCCTTTTGTGACAACATCTTTAAAGTTGAGGCTTACAGTCTGTTGTACTGGTTTTTGTTTGTTTGTTTATTCTAAGCAACTGGAGAAAGAGCTGCTGGAGCAACAGCTTAATGTAAACTCCCTTCAAGAACTCACTGCTTACCTGCTGCTTAAATCAGATGGTGACTACATTGAAGAGGAAGAGAAGGTCCATGTAATTGGAACAAAACTGAAACAGCTTATTGAACAAGTCTCTCATGACTTAAAAACAATACAAGGAAATCTGGTGAGTCAGAATTTAAAAACTTGCTCCTGGATCTTCCTTAATGAAAAGTAATAACGTACTAAGAGTAAAGGTATTTGTAAAAGGCTGACTTAAAACTTAAGTTCTTCCACCTTCAAAAGCTGAAAAAAGAACAGTTAAGTCTGGTGGCTGTAGGAAAAACTTCAGTAAGAGATTGCTCAGGCAGGTTGTGCTGCTTCCACCCTTGAGGGGTTTGAAGAGCAGAGAGGATAAAGCTTTCAGTGAGGCTTTTGGTCAGGTCTCTGGCTTTGAGCAAGAGATTGAAGTAGCTGAGCTTCCTGAAGTCCCTTCCAACTTCAGTTTCTGTGATCCAGACCAAGTATCAGGCTGGGAGTGTGTGATGAACACACAGGGCTTGTGGTTCATAGCAAAGGGTTGCTTACCCTGAGAGCTGTCAGATAGAGATATTTTCAAGTTAATACCTTTATACACGTGTTCCTTTGTAATTCCTTGGGCTGGGCATAATAAAACATTTCTTTATGCCAGAGAACTGGAGCATCAGTTCACCAATGGTTATTTACATGGGAAGGGGCAGTGGGCTGTGCACCTACAGAGGCAGTGAAAGGTGGCTCTTAACACTTCATTTGTTGTTATTTTGAATGTGCATTTTAAAGAGGAAAGTGTCCTTATCTTTTAGGATACAAAAACATTCCTGCTAGTTCCAGAGGACTTGGACTCAGCAGACTATAATCCAGAAGCAGAGAAATCCAGCCCTGCTGTGAAGAAGGCAAGTATATTTTTCTAATATTTTGCTATCAGCATATAGCATATTTTGACAGATTTAATGCAGAAATTCCTCAAGTGTAATCATTTTACCTTTTAGATCCATGTACCTTATTACAGCATTTACAGCCAGGCTTTAAAGCCTACAGCTGTCTCTTCTGAGAAAGATAAATTCATTGTAGTTTCTGAAAGCTGAATACTAAAAGCTGTTTCTCCCAACAGATTGTGGCAAGGAGAACTGCTGATGGCAGAAACGGCAGCAGCACAAGGTATCATTTTATATTCACCTGTAACTTGAAGGATAGTGAATATGGCAGAGATGAGCTGAGTGCCAGCACAAACCTGGGCAGCTGTTCCTCACAGGCTGACACACGGGTGGAGGGGATTTCTGCCTCCCTGGAGCGTCTCCTCTGCCTCCCCTCTCCGGGCTGCACCTTGGTGAATGGATCCCTTCAGCACTCCTGCTCCAGGAGCTCTGCAGTGATTGTGCAGCCTTGGCTTGTCTTTATTTTTGAGAAAATACTATTTCGTGCCAAATGGGGGATATTTTAGGTTTTAATCCTCCTTTCATTCCACCTGCATACCTGAAAAAAGAGATTTGCCCACTGAGAGCTACTTAGGACAAACAGACCATGCGGGATAAAGGGAGAACTTAAACCCCCAGTGCATTTGGGACTCAGATCTCAGTAATGCCAAGGCAGACAAGAGCCTCATCAGTGTGAATGGTTCTTTCCTTCGTAGTTCACCACCTATTTGGAGTGGTTTGTTTGCCTCCTGGGAGAAGTTAAGTTTGCATCTGAAAATAGGGTAAAAACTCACTGCTCTAAGCTATTGCAAGTAAATGTTTCTTCTTCAGCAGCAAGGACAGGAAACCCAAACCAGCAGCTGGCTTGCCATTGAGCAGTCCTGCACGCTTCCAAATTACAGTTAAAAGTGTTTAATGTCTTCTGTTCTCCTGTAGATGCACAGCCCTGCATCTCAGAAGGGTCGTGTGGACCCTGGAGAGGACTCAAATTCTAAAGTGCCTGTTTTTCCTTTCTTCTCCTTTTCAGGAGTGAAAGCCACCCCCAAGCCGCGCAAACCAGCCCTCGCTCTCCCTCCTTCTTCTACCGAGTGTTACGAGCAGCTTTACCTCTCCAGTTGTTCTTCCTGCTGCTTTTGCTCCTGGCTTGCATGATCCCATCTTCTGAGGAGGATTACAGCTGCACCCAGGCAAACAACTTCGCCCGCTCCTTCTACCCCATGCTGCGCTACACCAACGGGCCTCCCCCCACCTGAACTCACCCTCACTCACTCACTCACTCACTCACACCAAAACACTCTGAGAGGTGCTTTTTTTTTTTTTTTTTTCCCATGCTGCCAGCATCAATCAAGCAGCGAATTTCACATCTCAAAATGTATATCTTGACGAAACTTCAGCATTTTTGTACGGAAAACAGACTTTTTGGGGTTTTTTTCTATAGATTTTTAAACTGTAAGCAGCACACTTTCTACTTGGGTGCAATAGATACACTATTTTGTTAGGGGCAGTGCTCTTAAGCTTGCAAGGTGTTTGAATACGGAGTTATTAGATGCAGAAACGGCATCACAGTAATCTTAAACATAGCAGTCTGTCTTGGGTTAGCATGACAGACAAGCAGCTGAAGAGGGACTTGGCTTAACATGATTACTGCACACACTTCACGTTACCTGTATCTTTTGGTACTGTAGTCACTTTGTGGAAACAACAAAAAAGAAATTACATATTTTTGAATCTTTGTTACTGTATTTTGTTCACCTAACACAGTCAATAACACGATGCACATTTGTTTTGTTTGACATAAAGTGTTGTAGTGGTTAGGACTGCTGTGTTGTCTTTTTATACCACTTTTGAAATAAGAAATTGCTGCATTGCATGGAAATGGTTTATAATGCACATATTTTCTAGATGAACATGATTATGTAGACTATCCCTGATGTATACAAATAGTGTAATGACTTTTTTAATGAAAGAATTTTTTCAGTTTTTAACCTGCTGAATAGTGTACAGTATTTCAGAGAGAATTGTGCATTTTTATAAGCTTTGTTTTCGAAATGAGACTGACACTTGGGCAGTGGCTGGAGAAACACTGTGTACAGTCAGCATTGCCGCTGCTCCTCAGTTGTACAGTTTGAGTACTGTCATTAAACTTCTGCCAATGTCTGCAGGACTGTGGGTGTGTCTGGTGGGGGGAACAGCTTTATGTTCCAGCAGTGCTGACCCTTCCCCTCCTGTGTGAGTCGACTTAGCCTGCTAATGGAGCAGTGCTGGGAGAAGCACCACCACTCTCTTGCTTATCAGAGCAAGGCATTACAAATCCACAAGTGGAGCCTGTGTTTGGTGGCTCAGATCCTTTCCTTTGCAATTGTTGGTGATTTCCTGGAAGAATATGAAGCTGAACCAACTAACACTTATTACTAGTTTGAAATGCTGAACTGGAACTGGTTTTCTGTACTGGGAGTTATGGCAGTGCTGGAGAAGGGGAAGTGCAGGTTGAAGAGAGCTCAGTGTGGTATAAGGGCTTTGGATGAATGCTTTTTGTGTTTGGTTGCAGTGAAAATCACCCAGGAATTAGCCAGTTTATGTAATGCTTACCCAGAGAAAATGACATCTGTGATTAGCCCGTGGGAATTCTCCCACCCTTTCTACACCCGTCTCCACTGGTGGTTGCCGATTCCCCATCTTCTGGCAGGGGCATTTTTGAATCTGCTTTGTTGTTCTGATGTTCAGAGAAAGACCAAACCAACAGGTTTTTCCCAGCCCTGGTGGCAAACCCACCCTGGTTGATTTCCAGGATATTAAACTAAACTCATACAGCTGTGTTGAGGTGCCAGACTTGTGCTCCAAGGTACCAATTTCCCAGCTCTCACACTAGTGCTGTATCCAAGGTAAATGATGGATCCTCCCCACCCCTCACACAGGCTCTCCTCTCTCCCTCTGCCATCATTATTTGATCTTTTCAAAGCAAGTACTTTCAGATGGAGCTCATTTAAGTTTCTGTCTCTGTAGAAGTCATCCAACTCTAAACCATTATTGCATTGCCAGGTTGTCACAAATGCCCATGCAAACCTTTCTGCCAAGAGCTAATAGTCAGTTGCTGACATGATATTCAGTTCCTCTGCCATTAAAGAACCTGTGCAGGGGGGAAAAAAATTGAACAGTGTTAAAAGGTCTAAAGAAAATTTCATAGCCTACAATTTCCTTTCATTATGTACAGTTATATCAAATTGTTGAGCTGATGTAATATATAAAAAGAGGAGCTTTCAAGAAATTATCTCAAAATGTCACCAAAAAAAAAAAAAAAGTCTGGGAAATAACTTAAATCTTTTTTTTTCCCCAAAACTTATTTTAAATAATTTTATTTCCAGTTGATTACAATCACTGCTCCATAGGCTGACACTGAAGTCTACTTTAAACAAGACATTCTGTATTACCCACCAATTTGTCATCATCTTGCCCGGGAGTGGGTTGTTAGTGGTCAGGGAAGGGAAAAAAAGATGAAAAAAGATTAAAAAGAGAGGACAGATGCAATAGTTAGAGCAAGCAGGACCTGTGCACGTGCCTTGGAGGAGTGAAACCAGCCCCAAACTAGTTTTGAGTTGAAGTCTTTATTTCTTTGGCAGGGAGATGATTATGGAAATATGCATATTTATTGGAAAAAAAAAATCTTCAAGTGCCACCTGTCTTAGTTTGCTACACATTTTGGAAGGACCCACCCTGTTGGGCACTGTCTCAAGGGAGATTGTTTCAACACATCTACACATCTCTCCACCACACTGTCCTCCCTGACTGGCAGAGTGACAGCAGTAAAGGTAATAGGTAGTTTGCAGGAAGACAGAGATGTGGAAAAGGTCACCCATTCTTGGAGACAAAGCTCCACATTTCTTTAAAAACAAACACAATCCAAGGTGGTTTTATCATTTGGCTCTAGTTCCAGATTTGAGAGGAACCTCAGCATGTTTTTAAACAGCATGCACAAGGAAAAGTTTGAACCTTTCCTTCTTCCTTTCTTCTCTCCCTACCTGAATTTGAACACAGTTACATGAACCCAGACTCGACAGCTGTTGACTCTGGACCATTTGAAAACACTGGTGGTAACTTTTAATAAAAGTTGTGTTCAGCAAGACAAAAAGCAGGTTAAAATCACGTCATTTTCCTATTTGCACTGTGTTAGCAGCAGCATATATGAATAATGACATGGGGCACAAATCTGCAGCACTGCCCTTTTACAGAGTCAGTCCACAGCAAATTTCCATTTAGAAGCCAATTTCATGATTCGTACCCAGTCCTTCCCATTTTCTTTTAAAGAGGTTTGTTCCAAGATGGTACATTAATTCAACACTTTAAAAGCAAAACAAACCAACCAACCACTTAAACATTTCTGTGAAAAACTGTATTAAACAAAGAAATTATACAGGATAAGGAAAATCACAGATCAATACAACAGACACTGAGGCCAGAATGCAATCAAGCCCAAGAAACACTGAGACAGGTTTGTTTCACAGCAAAACGTCCCTCAAAATGAAAGTACCAATGACTTCTAGACTCTACTCACATTTTTTTTCCTTTTGTTTTTTGTAGTAGATATTACACCTCTTTAGAAGGGCACTGCTATATTACAGTTTCTTAAAAACAATAAAAAGGTAGCAAGTAAAAATTTGGATCAGCAGCAGTATCTGGTATAGTACAAGATCAGAACAAGACAATAGATTTGTGTGCCTCACTGAAAAGTCTTTATGCTCCTCCTATAAAAAATACTGTCCTTGGCTTTAAAAAACCATCAAGATTAGGTTTGGCCAATATTCCAAATATGCAAATGGCATATTTTACTAATATAATACTAATACATACTCATCAATACTAATAATACTATTACATACTAATCCAAGTCCTAATCCAAAAGACTTATTGGCTCAAAATAGACATTTGGTGTGATCCTAATTTAATTTCACCATACCTGAAATGCCCAGAACATGCATGTGTTACATTTAAACATACCCATTTAGAGTGACAATTGCCAGAATGAATGATGCCACCCTGCTGATCACTGGGGCCGTCAGCCAGGCTATTCCACCTGGATGGTTTTGCTCAGTGCAGCTTAAACACACGCAGAAATCAGCACGATATGGGAGTTCAAACCCACTACATCCTCAGTGAAAATCAAACAAGTCATCACACTTGCAAAGCAAAGTAGTGCCAGGACCATTATCCCCATCCCCACTCTTTGAGGGCTCCTACGCGAGTTATGAAACCACAGCATAAGGTGCCATGCGAGTTGAAAACAAGCAAGCAGCAAACCTCAGGGCAGCAGGCAAAAACAGGTCCCCCTTTACATTCCCATCCACTTCCTCATCCCCTACAAGAGCTTTTGGGTGGGCAGGGCAGAATTCCACACACCAGTCGAAAGGGAAGGGATGGTTTGTTTCTAATGGATTTCACAAGGCCTGATTAGCGGATCATATACAAATGCAAACAATATTCACAGAGCAACCTCTTGAAACTAATCATTAGAACAGATTTAACATCATTAATAAATATATAAAACAACATGTTAATCTCACAGACAAAACACATTTCAAAGGTAGGCATTGACTGAAATATCCAGACGGTTTGGTCATTGTTTAAAGCATTGAAGAATTATACACAGATAATACTGTGAGTGTAAAGAACAGGCTCACAAAATACGAACTTAAGCTCAGTTTAAACTTTCTGAAGAGGCTCTGAACTGGCCCTAGAAGCTATTTCAAATGACCCTCAAACAAAGGCCGTTACAGCCATTGCATATTTAAGAACAGAATAAACTCCTTTACACTGTTCATATCTCGGCACTTTAGATCAGCTGCAGAGCAGGCATTCCCCAGGGACCAGCACACACAGGTAAACACATCTGTCCCAAATAATAATGCTCTACATTTCATACCATCCCATGCCGAAAGAAGAGATTGTCCAGTCAGCGCTTAAAAAGCCTTGCTGTGGGAGACAGAGATCTTGGGGCTCACCCCAAGCTCTGGCACAGGCTTCTTCTGCCACCTCAAAACACTCCCTTATCTCCTGTCTCAGCTCACCTGCCCCTGAGAAGGAGAGGCAGTGACTCCCTGTCCCACAGTGCTGTTCTGAGGCTTGATTTCGTAAGGTGCTTTTGAAGAGTCTCAGAAAAGGCACTGTAAAAGTGCAGCTGTTACAGAAGCGTGGAGAGAGGTGTGCACCCCACAGCTGATCCCGAGACACCGCTGTGCAGACCCAGCAGACGTGGGAACTCACACCAGGTCACACTTCAGCAGCCCCATCACAGCAGTTCTGTTTTCTCCCCCAGTTTTGAAAAGGCTTCACATTTGCAGGTCTCGGCACAGTTACTGGGCTGCCCCGTTTCTCAGGCTGTCTCCAGGCTCCATTTGCTCCAAGGAGCCAAACTCGGGGTGTGTGGTTGGGGACTTCCTTTGCCCTCGGAAAGTGTGTGCATTCAGCATCTCCAGCAGCAAGTCATACACTGGCACCACGTTTTTACACTTCATGCTCAGGAGGTGCTCCATTCCCTTGTTACTGTGCAGGAGAACAGAAAGTAAGTCAGAGATCTGCATCCAACAGTGCAGAGAAGAAAAACACGCTCATGGCTTCAAGAGAGTCCCTTTTTTGTTTGGAGCTAGGAGGATTGAGCTGCTGTGATCCCTGAGATCACTCACCACTATCAACAGTAACAACAACCCAACGCTTTAAGGGTGTTTTAATATTTAGAGAACCAAGATTTGTTTTACACCACGCAAACTGACTTCAGGAAATAATTCAGATGTACCACCCTATTGAAATGAAAGATAAAACCTCTTGGATGCTGTAAAGGTGGGAGGCCACACACTGAATCTTTGTATAAAAGGGGAATTTACTACATGCATTTACTGACTACCTACCTCTCCTGCCCGGCTGAGGATGAAGAACTACCCTGGCTAACTCCAAGCACTTTGTTTACTCTCTGCATGTCCAGTGTCAGATTTTGCAGATGGCTACAGAGCTTAAAAGTAATCTTTTTATTATTCATGGAGATACAACGCTACCTTGTTAACTTGAACACCCAGTGCTGCCTCACGGCTGGGACTAACAGTGTCACTGCAGTCACGCATATTTATGCAACAGATGCACTCAAGGGGTTGAAATCTATGGGCATTTGCTCAACACCAAATTTATCCCCGTGGAAGTAGCAGAAGACAGCTGACCTGGTGGGTTGGATTGGGAGGGGGGCCAATGCTTCCAGATAAACAAGGTTCTGCTACAATTCAAGACTTAAGAATATGTTAATGGTAAAGAAGAAATTGCAGCCTCTCTCCTACACCCAGCTCTCAAGACTCCTACGTCATTTGGTAATTAAGACTGAGTGCATCAATTAGTGCAACAAAGTCTAATTGACCAGCACTAAGGAACATAAAAGAGACATGACACAAGAAGTAGCCTCCAGATTTTGGCTGAGGGAGACACAGCACAAAAAAAATCTTGGCTTAATGAGAAAACATACAAAATTTTGCAAAGATTCACAGTGTTTATTCACAGAATGCCAGAACACCTCCTGCAAAGCTGTGACGTGGAGTCACACCACAGAGGGCAATCCAGGTGATGGCACTGCATCCCAGACATGAGGCAGGTTCAGCTCTGCCTGGTGCTGGAGGGTCTGCAAGGCCAGCTCTCAAACTTTTCCAGTGTCCCTACAGATATGCCCAGCTCTCCTCTGAGTGTCCTGGTCCCAGGACCTCTTCCCCGGACACACAGTCCAAAGCCAAGCCAGCTTAGTGACTAGCTGGCCTCTGGGTAATAATTTAAATTACAAACAGCCCCAAAATTAAAGCATCTATTTGTAGGATCCCGCGCTTCAGTCTGTTGTACCACAAACAAAGATAAAGAGCTGAAGGAGGTCCAGGGTGAGGCAGGGAGAAGAGGAACTGCTTCCCAAGAGGAAAGCAAGAGTCTGGCATTGCTGTAGCATAAGTCACTTGGCAAAAATGCTGTGGTGCCAAACAAAAGAGAAAAAATTCGGTCTGGGAAAAACATGGCACCCCAAGTCCACTTTGCTCCACCAAAGCCCACAGCAGACCAGTTTTGGAGATTTTTATTTTACATAGAAGAGTTTTGATAGCTGGGTGTTGTTTTGTTGTTGGGTTTTTTTGAAAGGCTGAATTTGTGTTTTTATTGTTCTATATTGTTATATCAGGCAGATACATAAAGAACAATTGAATGTGATAAGCTTAAGAAAGCCTTTTAATATCACATCACTTTTGAGTGCCAGCAAGCACTTGAGCATCCTGCCTGTTTTGCTGTGCTAGGAAGGAAAAGCCCCACAGTGACAGAGGTGAAAAGGATCCCCTCAGGAGTGCTCTGGAGTTCTGCCCTTCCTTTTTTGCTGTAATAAACAACCACCAGTGCCTTACATGTTACCCACACTCTGTAAAATGTACCTTGCGTGCCTGACGTGAGAGAGGAGCATCAGCAAGTTGGCCAGACGAGTTGTTTGCTGCTGGGAGGGGATCCCACTCTTCGCAATAACCCACACCAAAGCATCTGTCACCACGTTAAGCAGGTGATGCAGCTTCCTGTTGCTTTCAGGTTCTTCTGCTGACAAGGGAAACATGCCTAACCAGAGAAGAGAAAGAAGTATTTGCTGCTCATGAGGAAGGAAAAAAAAACAGTGACTGTGGATTTTTTTCTGATGTGTCTGCACTGAAAAATCTTAAAAGTCGGCAAAAACAAAAACAAAACAACAAAAAAAAGAGATTGGGGATATGGAAAAGGAAGAAAAGAAATCAGCACTAGGAAGATTTGGAAACACACAACAACATTATTGATAAAGCAGAAGACAACCTGGGACAAAAAACAAACAAACAAACAAACAAACAACAACAAAAAACCACAAACCAACCAACCAAAAAATCCTTCCAGAGACACTTACAGAAGGACAGTGTTCCATAACACCTTGAAAATTAGGAGCAAAAGATTTTGACAAGAAAGCAGAGCAAGGAAAGGTAAAAGGAGAGACTTTTTGAGAAGTGAGCCTCTCAAGAAAACAAGGCTGATTACAGGTGGGGTTTCTGTTGGGTTTTTTGGCTGCTTGGTTGTGGTGGGTATTTTAGGAAAAAAAAAGAAGTAATGGCATCCATAGAATTATAGAACCATTTGGGTTGGAAAAGACCTCTAAGATCACTGAGTCAAACCTTTAACATCAGCGCCGCCAAGCCCACCACTGAACCACGTCCCCAGGTGCCACATCCAGACCTCTTTTAAGTCACTCCAGAGATGGTGACTCCACCACTTCCCTGGGCAGCCTCTTCCAATGCCTGACCACCCTTTTGGTGAAGAAATTGTTCCTCATATCCAATCTAAACCTCCCCTGGTGCAGCTTAAGGCCATTTCCTCTCATCCTCATCATCACTGAAATCTCATTTCCTATCATCATCATCATCATCATCATCATGGCTTTCCAACCACTCTGCCCTCAACCTGTAGCACTGAATGAGCTTATTGTGGCAAAAGTGCAGGACCCAGCACTTGGTCTTGTTGAACCTCACACCACTGGTCTCTGCCCACGAATCCAGCCTGTCTGACCCCTCTGCAGAGCCTTCCTGCCCTGCAGCAGATCAACACCCCCACCCAAACAAGTAGGCAGAGAAGTGGGATAAGTGGGCAGCTGGACTTTAGTACTGGACTAAGATTTATGCAGCAGCTTCTTGCTGAAAGCAGTAGATGTAAATAGTTTAGCTGTTATTCTGTTGTTGGATTATTCTGACAGCATTAGCTACAAAATGTTTTGGGGCCAAAAATCATTTTTACTGCTTTAGACTACCCTAAAATAGCAAACACACACTACTCCTTGCCCTTTGTAAGAGCCTGCAAAACAAAGCTACTGTCCTGAAATTCACCTTGCAGAGCTGTTGAGTACTTTCAATCATTTCTACCAACTAACTACCGTTAAATAGGAATATTTAAGCCCAATTAATCATGACTCAGTTGAGTAACTAGCTTTACTAGAAACAGGAATTCAGGACGGGTTTGTAGAGTTGTACAACAACTTCCCAGAGGAGCAGGATCCAGAGAGAGAGGAGCAAAAGTTCCCACTGAAAAGGACAGACTCACAGCCTGGGCCACGGGCCCCACCTCGTGTGGTCTGTTGTGCAACTCTTACAACAAGACACAGCCCCTAAACCCAACAAATGAGACAGCCTGGAAGTTTATCAAGCAACAATCTTCACAATCCACCAGAGAGTCGAAGTCCTTTTCTATTATCCTCTTTCAACAGTTTTATCTCACGTGGTATTTCAGTGGTTTTGGGGCTGATTTCCCAGACACCCTGAAAATAAAAAGTACAGTTTGGGGAGTATTAAACCCGACCACACACTCACTGGAATTGAGGAGGATCATTGCCTTGACACACAGATACTCCTTGTGCTGCAGCTTCAGCTCTCGGAACCTCGAGGTCATGGCCAGGAGCATGTCAAAGATCTCCAAAATTCCTTCTACGCATTTCCCCTCGTCCCTATGGAAACACATACAAAATGTTACTGGAAAGGCAGAATTAAGGTACTCTGACTCAGGCAGATAAAATTCAAAGCACAAAAGAAGCTGCAAAAGGCCCATCTATCTCATCTTTGGGAGAATTTAAAACGTTCTCTCATGAAATCCAAATTGAAAATTACACTGATATAAAAGGTCAGCACTTATAAGAAACTGATTTTCTCTCCAAAGTGCAAGCAGGATTGATCATAAGTATGATCATATTTCTGTAAGAGGCTTTATCCTCTCAGCCAGTGTAAGTCTGGGTAATCAGTTTGAAACCCCGCAGTGAAGGGCACAGGACTGCCTTGAATCATTCTCCAGATTTGTTTCACAAGGAGTTATCATAACCAATAACATCGTGGTTTCACCTGATGGAGGCCTCAGGACTTGGTGAAAAAAAGAAAAAAATCCCCTTAAATAAGTGTCTTGGAATAATAAGACATTTTTAAAGAATAAAACAACCCCTTGTCCCTATCCCCTAGCACCTTTCTCTTTGAAGTTATTGAAATATAAACAGATTTTGGGGGGTTTGGTGGTTTTGTAGTTTGTTTGTTCGTTTGTTTTTACTTTTGCAAGTGTTTAAAAAATACAACTTTCTCCATTTTGGTACCGGAATTGGTCTCATTTCTTGATCTGAAAAAAAAAAACCAAACCCAAACAAACCTAAGACATTCTAATAGGTCTAAAATTAAGTAGCAGCACATTTCAAATCACTGAAGTTACTACTCCAGTTTTTGATTTTTTTTTTTTTTACATGTACTCTACTTAAAAAGCAGTTAAGCTCTGCAATGCAATATCCGAAAGGAGGCTTCTTATACTATTTGTAACAGTTTGGGGTTTTTTTTTCTCTGTAATATTTTAAGATGAGACAGATTTAAGCACAGCAGTGCAGGAGAACTAAAGACATTTACTGTTTCTCCTGAATATCACCCAGTTTCCTGTGTTCCTCACAGCAAAGGAGAATTTTCAGCTTTGGAGAAGGACAGACAGCTGCCAGATTCCAAACAAGGACACGAGAATCAGAGAAGTCCTTGTCTGCAAAGGTTAGGTAGGAAATGCATCTGAAGGCTCTGGGGAGATCCTGGAGCCTTTTGCAGAGCCTCAGGGGGCTCCATGGGAGCTGGAGAAGAACTTTGGACAAGGGCATGGAGTGACAGGACAAGGGGAAATGGCTTCAAAGTGACAGAGAGGGGGTTTAGATTGGATATCAGGAAGAAATTCTTTGCTCTGAGGGTGCTGAGGCCCTGGCACAGGTTGCCCAGAGAAGCTGTGGCTGCCCCATCCCTGGAAGTGTCCAAGGCCAGGTTGGATGGGGCTCTGAGCAACCTGGGATAGTGGAAGGTGGCCCTGCCCAAGGCAGGGGGGTTGGAACGGGATGATCTTTAAAGTCCCTTCCAGCCCAAACCATTCTGGGATTCTAAGTTCAGCTAAGATGAAAAGATCAAGTTACAGACCAGGTTTGTCTAAGGACATCTTAAATAAAATGACAGCACATCCAGATGCTTGTAAGCTCCCACTCTGCCAAGTCTTGAGGAAATGAAGGAACACATCAAATAACATCACTCTATTCAGCACATATTAGCTTCTGAGAAATTCCAGGTATCATACATTTTCATCAATTTCTTATCATTGCGCTGAACAATGCAGCTTGGCCTTGCACTGAATTTTATACAAGTAAATTACAATTTATTGCCTGTATTTAATAAATTAAATTTATTTCTCTTATTAGCCCATTCTGCCTTCTGTATCTGTGATGATAATTACTAACTGGTGCAAATCTGAATTTCCCCGGATTGAAAGGGCTAAGAGACATTTTAAGACAACCCAAGAGAGTAGATTGTTTCCCTGACTTTTTACCAGTGTGAAGCTCAGGTCAAATTCCTCTAAAGTTCTGTAGAAAAACACGCTTAGTAACCCATAATCAACCCTCTTGGTACATGATGCTATGGGGAAATAATCTATAAACTTGAAAACACCCTTCTTTGTCTTGAAAAAAATATTCTCAGTATTCAACAGCAAGCTAGGAGTTTCAAATCCCTTTGGGCTAATGCTGCAATGTTCATTATTATGGATAGCTATGAAGTCTGCAGTAACAGGAGGAAGGAAAACAGGTAGGAAACCCACCTAAAATAATTCAAATACTGCCTGACACTATATCTGCTTTTTAAGGAGGAGTGTAGGGACAAATGGACAAGGATGTATCTATAGTTTCACCACCTAGAGACACAGAACAAAAGAAACAAAACCAGCAGTAGGTGTGAAAAATGCAGAGAAACTTCACACAGTCACAGCCACATGAATCCAGGAATTTGCACGTTCAACAATACTGTTTATGCTCAGCATTCCTTAAACCCCCATAAGGACGTGGAACCTCAGGGCATCATTGTTACAAATATCAGTAAATTATAGTGTCAGATAAAATGTTAATAGCATCTCCCATACTTAATCCTCTTCCTCTTACCATTCACTCCAGTTCCAAACATGCTGATATGAAGTGATCTCAAGAAATTTATTTCTTTTACCTGTCTAATACAAGGTCTGGTGCAAAAATCAGTTTCCCTGGATGGTCAATTGATCTCCACATCAAACCAATCATTAGAACCTCCATCCAGCAGCTCTCCAAGAGCCTCACTTGGTCATAGAGGCTGAGATCAATGAAGCCTAAAGTGATGAAAACAGCATAAAATAAATCAATTTGTTTCTTCCTCTGTTTTGATTAGGAAGAATGAGCATATGAGAAACAAAGAGAACAGTGGGTTGGGAAGAAAGGCAGACAAGGGAGCACTGACACCCCAAGCACCATCCTGCCATTTGAAACAGGAATAAAAATATTTGTTATTGTCAAATCTTCCACAAAACATTTGGAATAAAGCAGAGTGGTTTTCCAGTGCATTTACCCCCACAGAGCTGGTGAAACTCAAGTGACTGCAGAGGACCTGCTTTGTGCTTGGCCACCTTGGCCTTCTGGGAGGCACCAGGGAATCCCTCGGGAAACTCACACTTGTCAGAGGTGGCTGCAGAAGACTCCTAGGAAAATAATCTGTTCTTTCCCCAGAACATATAAGGTTGCTGCCTGCAGGGTGTTTTTTATCTCATGGCAGGCACATTCTTTGGTTTGTTGGGTAACTGTGAAAGAACACACATCTTGTGGCCTCTGTGCTTTCATCCCCATTGTAAATGAAATGTGTTGATCCCATCCACTTTCTGCTCTGTCCTTCCCCAAAATTTCAGTAAACCAGGAAAAAAAGTAGGCAAGGACAGTCAGTGGAAGCAGCAGCGTCCTCATTGCCTCCATCCATGGAATTGCAGAAGCAAGAACAGAATTAATGCCGTTGTGCATAAACCTGATCTGCATCCTGGGCTGCACCAAAATCAGCGTGGCCAGCAATTCAGGGGGGGGTGATTGTGCCCCTCTGCTCTGCTGTGCTGAGTCTCCACCTGGAGTGCTGTCTCCTGCTCTGGGGTCCCCAGCACAAGAATGATGTGGATTTGTTAAAGCAGGTCCAGAGGAAGGCACAAAGATGATCCAAAGGCTGGAACACCTCTGTTATGGAGACAGGCTGAGAGAGCTGCCGTTGCTCTCTCTTTGGAGAAAGAGAAGGCTCTGGGAAGACCTCACTGTGGCCTTCCAAAACTTATAGGGGGGTTATAAAAAAGTGGGAGAGTGATTTTTAAAACAGGCAGATAAGTGATAGGATAAGAGAGAAATGGTTTTAAACTAAAAGAGGAGAAATGCTAGAAAGAAATTCTTGACTGTGAGGGTGGGGAGACCCTGGCACAGGTTGCCCAGAGAAGCTGTGGCTGCCCCATCCCTGGATGTGTTCAAGGCCAGGCTGGATGGGGCTTTAAACAACTTGCTCTGGTGGCAGGTGTCCTTGCCTGTGGGGACAAGACAGTCTTTAAGGTCCCTTCCAATCCAAACCATTCTGTTATTCTATGATTCTGATCCCATGATTTATTTCTCTCCAGAACTTATAGCAAGGCCTTAGATAGCACTGCAGCATGGCCAGAAGGGAGAGACAGTCATTACCTTCCCTTTCCCTGCAAAAAACAACGGGGGGAAAAATAATGCCTAGAAGAAAAAAAAAAAAAAAAAAGTGGAGTAAAATTTACACACTCCAAACCAAAAGAGCAGAAGTGTAGATTATCAAAACACGAGTGGGAAAGCAGACTGCTCAGTCAGGGAGTAAAACACAGATATGATGAAGTGCCAGTCAGAGGTCAAAACCAAGATGAGGCCACAGTTTCAAAGCTGAGCTCCTTTGTCTTGTCCCTTAGCAAAGGTGCTCCATTTTCGGACGAGCTGACGCCTACAACTCTGCATGGTGAGAAATCCTTACAGCCTGGCCATGGGAGACAGGCTTCCTGTAATTCCTCCAAGTTGTCTGAGGTCTTAAAATGCACACGGGACTTTTGTGCTGCCAAAGAATCCGCTGTCAGTAATTTATACAAGCACTCCTTGTATTTTAACCTTATTAAACTGCCAGGCTGGAAGACAATCAGTGAGAGCCTCAGGCTGACATTAACTGGGTAATGCTCACTCTCTCCTATCATCACTAAACTTCTGCCTTTTGACATTGGTGCAGCCTTGCTTCTGATTTCATGGGAAGGGTAAACAGCAGCCTGTGAGCGGTACCTTCCCTCCTGTCTCCCCCGTCACTGAATTCACTGCAGGATGCACAGACAATATCAGATTTGCTGCCACACACACATTCATCATTTAAAAGTGCTTTTGGGAAAACAACCATGGAAGTGTGAATAGTATAAACTGACAGTGGCAGTTTGCTGGGAAACAACAACAGCTGAAAGACATGTCAGAGTTTATTTAAATAAACATTTACACCGCAGTGTACTGATTTCTCTGGCATAAACAACGAGTTATCAGGGTTAAAAACTCTCTCAGTGGAGTGAGGTGTCAGACCAAGTCCCAGTGTTCAATCTACAGGTAGTTAAAGATCCAGATTTATCACGGATGTCATCTGCTAAACTCACATTATCAGTAGTAGCAGTAGGATTTATGACCATTGAGCACAGTTCTTAGAAGGACTTATACTTTCCCTTTTCCTAACAACTTCATGCTCTAAGGATTGAGGACAGCACATCTTCCACTGCAGTGTCAGAAGTCTCATTTCCTGCAGACTAATTTTTCTGTGGCTGTAGTACACATCCTTTAAATTGTGTGCTCCATGCCTTATCATTTAATTACA
Source organism: Empidonax traillii (assembly GCF_003031625.1). Lineage (NCBI taxonomy): Eukaryota > Metazoa > Chordata > Aves > Passeriformes > Tyrannidae > Empidonax > Empidonax traillii. The sequence continues at coordinate 259,380 of NW_020955650.1, forward strand.
AATTGCTAAGATAGCTGAGGAAAAAAACTTGGGCTGGATGTGTAATGACTAGAAAAAGGCACACTGCTCTGGTCAGCAACACACTAGGTTGCATAATCAATCCAAATTTCAATATTGTGACAACATCTTACTGATTTGCAATACAGGTTCAGCGATGAACCGTGTTGAACTCTTTTAGACCAGGTCAACAAAGCAAAAGGCAGTTACAGAAGCTGTGTTCTGCTGCCTGACAACTGAGAATTAAAATACTTGGAATTCAGAAGGAAAAAAAAAAATCCAAATGTCAGCTTCTATTTTACTGAGCAACAACAAAAATACAATCCATTAGGCTGAAAGTACAGACAAAAATACAGCCACAGAGCAAAATTCTTAACAAAAGACTGTTATTAAATACTAAAGATGAAAAAACCATAAAATATAAATGTGTATTTCTCCTATTTAGGAAAATTGTTACTATTAATATAAGCATAAGGAGATTAATATATATATTAATATAAGGAGAAATAAAAACATTTTCTTTCACTTTCAGTATGTGTCAAAATAATATCCAGTAATAACTTAGAGGTGAAAATGGGCTTCTAACCCAGGTACTCAAAAGAAAATATTCAGCTTTTCAGAAAGGAAAATTACTCACTGGGCCTTCACTCAAGAAGTCTGTATTTTTTTTTCTAAGCCTTTACCTCCAGGAACCAGGCATGGATTGGCATCAGGCAAGAGTTTCAATGAAATGAAATTCTGTGTCCTAAAATTTAGTCATCACAGCTTTTTAATTAAAAAAAAAAATTAACCTATATTGAAATAAAAGCTCCAACTGCCATGTAACATGACAATATTTCTTATAATTAGGTGTATATTAAACATCACGTCTATTTTTGGCATTATTCTAAAATGCTGTTTATTTCTGCTCTGTGTGACATGAGTGATCAGAAAAAACACACACGTGATAAAGTGTCAACATTCACAGGAACTGTTTTGAAGGGGTTTGATTGCTTCAGTGGATTTTCTTCATACAGTTCTCTTACTGCCAACAGAAAGTTATTATTTCTGACATATGTGGAAAATAAACTAAAAGTGATTGATGTCAAAATTGGGGTCGATTTGGAAACTAATTTTAAAAAAAATAATAAAACAATTAATCTCAACTGTCTGAGGTTTGGGGCTTGTGGTTGTTTTTTTGGGGGTTTTTTTGGTTTTTTTTGTTTTTTTTTTTTTTTTTTTAAAGAGGTAACAGAGGTAAAAAAGTTATTAACAATCAAAAAAATGGAAAAGGTTGAGGTTTTTTCTCATTGAAATACTGCTTAAAATGAGGTCATTTTCTAAGACTGGTTTTCCTACATAATTCACTTCCTAGCAGATAAATGTAACTATGTGGAGTCCACTGCATTGTACCTTTTAATCAAGTTTTTGTGATCAGACAAGCAGTTATAACAATGGAAACCATTTAACCCCTTATGATTACTTACTTCACAATTATTTTTAGAGTTTCTTAAACCACTAAAAATAAGGATAAAGGCTTGGGGTTTAAAACATCCCACACTAACAGCAAAAGCCGCTGTCACCTTGCAAATGTCTAGCGTGCCTTGAGATGCTCTTGTGGTGCAAACATCTCCTCCCAGCAGCTCAGCAGCTGACCAGGGATTTGCACACCCTAAAACCATCACACCCTCCAGCACAGTGGCTGAGCCTGGACATTAATCTGCTCCAGCAGCTGGATCTGGTTGCACCATCAGCCACTCCACTGAGACCTGAAATAGGATATGCTTCCCTTACTCTAAATTCTTAATTCAAGGATTATATGAAATATTCTCCTCCAAGTTTGTTTCTTGCACTGTGCACACAGTTTGCTTCTAGAGAGAAGGGTTGCTGTCATGTTTTCCCAAGTGTGTATTCAAGCAGCAGCAGCTCTTTGCAGTGCACACAATGGCCAGGGCAGAGCTCACACAAGGACATTCCGAGCACCTCCGGCACAAAATCCAAGAGAGGAGCCACGGTGTGCTGGCTCCTCAGTCCTGATGGTCATGGGGTCAGGAATATCAGTCAAACTGCAGGACACATTAGCCATGCAAGGTAAACACAGCTGTGGGGATCACTCTGTCTGCAGCTCAGGATCAAGCCCCACACTGCTACACCTCCACCGATTATTCCGTGTTTTCAGCTCACTGTTCTTGTCCGGTCACCTTAGGTCTCGTTAAAGGGCCACAGGCTGTGGTTTAGTCTATGCCAGCCACCAAGTTTTTCTGCACAGCTTAACCAGCTATCATCTCTGCATGGTGGCTGCTTTTATTCTGGCTTTTATTCTTTATTCTGACTCTTTTAATCATGGGTACTTCAGGGAGAAGGAACTGAAAATGCTCACCACTTCTGGTTTGTAAGAAGATAAACGGTGCATTGCCAATGTGGACACATTCAAGACATTCCAGGCACTAACACATATTGTTGTACTTCAGTGCATGTTCTTTGTGTTGCCAACAACCAAAAGCATCTTATCGAATTTTGTTTTGAAGGAGTGCACACGATAATTCTGAGGTCAACACTATGCTCCACTGGTGCTTTTGTGCAGCAGCTCTGACAAATGAAGTAATTGCAAACACCCAGAACTTGGACACATTTCAGTTCTCATCAGCTGTATTAGGAGCTTTCTATCAGGATTCAAGGAAAGAATCTGGTGTTAAATGGACCTTCTAAATCAGCTTTGTCAGGTATTTTATAGCTAATGAGGTAGAAATCACATACAACACCAGCTATGCTTTTTAGTAAAATGAGCTACTCTATGACTAACCACAGACAGAAAATTATGGGCTAGGTTGTTGTCTAAATCAAAAGACATCCGGGCCAATTACTGAGACCCATAAATTGTGCATTAATTTAAAGGATAAAAAGATTGACTTTCACACCACGCACTTACTGTGCTGTTCTTTCAGAGCAGAGAACGACGCGCCGATGGTAAAAGCACTGACTAAAACAAATAAGAACAAGACTGAAACTCTTACCAGGAATTTTTTTGGCCCAGCCAATCATGTGAACCAGCTCTTTGTCTGCCAGTTTTGTCAGGGACATCATCATGGAGGCCTCGGTGAAGGGTTTGCTGGGGCGGCTCACCAGCACGTTGGGAGGCTCCGCTTCCAGCAGCGTCAGGACGAACTGCTCGGGGCTGACCGTGCTGAGCAGGATCTCCTTCACACGGGTGGCAGCCTCGTTGTACTTCTTCGCTTTGCCCACGCAGTGCACCCGATCTTCGGAATTCCGATGGCTGCGCAGGATCCGGTACCCGCAGCGCTCCCTCCTGGAGCCTGGCACGGGAGAGAGGCACGCTGTTACACTGGAGGAGTTTTCGTGCAGGTAATTGTGTAAATTATGTAAATCCAAATTTTTGCAGGGAAGGGGGGGAAACCCTTTAATATTGGGTGTTCTAATATTGAACATCAAGTTTTTAGGACATTCAGCACTGACATAACTTTGTTCCCACTGACTTCAGCTGAGGGTTTCTCGTTTATTCTGCTTAACAGAAACGAAGTTTAAAAAGGTTTATTTTTGAACTTCAGTTAACTCACTTTAGAATTCCAATGGAAAACTCCCGCTGACATCAAAAAGATATAAATCAGGTCTTTAAAGGCAAACGAAGATAGCTGATTCTAAATTCTGCTTTAGGTGTAAACTGGGGGAATAAAAGACTTTTGGAAGTCTGGGCCATTTTACAGATTAAATACCCCAGGAAAAAGCACAGCTGGGCCTCAGTGTTACCTGGGTGTTCAGCCAGGGACTTACAAGTAGCAGCCCATTTTCTCCCGATGTCCCATTAAGCCAGCAGGAGTTTCTCCAAAGGGAATTCAGATATCTACAACCAGGAGCGAACACCCTGTTTGGAGTTCTGCCTGCAGAACGCTGTTTCTGTTGCTAAGAACAGTCCCTTAAATTCCTATATTTAATTTATGGTTCATTCTGACAGCAACAAACATTCTCCAATTCCCTGTCAGTGTTATTGGTGGCATAACTATTACCTGTTCTTGCATAACTGCCAAGGAAAGAGTCTAAAAAACTTCTCCAAACACGTCATACGGGGATTTGCTTAATTATTCAGCTCTCTGAATTCATTCATCCCTTCAGCTCCTCTCTAACAAGGATCACGTTCACTCATTTACAACTATTCTTTGGCAGTAACTGATGTGCAGGATTGTACCATATTATTAAATGTCAAGATATTTAAAAACATGATAAAGGGATCCTTAAACTGGAATCCTCCAACACTTCACAAGTCTAATATCACAGCTAAATTGTCCTCTAAATCTTTTAGAAGTTAATTTTTTATGCTGGTCATCAGCAGTTTTACTGACATATGATTCTCACAGGTTCAGTTTTCATAGATATGAAAATGTCTGTGCTACCATAAATCTATTTCAGACCAACATTTATTATTGCATACATAGAGACCATGGAGTCTTAAAGCACAATAAGCTGTATCATAGGGATTCACTCCCACAACAAATTTGACAGAAGCATCCTTTCTGCTACTGCTACTATCTTGACATTACTATTATTATTTCTGTCTTTCTGATGTGTAGCCTAAAGACTTCTTGCCCTGGTCACAGACTCTGGTTCTTCTTCATTAGGATATGGGATTAAAGGCTTCTTAAAATGCATGAAGACAAAGAAGCAAAAGAGCAATGGAAATGGAAGAACCTCAAGAACCTAAACAGAGACAAGAAGCACAGGTTACTCAGGTCTGTCAAAGGAGAACGATCAGCCTGCTGTCTGGCCATGACACACGGCATGTAAATCAACACAAAAGGCTTTTCAGTTCACCTGGAGGGACCAGGCATTCCAAGAAAACCGGCTAGGAAGTCAAGAGGATCTGGGTGGCAGCTACTGGTAGGGTGATACCTTTGGACCAGCTGCCAGAGACCTCTGTGTGTGTGTGTGTGTGTGTGTGTATGCACACACGAGAGACTGTGCACAAGGTACCTGGAAGAACAGAGGATCCATGGATCAGCTTCTGGATAACATGGAATGACTGTCTAAAGCCATGCACTTGTGTTTCTGTGACTGCTTTTGGGGAAGAAGGGCTGAGTATCAGTGACAGGGGTGGGGCTGCAGACCCACAGCCATCAGCTGGGGAGAGATGGGGATTCACATATCGACTGTTTGACAGACTGAGTGCCGAAACCCAGCCACTGGAAGGATCCATAACATTTAAATACACATATTTTCCACTGCTGTGTTCGCGTGACTGCTGTATTTTCTATCTGTTTTGGTCTGCATGATTGGCTGTAGACGCAGGTATTGTGGGTGTGTTTGCCTAATAACAATACTTACTCAGACTTTATACTGGACCTGGGGACATGCAATGTGGCAGCTTCCCTCGTCAAGCTGCTGGTGTCAGCTATTCCTATAATTCTTCATCCCTGTCCATCAGTTATATAGACCATGACTTGCCCAACCAGGCAATGCAGTTCTGGTCCTGGGTTTCAGTTAGCAAAGAGGTCCAAACATAAGCCAAATTAAAAATAAGGGCAGTGGGGACACAAAAAAATTAATTTCAGATATTGTTGACAAGGCTTTGCTCAATAAAATGTTGGGTGAATACAGACCCTCAGTGTGGAGGTTCCTGACGAGATAGTTTTTCAGGTTATGTCATGTCTTCAGCAGCTGTTAAATAGCATTTGAGTCAATCTGTGAGAGAGGTGAGATGCTAAGGCCACTCAGGTACAACCTAAAGGTACTGAAAATACTGGACAAGGACCAACAGAGTGTGCCAGGACTTTTGGCATGTGGGCCTTTCAACTTCACGTGGCTACCACTCTCACTTGCTGCTTGTTCAGTAAACCATGTCAGAGGTAAAAGAAAGCAGGATGACCATTAAAGAAGTTCTCAGCATTGGAGAACACACTTTGCCCAGGAATCCAAGAGACTGGATAAGACAAATAGGAAAAGTTGGTTCAAGGAGCAGACCCTCAGGTATAGAGGTATGCAAGTGGAACAGGACATTTGGAACTGGAAGTATTTTTCAGCTGGAAGTCCAGCTTAAAGCCTGTCCCATTGGGAGCATGAATGATTTTGCATCCTTGAGAGGTACATGGGTCCACTGAAATGGGGTGAATGCAGACAGGATATTTGAACAAATAATGGTAGAACAAAGTGCTTACCCTAATAACAACTACCTAGAAGTTGCCAGAGGAGCTGAATAGCAGTTAAGGAAAGATAATATACCAGCAGAGACAATTGGAGCTTGAGACATTATCTTATGGTAGATTCATGAAATGACACTTGATGATGATACCCAAAAAGAGGTTATCTGCAGAACTACAGAAGTCACAGAGCAATTTCTTCAACCACCTGTCTGTGCAAATCTTTTTCTTCCTGAAAGAGTCACAGGCCAGTGAGGCATAGACTAATTTCTACAAAGACACCTGGATGATGTAGTGAACTCTGTGCTAAGCCTCATTTTTGGACTAATGCACCAAGGTCAAGAGGAAAATCTTGAAGTGATTTGTCAGCTTCCAAAAAACATTAGAATGGCACAGGGGGCTGCAGACTGTTCTGAAGTAATGTAATGCACAGAAATTATGTATTTTCCATCAGGGAAGACAAAGAGGAAAGGTCAAGAGTGAGCTAAGCAACTGGAATGAAAGAACAGGTGGAGACAGATGAGGAAATGCCCAGATATCAGGCTGCTCTGCCTAGGGAGACCCATGGCTCTGATTTCCATAGTAATCTGCATGGGAGAGGCTGCAACCAAGAGGAAATATGGCACATTGTTTGCACTGTTTAGAAATCTGAAACACATTGAACATGGGCATCTTGAAGGATAGAACAAGAAAAACAACAGAGGGACTAAAAGCCATCGACAGAGCAGAGAAGAAATTTCTTTGGGCTATGAAAAAATACAAAGTGCTGTGTGACATGTATAGTTTTTGTTCTCCAGTACCTGGTGGAGCTGTGAAACCCCCCAAAAGAAGATGCAAGAATATCAGTCTATTGATTAAACACATGGAAATTTGTTCAGTTTGGGACTGTAACTAAAGTGATAACTGGTTGAAGAGGGAACTGGAGAGAGGAGCAGATGCCTGATGACACAGTCAGGAAGAAGTTCCAGCAGTTTGGACAGACCCACCCGAAGAAACAAGAGGTCAAGAAAGCACTTCCAACCAGCTTACTGACCCTAGATGAGTTCCTGGCTCTGAAGTGAACCAAGTGGGCTCTTCTGGGATTCCACAACCTCTGATCAGCTCTGCTATGCTGTCACCCACACTCCTCTGTGTGAATATCAGGCCTTTGGTGCCATAATTTCAGTTACCCTTTCCAATTCAGTGTTGTGAAGATCTTTAAATAACATTTTGTAGCCTATCTAAAATGTAAGCACGCAGGTGCTTTATGAAGATTAAAGAAAACAATTAAATTTGAAAAAAAAAAAAAAAGAAATTAAAAAGTAGTCCAGTATCCTGTTCTAATTGACAGTATTGTACAATTTCCATCTGCACAGCTGCACTCCATGCTCCATATGAAGACAATTCAGTCAGTTTATGATATTGAGACATTTAAAGGTCTCAGTACTTGTGGAGGGGTTCTTAGTGGGAACTAGCAATCCTCTTCAAGTAATCCAACTAAATCAAGTTTCGTACACTACCAGTACTTATTATAAAAATAGTGCTCCATGTAAAACATAAACCCATCTTCTGTTATCGCACACATTATCAGTGCAGAAAGCCAAACTAGGGGTGTTATGACATATCTGCATAAAAAACTTGGTACTAAAGAAAATATAGTCACTGATAAAAAAAAGGGGGGGGGAGGGGAACCCAACCAAAGCAGATTCTGATTTATTGTTTGTATTTTTTAATCAACATATATTTCCAAAGCAGATGGAGGCTGCTACATTGAACAGTGTGCATAAAACACAGCTCACTTATTTCCACTTTAATTTTTTTTTCTGCTTGCATTTAAAGGAAAAGAAAACAACATTCAAGCTTGCTAGTCAACCTACACAGCAGAGAACAGCAGTCCTTCCAATTAATACAGTGCATTTCAACAATATAAAGGAACTTCCTTGATTTCTATTCAAATTCAAAGTTTAGGCAAGATTGAGAAATTTTACCTGTACATCTACTAGTGTCCAATAGACATAAGTGATTAGAAAACTATATATTATAACTACTTATCAACCAGGTTAGTGTTTGGCTTAACTAGAGATGGGGATCAATGTGTGTAAAGGCAAAGCAATAAAATTCAGCTTCCCATACCAGGGACTATCTCTGACTTCACCACCAACTCCCTAGCAGTACTTAATAGCTGATATTCATTCCAACCAAGGTAATTCAGGCAATTGCAGAAGTGCAGAATGATCAAATCCCTCATTCTTCCTACAGCACTCTCCTTATTTAGAGCTATTTTGTGCAAGAAAATAGCTGTATTCAGCTGAGAATGCTGGACCAAGGGCAAGACCTTGAGCTACAGCACCACAGACCACACTAATAAATGATCAAAAGAATCTAAGAAATAAGGCACATTGAAAAAAAAAAAATCATTAAAATGAGACTGTTGTTCACTTACCCATGAACAAGCTCCAACATGTATTACTGGCAATCAAACACACTATTTTTCAAGCAACTTCTGCTTTACAAATTCTCTGAAAATCATAAAAGCTGTCTGATATGGTGGGCAACCACGTGGCATGTTGCTCTTCATTCTGATTTTGGTCCCTGGCAGTTGCTTATGTAACTAACCAGTTCAGCAGCAACTGCAGATCCTACCACTGAATATGTTATAATCAGTTTTTGGAAGTGTTTGAGCTCAAAACTGGCTCCAGTGCACATTAGTAAATCATTATCTCTCCAGTCACCTTTGAAAGCAAATGCAAATGTTCTGGTGAATGCCTGTGCCAGAGCAGAGCTGCTGACAAAGAAGCTGCTGGCTGCCGTGTGCACATGAGAACATGAGCTGAAATTACAGTAATTTCTATAATAGCTAAAACGCAATTAATACACCTGATGTCCGGACAACGCCGTGAAACATTTTTTCCCCCACTTATTTTCTGTGTGGAAAGTACCTTACAGAATTTCAACTGCACACAGCAGCCACCCGCGGCAGAAAGAGCCGAATCCTGAACTGCACCAGCCCCCGGGGAAATCTGTTTTTCTTTCTGCAGACTTGTCAAATGATGCCGGTATTCAAGGGCAGCATCTTTCCAGCACTCCTGAGTGTGGCCCCTCCGCATCCCCGCTTGGGGCGGGGTGGGGTCTGAGAGGAGCCTTATCTTGGGAACATTTTCAACACGTGAGAGCAGACACATGGGGAAAAAAAGATACAGGAGTAGGGGAGAGGAGGGAAATGAAAGGTAAGTTTAGGTCAACAGGGGAACTGAAAACTCCGTATGGAAGAAGGTCTATTTGAGACTCAGGAAGCAAAAAAGCAGAGGAGAGCAGAGCTCTCTAAGAGTGGCCACAGCAAAATGATGAAGCAAATCCCCTCTCCTTCACTGCACTTTGTGCATTTCAGCTCCCCAAGTGAAGACCAGGAAGTTCCAGGAGAAGATCAGTTTTATCCTGATCTGTTTTATTCAAGTTTGCTGGGCAGAGTTTACTGCAGTATTTCTGTTCTCGTTGTTCTTGGTGACGGTGCAATTTTTCATAATTATTTTTTCCTACCATTGTTAGCAGTCCCAGTGCCAAAATTTAGCAGTAGCTTTCTTGTTTGGAACAGCAGGGAACATGGACTTCCTGCAGAGAGATTTGCAGGTGCAGCGTCTAAGGCCCTCATTGTGCTTTTGGCAATGATGGTGTATTTTGTAAGAAAATCCATTATCACCTCAGTGCAAGGCCCTCCCAAGCTGGCCTCTGCCGAAATACCTGCAGCTTGTTGGGTTCACTTCTCAACATTTATGAAGGTGACAACATTCAAGAGAATTTCAGACCTGGAAACTCGAAAAACTCCAAACTTTTCTGCTGCCTCCTGCTGTATTAAAGATGGCATGTACTGCCTAATCACATTTAGACACAGAAAGTTATGTTATGTACACACACATACCTAAGTGTGTATTTTTTCCTCAAAGTGTCTCAATAATATGCAAAATGAGGATTTAAAGATTTGATATAAACGGCGAGGAGTTTTTATGAAGAGCTTTCATAAACTGTAAAGTGGTAATTGAGATCCTTTTATCACTTCTGCTGGACAACAAGTCTCCACCGAGCAAAAATGCACTTACAGACCATTCTATCCTATCCAGGGTTTTAGCAGATGTGAACCGAGGCATTCACTAAGTGATCTGGGGAAGGAGCAGAGATGGGGAAAAGCGTTCATTAAAGAAAAGAAAGCGTACTCTTTTGTGGTTGTCTATGGTTAAAGAGTGGTATTAAAGCATGGCTCTAACAAGAAAACCTTTGAAAGATAATCGCTCTGGTCTGCAGGAAATGGCATTTACAATCCAGCCAATCTTAAAATCTCTCTGGTTTAAATGTCTGTCACTATGTGTCCATACATCAGCAATACTCACAGGTGCCCCTTAACTCATCAGGCAACCCAGACAATTCTGAGTAATTTCTATGGGTTTTTTTCTGAAATTAAATTGTTCAGACTCTCAAAGGAAATTCTTAAGAGTCTCAAATTTCAGTGCCACTATTTAAAATTTTTTTTTTTTTTTAAATATAATTCCTGTTATTTTCCTGTTATAGTTTCAATCTGCCATTCTTTATCTGGCACACTCATTAATGTCCTTTAAATATTCATTATTGTAGGAAAACACGTTTGTGAATATGTGGCAAGATTAAAAGGAACGCAGGCAACATGAGTGCAATCTATAACTGATTACTTGTAATACCATAGTGCCTGTGAGGTCTAATCACAAACAGGACTTTCTGGACAACTAGAATAAAAGAATTAATTTAAGGCAAGCATTGTGGAGGTCCACCTTATGACATCATTCTCGGATCAATCTTTACAAAACCTCCATTGGAAAACTCTGAGTAAAATTCCCAGTCATGAAGACGAACAAAAGACAGTGGCACCATTCAGAAAGTAAGGTTTTGAGGGCAGTCTTATTTGCAAGCTTTCCTTTCTGGAGGTAAGACCATTTTAATGAAAAACACCAGTGAAGTTGAGATGCATCATCACTGCAGGAGAAGACAGGAGCTTCACACAGAAAGAACCGTCTGACTTGAGCAAGAGAAACTAAATGTACTTCAGGAGTACAAAAAGAATACAAGGAGCAAGTGAAAATGCAGTTCGACGCTGGGAGTTATCAGCAAGAAATGAACAGGGAGGCTGCAATCTTAACAGCCCATGGTGTGATTAAGAACTGCCAGCATGGTGTCACTGTGAAAAAGGCAAAGAGGATCCTGGGCTGTGCACAGAGAAAAGTTCCTACAGAAACAGAAATGTTTTAATGCAACTGCAGGGAGGAGAGTTCACAGGAACACTGTCCATGATTCTGGTCATCCAAGTGCAAATTGGGTTATCTCCACCTGGAGCAGACTGAGGGACAAGCTACTCTGAAGACTTCCAGATTCTGTCTACTTCCCTATTTTGCAAGAAGGTTGTGTGGGAATATGATGTAGTCCCTAAATACAATCAGGTCATTGGCAATAAAAAGAAGAGGAGCCTCGAAGTTAAAAGACAATATTGCCACAAGAACAAAAGGGCAATCATTGTCCAGCAGTAAATGCAGGCTGGAATTCTGAAGAATGCTCCTAATGAAAGGAATTATATTCTTCGAGCAGCCTTCAGATCAAAGCAGTGGAAGGATGAAAACAGTGCCTAGCCTTGAAATAGAAGTAGGTGTATTTACATTAAATGGGATTAAATGAGATGCATTCATGAAGGGCCAAGCACAGTGACCTTCTCCTTTCCACTCCATTGTTCCTTCGTGATGTTTTCCCAGCCTGTTTCTATCATGTATATTGGGGAACCTGTAAGAAACAGCAAACCTTCACCGTGAACATACACTAGATATTGAAACATCTTTCCAATTATTTTCTTCTTAAAAATAACCTTTAAAATATCATCCATAAATGTACAACTACATTGAGGTCACATCACTCTAAATACAAGAAAAGAATAACAGAAAAGGCTGGATAATTGTGAGTGGTGCAGTGATAAAAATTGGTTGTTGACTATTTCTGCCCCAGCAAAAAGCCTGGCAACCAGAGAGCTGGTTCTTCACATGATGGGTGGTCAAGCTGCTGAGGGATGTTGTAGATGCTAAGAATTCATGGGATTAAATAGAGGGACAGTGGAAAAGTTACCATGTCCCCAAGTGAGAGCTGTCAGCAGTGCTTTCACATAGGTGTGCTCTCATTCTTACACTCCTCGCAAGGCACCCACTCTTGCCACTGCAGGAGGCAGAAAACTGAGTTAATTAACTACTGCTTTGATGTGACACTGCTGTTCCTGCAGTACCTTCAACAGCAGAGCACAGCACAGGCTGTTTTATCTCGTATTAGCAGGGATTTCAGTTTGGCTTGAGGCTCAGGGAGCAGCAGGTCTTGGGTTCCCATCCTGCAGAACACAGCAGGAAAGCAGCCTGCCTTCCTGAGCTCTGCAGAGGTTATATGGTTTTCACATGCTTAACCTGTACCTTGCCCTTTCCCCTGGGTTTTCTTCTGAAAGTCTTCTCCTGCTTTAAAATCAGTGCATTCCCTCCTATAAAACCAGCCTAAGCCTTGCCTTAATTCCCTGTTGTGCTTTTTCAGTATATCAAGAAAACAAAGCGGGGGAAAAAAGCATATTGGCTGAAGGGAAGGGGGAAAAAAAGAGCCAGCAAACCCCAAGGAAATAGCAGAGACACGCAAAACTCACCACATTTCATCATCCCCACTTCGTAGCATTTCCGTAGCCGGCATGCCTGGCAGCTTTTGCGCCTGTTTTTATCTATTGTGCATTGATTGGTGGCTGGGCAGATGTAATCGTTGTGTCCTGCAGCAGAACAAGAAGAGAAAGTTCAGCATTTCCAACCATCTCTCTTCCTCATTTCCCGAATCAGGAACGTTCCTGATTTTAAGCATCTCAACTTTTTTTATATGCATATACCTAAGCTCCATTGATTTAACTGATGAAAAAATGCATATTATGCTGTATTAAAAACATCAATTTGTGGCCTCAAGATTAACCAGACAACATAGCCCAGCTTTATAGTGATGACTTATAGATAATCAAGCACCTTCTAAAACTAACTCATTTTTGAAAATGGAACATACACTCTTGTGGAAATTTGCTCCCAACCTGCAATTTCTTACTGTATATTGGGACTCTACAGATGGCAGATACTAGATTTTAGGTTTTTTTCCTCAGCAGAGTTGAAAAGAGCAGTGCAGACAGCTTCAGTCTTGAAGAGATTTAAGTAAACTACAGCTCTATTTACTGAACTCTGAAGTGGTGAGTTCCAGGAATGAAGAAGCCTTTGAAGGATTGACCCTGGACCAAAGTTAATTGAAAAAAAAAAAAAAAAAAAAAAAGGCAAAAGAAAGAAAAAAAACCCAAGATAGAAAGACTGGTATGAAATAATGTATACTGTAAGCACAAAGAAAAGCACAAGTAGAAGGCATAACTTTTAGATATTCTGGAAAAGTGTTTCTCTTATTTTATTCTCTTCTTCTCTCCCATCTCACCTCATTCCTACCCGAACCCCTTTACGTTGTTGTATTTCATTAATCAATAATCTGGTCCAAAGTTTATTACTGTGAACTTGACTTGGGTACGCTCCTGCTGTAAATACAGTCGAATCATTCACTATCAAATATCGGAACTGCCTCTTGCAGCAATTACCAAAGGATTCAAAAATTATTCAGTCATTTACGTATCTTAATGTCTTCTCTCCCAGGTTGTTTTCTAAGTTATTTTTTTTTTCCAAACTGTAAGAATAGATCAGGTAAAAATACAACTACTACAGTGGGGTTTTTTTCATTTGATGTGAGTCCAGGAGTTCAGGTCCCCAAGAGTAATTATTTAACTGAACCATTGTGACTATTTCCTTGCAAAATTAAAATTATTTTAACCTTGAATTTTTGAACTGACAATTTTAGAAAGGAGCGATCAGGTTACAGTTTGTCCCATTTCCTACTGGCAGATATGACTGAAAAACAAATTACTGTTTATCTCTCTTCACACAACATGGGGGGAAAGGAGGAGGAAGCTCTCTGTTGCACTGTAACCCAAGCACAGAGGAATATAAAGTGATTTAAAAGTCTCATGGCCTTGGGATAATTTAGCTTGCAGGCAGATGTTCAGCAATGGGGGACAAACAGACTACATATACTACAAACCTGGACAAGAGGAGGAGACCACACACAATTGCTCAGCCATCCCATCTAATTTTAGTTAGACATTAGCCCAACATTTTGGTCTATGGTAGGCCCAGAAGTTCTTTATTTTAATATGGAATATTCTGCCTAACAACAGTTTTAGCTGAGTGCTTGGTAGTGTATTATGCCAAGAACTGACTTTCTCTTATTTGAATTACAAACACCATTTCCTGACAGGGTACACTGAGGTGTACAAAGGACCACAGTGGGTAACTTGTTGATGGCCCAAGCACATGTGAGCAACACAGAGCAGGCAAATCATTTACTTGACAGAAAATACTTAGAGATCAAATTCAGTCTCCGTTTGTGACAAACTGGAGACAAAGTTCTCTTCAATTATTTTAGAAGTCTAAAGCACTTGCACCAGCTTACAGAACTTGCACAATAAATTGAAAAGGCAAAACAAGTTTTGAATTAAATTTGATTCTCATGGTGACGCCAATTCTGCCTTATTGAGCCAAAAGAAAATATCTGAACATTGCTGAAGGCTTTGCAGGCAGAAGAAGAAGGGCAACATTGGAGACCAAAAAATGGTAGGATTCTCTGTGTTTGTATCCACATGCAGTGTCCAACGTCAGTAAAATTAATTTTCCACCCAGAGGCCCCAGATGAGGCCAAAGAACATGATAAATAGACCAAGATTAGGGAAACACAGTGCTCCAAAGCTGCAATACAATGCCTGAGTGACTTCCACTGGCTGTGATAGCAAACATGGAGCCCTGCATTCACACTGCAGCCACTCAGCAAAATTGAACTAAATACTACATATTTAAGAACTTAAACAGGGAAGTGGAAGTCGTAGATAGAGAGATCTGGCAGAATAAGACATATTGCAGCCTAGGCTCTAGGGGATGGAGGTCTGAGTATTAACAATAATTAGGTTTGTGCCTAATATGTGCTACATGTATTTTTATATCCTACGTAGTGTATAGATATTATATGCTCTGGGCAATATCTCTTGTCAAGAGTATAGTTGTCTACTTTGGGTCTGACAACAAATTCACAATTACTACTTCTGTATTGGCACACAGACTGCCATCAGACTCACAGGTCTGTTGTGCCACCCACCCAGGACTTTGCTGTGGGGCCTTTCTGTGCTGTGTATTCCACCTCCTCTCTAAAGAAATCAATTGCTCCCTCTGTAATGTTTCCAGATCTTGATAACATCAGAGCCAAAAGACAGAGCAGCCAGTTCACATGTTGCTCTATTTTCAGAGTGCAGCGTCATGCACCAGGATTTCAGATCAGTTCATTGCTACTCGATCCTCTGCTGCAGCCCCTGGTCGTATGAAACAACCTGTTTGAGCAAAATTGTCAAAAGCTGATTGTCCTACCTTGAATGCTTCTTTTAAAGAATGCTTTGCAGCCTTCGCAGGACCAGACCCCATAGTGGTACCCTGAAGCGTAGTCACTGCAGACTGCACAGAAATGGGCATCCTTCTTTGAGCCAGGATTGTTTGCAATTGGGCTGGTACAGTCATTGCCATTAGTTTTTCTTTTTAATGTTTCCCTGATAGAAAAGAGAAACAACTGTTAGAAAACAGGAGAAATTAAATCTGCACTGCAAAGAGTTTCATAGTTTTCCATTGTCTTCTATCTTCTCTCTATAGAGTCTTCTTATTTTCTGAACACGGAAGGGTGTAAACCACTGTTAAGTCTTTTCTGACATGGGAATTTAAAGCGTGTAGTCTGATCCCCAAACTTCCAGTGATGACCGACTATAAAGTTCTAAAATACTCAAAGGCATAAAACTGGACTGCTGATTCATGTGTCAATCACATGAACCCTGGGAAAATCATATGGAATGCTGATGGATCTTGAAGAATTCTTGAAAATGTACAAGTCCATGAATTTGTGAACCAAGGGGACTTTGCCTTTCGGAAGCTTCACAGGGAAAATGAGAACTCAGACTGACATGATAAATGCTACAATGAACAGAGCTGCAGTTTGTACTGTTAGAATGGCAAAATTACATTGCACATCTGTTCTCAAGCATTTCATCCTTTACGTGAGGTTTTATTCATTCAGTGACATTCTGGAGACAAATAACTTGAGATGTGAATCTCAGCCCACAAGACTGACTCATGATGTTAGTCAAAATTTTCTGTTCAAGGGGATGAACCACACTGGTCACCCAAATGCTAAACAAAAGGAAGTCTGAATACAAGAATAATGGAGAAAGACAATTAATAAACTACTTTAATTCATAAAAAAAAAAAATTGCTCTCTATAGATTAGTAAGATATACACATTCCTGAAGTGTTGCAAATGATTCCAACATACAGTAACTATTCTTAGTGACAGAATTAAAATGAAAACAGGATAAAAACATGAAATAACAGCCAATTCCTGTCACCAGAGTCCTGTAAACAAAAAGCAAGAGGAAAGGAACTTAGATTATCAGTAATGTGGGGTTTAGGCATAGGAAGTACATCCATTGTATCCTTTTTATCTGGATGTCATTTTCTTGGTGGTTTTAGCATGTTGTGCCTTCAAATACTGTCATAGACAAACTCTCAGCAGCAGTTTGAGACAAGGAAAGGTGTATTGTCAATTTATAGGTGTAAACTTAATCACAGAGACAGAATTTAGAAACTCTAGAATTTTCATCAGCCCATCTTCCAGCAGGATTAGGGAGGAGAAATAAAATCAGTTGGGATAAGACAGCAGTTAGCGCAGTTTATGACTTCTACAGAACAAGGGCAAGTTTAAACAGAACATTGGAAACATGCTGCAAGTGCTGTCAGAGGCTTTAACTAATACATTAAAGGTAGACTTTGTGCTGGTTTCATGACAGGAGGTAAGGACAAACACACCCACATAACAACTATCAAGTTCATAAGTATTTGAGGAGAACATGCTCCAATTTCCTAGTAGAAAATTTGAAAAGGAAAGAAAAAAAGGTGTTTCTTGGAAAAATTTCAGAACGGAAAAATTAAGGTATTTTTTGTACAATTAAGTTACTGACTTTTTAAACACGTTAATTCATTCAGATATTGCAGGGCAGAAGGGTGTTTAGATGTTTAACAAGCTTAGTCTCCAATGACACACACTCCCCTGTTAATGGATTGGTGAATCACTGAGTTTTTCCCCCGTTCTGCCATGCTGGGAAGACAGAGGGGGAACTCTCCTTGAGAGTAAAGGGACTGTACACGTGCCTAATATTCTGCTAATGCGAGGAGGGAAAAGCATTGCTATTCCTTCCCGTTTCCCTCCATCTGGAAGCAAAAGTAATTTTTCATTTCACATTAGTAAAAGAGGTATATTTTTAAGCTTTACTTGGGAATCGTGATCCAATTGCGAGGGTCAGAAGAGACTCCAAATCAGCCGGAGAGCATCTCTGTGACTGATTGATACGCCGTGGAGAGCGGTGTTTATTGCCCTCGTTAAGGCACCGAGATGTTATGGATGAAAATAAAGAAAAAGCACAGACTGTAACATCTCGGTGAGGAGCATTGTTTTTTTACCTTCCAGTTATGACAAGTGTTTCTTCAAAACCACTTTTTCTTTCCCTATTTAAAAGTGCAGTGATAGCCACCCTGCACACATGCAGGTTGGAAGGCTTCCACGGGCTGTGGCAAACAGCTTGCACACAGAGGAACCATCTGGAACAAATTCCTCCTGTGGGCCAAACAGGCATCAGAGCCACCCGTCTGTGACAGCTGCAGCGGCACAGCAGGAGGCTCAAACCCTATCAGTTTGCTACCAATGTCTTTAAAGGCAACAGAACCAGCAAACAGTTGAGTCTCCTTACACTGAGACACTCAGGCTCAGGCAGGGTGTCCACACCAACAGCAATCCCCATGCATGGGGGAGAGACCACCTCCCAGCACCCTTGGGACTGGAGCACCCTGGAATTCTCAGCAGATAAACGAGCTGCCAGGTCCCCCAGATGAGCTGGCAGGAGCTGGCTGGATGCCCACAATGCTCCTGCACCAAAGGATGCAGGAAAATGGGGGATTTACGCTGGCTGCTACCGAGGAACCACGTGGAAAAAGGATTTCTCTCTTTATGCCTGCTTGTATTCCTTTCCATGGTTCCTATACAGAGATATTAAGTTTTTCATAAAAAGAATTAAGATTTTTAAAAAATTAACTAATAACTGATTTTCTACTAGTCATCCTACTACTATGAGCAATCTGGTTTAGTGAAAGGTGTCTCTGCCCATGGCAGGGGGGTTGGAACTAGATGGTCTTTAAGGTTCCTTTCAATTCAAAGCATTCTGTGAAAAAAAAAAAAAATTATACTCCAAGTTTTCTTGATTTCTCTTTAAGTTAGGTCATGAGCTATATGAGTAATAGTCCTTATAAATCTATACAAATAGCAGAAGAATTATTTATTTAAACTCCAGGTGGCAGGTTTGGCTTCCCTTCTGTCAATGTAGAGAGGCCACTGAAGAGCATCAGACAGGAGCTCTTGGATTATTCTGACTGCTGTCCTATCATCTGGACAGCTTCAAACACTAATCTACAGCAGCCTTCCCAGGGCTGTCAGAGTTCTGGAACCCTAACCAAAGTGGGAAGAGTTTGGATGTTAGCCCTTTTCACATCAAGGCTGCTCAGGGAATTCTTCTGTACGTAAGTGCTACCCAAACAGCCTCTCCCAATCCACACACCTACACCGAGAGCAGATGAGCACTCCAGAGCTGCCAACTCCAAGTAGTGACTAGCCAGGTGTCTGGGATGAAGGTCTGTGCAGCCTGCAAGTCAGAAGCAGATGTGGATCCCGTGCCTTAGTCCTGTGCAGACAGCTTCAAGCTCACCCACTGCAGAAGGAATGTGGGTGATCTCCAAATAGCACAAATGCTTTATTAACAATTGAGTTAACACTGTTGCCAGGACACGCTGTTTTTCAGACTCAAGATGACTGCTGAAGTTAAATAAGGAACCCTATGAATAAAAATAAAAATACAGCTGCTAAAGCAGGCACAGCACCTGCAACAGCCTGAGCTTTTATCCATCCAACAAATGTGCCCATGAATGGAGTAATTTCATCAGCTGATGATTTACGCACTGCTTAGGGTTTGCAATATGAGTAAATGTGTGGAAAGAGAACATATTTTTGCAAACAGAGTTTCTTGTCAGCTGAAAATTTAGCCCATGACTCTGCTGTTCCCAACATCTTTACGAAGTCTGTTGAGAACAACAACAAGAAACAAAGAGTTTTTTGGTAGCAGCCCTGTTTTAACATGATGCATGCTGCCATGTGACTGTTCATACTAAAACCAAAGAGCAAAGAAAACATTTCCCTTGAATTTCAAGTTATTGAAAAGCCTTCACAGCTATTACATGCAGTAAAAAAAAAAAACCAAAAAAAACCCAACACCAAAACAAAACCAAACAAAAACCCAAAACCAACCAACCAAAACAAACAAACAAAAAACCCACAAAAAAAACCCCACCACAAACTGGATAAAAAGGAATTCAAACAACACTGTATGAAAAGGAAAAAAAGAATGAACTTTTACTTCTTTCACTCAAAGGACTTGATTTGCCAGAGCAAAATTAATTTTTTTTACACAAAGTAGTACCTAGCAGTCTTGAACTTGTGTTTACACAGAGTAAACTGTTTCCACACTGAAGGTGTTTGTACTGCTTTGTGTTGGTGTGTAGTTCTCCATGGAGAAATTGGAAAAAAATCTCATTTCAGAGGTTACATAAAAGAAACCCCACAAAACTCAGGGCTGATTTGGTGTCCGGTGGAGGTTTTTCGGCTTTGTTTTGTTTCTCAGAGGGACCAAGAGAGAAGTTAAACGTAAAAGACTTGAGCTAAAGAAGCTATAAATAACTTCCAGCAAAGTTTTAAAGCAGCAGATAGCACTGACCTGCTCACAGGCAGCACTGGCTCCATCGGTCTTGCTTCGCACCACAGGCTTTTGGGCTGCTCTGCATAGAGCAGTGACGACTGACAGTGCAGTGTCAGAGGGGAGAGGTGGCCGGGAGGAGACCACAGCGCACTGGGGCTCGAGGTTTGCCTCGCAGACACACTCTCTGAATCCCCAAAGTTGCTGGCAATGTTGTAATTCATCATTGCAGGGTTGCAGAATGCCATGGCGGAATACTCGTGTCGGTTTTCCATGTAGGATGAGGGAATATAGACTGGACTATGCTCTGCTGTCAGCGTGGACTGATTGCAGCTGTAGGGGACTGGAGAGATGACACCGGCAGGTGAGTTCTTAATTTCTGTTTTATTGCATCCAATATCCTGAAGAGGCAGCAACTGAGAAAAGTCCTTGTGGGAAGATGCACACAGGGACATTTTGAAGCAAGGTTGAAGGATGCTGTTTAAATATTCATCCTAAGAAAATAAGGTATGGAAAAACAACAACAAAAAAGAATTTAAAAAGTAAGAAATCTCTGTATTAAGTATTTTATATAAAAGAAAAAAAGGAACTACTAAACCAGAAAATATAAAAATGTCTTGTTAAAACAGATTAAACTGCACTTAAACAATCAACGTACAAATTTACTAACTTTAAGAAAAAGAAAGCTTTCTAGAAGATCCTTAGGAAATAAAGGCTTAGACACATGTTGAGTTCAGACTCCCTTAAAAAAAAATAATAACAATACTTCAAAAAAGGAAATTATTTAAGCCCGAAACAAAGATGAAGGTGACAACTCCAATCTTAGCAGGAGTAACTTGTTACAACCAGGATAAAACTACTCTGCATCAGACAAAATTACCCCGTGGTCCACAGTTATGAAGGAGAAATGAATTCTGTTTACAGCAACTCACCATCTCCTGCTGTAACTGTACCACAGTCTTCAGCCTTGTACTACAGGGTACTTCCCTTTTCCCATCACAAACATGTAACAGCAGATATTTTGAAAACAAGCACCCACACTTATATCCCCTGTACTTTCCAAACCCAGAACTCCACCGCACATCCCTCTCCACAGAGGGAGACACGCAATGGATGTCAGCAAGCAACACAACTTCATCACTGAGAGGTCCCTCTTTGCAGCACCTCTGAACAGAGCCATTAGGAAAGCAGAGGACACACAATGCAGATATTTCCAACACAACAGAAAGTTTTTTAATTCCCTGCCACTCTCCATCCCTAAGTACTCCCCATCCTTCCTCTCATCTGGCTCAGCTATTGAAACAGAGACCTTAAAATTTCTACAGTAAATACAATTTCCCAGATTTAGGTGTATCCAATTTATTTAAGAGAGAAAAACATTTTAAGAAGAAAAAAAAAAAAAACACAACACACCAATAGCATCCTCCAAAGGCATAACTCCTGTCCTGGAAGCATTACTTCACAACAGCATTTAAAAATATTTTTTTCTTTATTCTTCACTGAAAGTTTCATCTGCAATTCATTCCAGCTCTAAAGACATAGTTTGCAATCCAAAACAATTTTGTATCCAAAATAACAAGTTCCAGCCCCCTGAACCAATATTGCAGTATACTTTTACAGATGGTAATAAGACCTTAACACAAAAAAAATCACAGGATAATTAAACAGTCACCCACGGCTTTGCTATTTCACAGGTGGCCAAGGTAGAGATGCTAAACGGTCTTACCTTTTTCACCTCACATCACCAAAAAGCAAGATGATGAAGATTCAAACACAAGTTTGCTGAAGTACAATAACCTCCCTGTCCCCAAAATTCTCAGCCAGACGATATTTCTAGTATGCCATCTTGGGCAGTTGACACATTTTTCTCCTCTAAGGCAAGAACTGAGAGTAGAAGCATTAACAAAAAATGTAAGAAATAGTCTTTAGACTAAAATGGATAGTTGAGAGTTCATCCTCCTCTCTCACTTTGCACTGTCGATGAAACCGAAGATATATGTAGAAATATCCAGGAACTCATTTAAATCAGCTCAGGCACTTCAGATCCAGCTGCTGTTTTTTTCCTTTGTGGGAAACAGGAAAATGAGATATTTCAGCAGCTGTTTGTGTCTAGCAGTTCTTGGACTGGAACTCCAGTGCAGTCAAAGGAGGAGAATCTGACCTCACTCCTCACACAACCTACGGGCTTCATCTGCCCCCACCAGATGCTTCACAGCCTCCTCCAAGAGAAACCAAGCATCCTGCAAATTTCACTGCAAAAAGCACTGACAATCCCAAAGGTGCTTTCACTCCCAGATTATAGGGTGGGTAAACCAGGATAATTTTTTAGCAGCAAGTGATGGAACCAAGAAATTATCTAAAGAGTATTTGCAGTGATTACTACAAGCGGGCCCAGTGAGCACACTGGATTCGACATGCATTTGAAACTTCTGTGTAGGCAAAGCTGCATGTGTGCATGGAAACTCTGCCAGAACACCCAGAATGTCCAGCAAAAGCTGTCTGTGCTAACTGGGTCCCTCTGCCCCCTTTGGAAGGGCACAGAGTGCAGGGGAACCGCAAACCCTTTGCAGAGAAGGACCCGAGGAGCATTTACAGCAACATCTCTTTGAGGGGTCAGCTAGAGACATTCTGCTGTGACATTCCAATAGATTTTGCAGCAGGCAACTGTTTGTATAGTTTTCCTCAGCATTTGGGAATATACATGCTGTAGAAGCAGAGAGAACACAGAGTTGCTACTACACAATTTTATGAACTGAAATCAGCTGAGATTTAAGTCGTGGTTTTCTGCAGAGGGAATCCACTGCGTGCGAATGTAGAGCAACTGCCTGCTTAGCAGAAGGACACATTGTTTCCAAAGGGCAACACACAGTATTTAGAAACACACAGAAAAGTTACCAGAAGCAAGAGTGAGGTTTATTTCAGGGGTGGGAGTTCACACAAGCGTGTGATGGCAGTGCAGCCATCCTGAAAAACACCCTGCTTATGACTTATTTACAAGAGAAGGGACTCCAGGGTCCAGGAGGTTAAAGAAAACTGTACTCATGTTCTTCAGCAGGCTGTAATATGGTGAAAAAATAACAGCATTGGCCTGAGATAATTAACTTGGGTGGCAGAAATAGTTTAGCCACAGTAGACTATGGATCTACATGAGATCACGTAGTTCACGCTTCCTTACACCCAGAGGTTTAAAATGGGAAGCCCAGAGACTCACAAAGAAAATGAAACTGATAAAGTTGTCCATTATTGCTCAGAAGGTCTTAAAAATTTACTGCTGGACTGTGAAGTTATGTGTCCTAAAGAAGGATTGAAGACTGAGGAGCCAGATCTCAAGATCTGAGGCCAGACAAAACAAACTCCACTAATACCAGTAACTCAGAAGGAAGCAGAACCCCATTTAAGACAAGGACTACAATAAATAGTGCAACAGGCAAATAAATTTGTTCCATCCTGTTATAATGTCCTCATTCCTTAGGTACTATTCATTAAACAGAAATTACCTGTTTCTTAAAGTGAAGTCCTGTCCCAACACTCCCCCTTACTCTGAAGAAGGAAAAGCAAGATTCAACTATAAAGCATGTTATTTAGACCCAGTCTATCAGCACTGCACTAGATCTGTACCAAACACAGAAAAAAAAACCAGATGTCCATTATTTTTATACTCCAGTCTTCTGGGAGTCTGAGAATGTTTCAACCCACCTAAGTCAGTTTAGCTTAGCAAGATGTTCAACAAGAGAAATGCCACTATTAAGTAAAGAGCCGCTCTGGCCAGTCCCTTGAGTAACACTTACCATTCACAGAGCTAAGACACTACGGGCAGCATTCACATCTGACATGAGAGGAAACAACTCCATCGTCTCCAGCACTCAGAGGACGATACCGCTATCTGGGAGGATGTAGGGAAAAAAAGGGATGTTGTTATCCATGTTCTCCAACAAAAAAAAAAAAAAAAAAAAAGGTTTCTTGTTTTTAAACAACTCTGCAACAATGGAATGTATCTTGAGAGTCACCGTGCAAGACACACCAGATGAGGGATACGAACTGGTTTAGATGTCATAGTCAAACAGACACATGGGTAAATAATTAAGCCATCTGACCTACTTGAACAAACTCAAAAGCCACTTATTGCACATTACCTATACCAAGTATCCCTTTAAAAGCCTTGTGTGAAAAAATTTATGTCATTTTTTTGGTTGGTTGGTTTTCAGTGGGTTTTTTTTGTTTGGTTGGTTGGGGTTTTTTTTAGTTTTTGAAAGGGGAAAAATAAGTAGAGAGGGCAGGGTGCCATGTTTTAGAGCCTGCTTGGGTACATAATACAATAGCTTTTCCTAGAAAAATGCAACACTGCAAAAAGCAAGAGAGTGATGGATGTTCTCAGGCACCCTTCCATCAACATACGTTACAACACGCTTAGAATTTTATATATATTGTAAAGACTTCTTGCAATAGGGAATCAAGATGACCTTTTTCCTCTGCTGGGTTTAAATTAAAGTGCAATCATTCTCTTTAATAGAGGTGATTCAGCAAGTGTCTGTTCCACTACCCCACAGTCAAAGCCCCTCAGTCATCTCGTGGAGCATTCTATTAATATTCTGTTACGTTACATTTTACACAATTCGCTGCAACAATAAACTGAATCATTTTCTGAAAAAGTGATCATTACAGGAAAGTCGTTCCACAAAATGACACTTGTGCTTCAGGTTTTGTGAAAAACTTATTACTCATTAAACACAGCAGTGCCAGACATTGCCAACAGAAGGCAGGCAAGGAAAAAAGTTTATTATTACCTGAGAAGGACTAGATGCAACAAGTAGGAGACAGAGAGGGAAGCAAAATGAAAACACAGCTATCTGTCCAGACCTCAGATGTTGTGCTCATGCCTGCAAAATTAATAAATCACCTGTTCTCAGTGACCTCAAGACCTTCTCTTAAGAAAATACTGCAAATCAAAAGCAGACAGGAAAGAATACTTCGAAACACTTTAGCAAAATGAGCACCCTTTGGCCTGCGTTAGCCCTTGAGTTACTGAGGACACTGACAACTTCTAGATTATTATAAATATTTATAAATGGATTTCAGGGCTCAGTACATATGACATGGAGGCAACAAAGGAACTGGGTTTGTCCCTCTAGGGGAATACAAGACTGCAGTCTTCTCTCCCCTGGAGTTACAAAGACAAGGAATCCAGACTCTTTTCAGAAGAAATGCACAAGTCAGAACAAGAGATCAGAGTGACAAGGCAGTGCAAGGGAAATCTCAGTAGCACATATGAAAAATTCTCCACGGTGAAAGTTAAACACAGGAATGGGATCTCCAGAAAAGCTGTGAAATCTCTATCTTGTAGCCCCTTCAGATACCAGAAGGTGCTGTAAGGTCTACCCTTTTTACCACGCTGAAAACCCCAAAGGTGTTAAATAATACTGGTCCTAATATGGACTCTTGAGGGACCCCACTTGTTGCTGGGAAATCTTTAATTTGTATGAGTCTGCTGAGGCGCATCTGCCATCAAAAAGGGCAAAAGCATGTGGACAAAATGCCTCATTTTTCCCAGTAGGACTTTTACACAGATTGGGGGATTACTGGATAACTGTCTCTAAGTTATTGGCACGATGGAGACATGAGCTGGCACAGGGGCTGAGAGTCTTTGACTCAAGTTCTTTCTGTTTACTCTTTCAGCAATTCAAGATCTCTTGTATTATAAATAAATTGGGGGCTGAAAATTCTCCTGCATTTATTCCCTTTTCCCACAGCAGTTCCCACACACAGGTCTGTGAGGATGTACAGCAGCACAGTGAGCAGAGCCGGCAGCAATGCACTCATGCCAGCCAGAAATTTGAGAGGAAAGGGAGGGTGTCTAAAAAAGTCAATATGTGAAGAAAAACAAGTAAATGAGGTAATAGGGATAGAGTAGGAATTGAAACTTCCTGCTTTCTCTGGGGAGATACTATCCATCTTGCCTTCTGATGAAAGCAAAGGTGAGAGATCTTCCCTGGCAGCAACTGCCCATCACTAGGCATAAAGACCTGTGATATGATTAAGAGTCCCCTGGCCAATGGACAAAAGAGTAAAGTCATAATTGCCCCTAAAACCTGACCCCCTGGCAATCTATTGGCAACAACATTAGAGAGATGGATAGATAAGTGGAACGTATCCCCAAATTATGTGAACTAATTTATTTCTGCAGCTCAGGCTATACCACCCTGGCAGATCTGGCTCGCCATAGCTATAAAAGACAGAATGGGAGTTTCTGTTTGGCATGTGTGTCAGCAAATGTAGGATTTAATTTCTCCTGGCCAAGCAGACACGATGCACTGGCTGTTCCCTGTACCGTGCCATTCCTCAGGCTTCTCAAACGACCTCTTGCTTTATGAGGCTGAGAAGCAATGGGCATAACCATGGCTGTCTTTGGCAAAAGAAAACCTTCCTTGCAGAAATGCTCTCAGGGAATCTTTTTTTTTTTTTTTTTTCTGACCTAGATGACCTGAAGAAAAAGAAGTGGGTTTTTTTTTTTTCCTGCCAGATCAATGTGCAATATCCCTTATTCCACCTTCTCCTACCCCAAATAAAATGATATTATTTACTATGGTTTTTTTCCAGATGGCCCCTTTACTATGCAAAGGATTTCTGCTATAGGATTAATTTAGGTAGTCAAACAGTCTGTTTCACTAGTGGTCTTATTAAGCAATGACCCCAAAGCCTTTTCAGCTACAGCACTGGACAGCATTGATTTCAAGACAGTCAGCTGTAACAGAAGAAAAACATGCCACGTGCATGTGCCACTGTGGGACTCTGACAGCAAAGAGAGTCCTGTTTAATCATAGAATCGTGGAATGGCAGGTGTTGGAAGGGACCTCCATCATCCAGTTCCATCCCCTCTGCCATAGGCAGAGTCACTTCCACTAGACCATGTTGCTCAAAGCCCCATCCAGCCTGGCCGTGAACACTTCCAGGGGTGGGGTTTACAACTTGCTTTGCTCCAGACAAGATGCTTTGGAAATCCATGGCTGCCTTACATAATATGTGGTTGCCTTACCTTTACACAGTAAAAGCATAAAACTTTTGTCCTTTTAGTCATGAAATGTGAATAAACAGTATTTTCTATAATGGTCTAGAAATGAAATATATGTATGAAATGCAGAACAACTTTAGCTGCTTTTCTGGTTTTAGGTACAGTAAATTAGTTTTCTTATTGGAATTTCTGTAAAATACTATGCCAATTTTATTCATTTTGTCGTGCATCTTCACATTTACAGCAAATTCAAGACTAAATATTTTCCCCTGAAATTTTATTCTAACTTCTTTAAAAAAAAAAAAAAAAGGAGTATTTTTCAACAGTTTTTTGATACCTGATTTTTGATGACTTTAAAGACTTAAAAGCACCTAACAAAGTAGTAATCACACTGTAACTTTTCCCCCATCATCACTAATTCACTGAAATAACACAGAAACCAAGGCATTGCTTATTCTTGTCTTTCAAACTATGAAACACAGTTATAAAATATGAAATCCCAGGTCAGATGTGCTTGACAGCATCCACAAGTAACAAAAGTTTGTTTATATGTCCTTTAAACAAAAAAAAGGTTGTTCTAGATTTGTCTCATCTAGAGACAAAACCCTGCCTTTTACTGTGAATTAAACCCTGTCTCAACTGAGTCAGTCAGAATTTTGTTGATATTCCCACCAATAAGTTGTCTAACTTATTAATTAAGACATATTAATTAAGACAAAACTGTAATGTCTCCTCCTAGTCTTATTAAATGAAAACTGAGAAATTATTCTGGCATTTCTGTTTTCTGAGCTTCTTATGTTCTGTCTCTCAAGGAATGGTTCAGCAAACTCTTCTGTGTGCTTATTTCTTGCTGCTGGCAAAAGCAGGTTGCAGGTAACTGAAGAAGGGCACAGCAAAGTAAGGAGTGTAAAATCTGTTCAGCCCCCTGGATCACCACCCCTTCTCACTGTAAGCTCTTTGCTACTTGTACCTTAAAGTCTATATTCAAGAACCTGAACTAAAACTATGAGTATTTAAAGAGCTCATATACTAACATGGATTTATAGTGGTTTTAATTAACATATTTTAATCCATTCTTTATCAGAACATCACACTGCCTGACTTATTGAAGACAATTCTGCAACTGTAACATTTTAAGAACACCTCTAAAACTATGGGTATTTTCTTCCTGTGATATTTTAAGTTTTCCAGGTTATCAACAAACAAATTCACCAGGATATGAAATAGTTTTTGTGTTTCCACTTTCTCCAGCAATACTTCATGCTCCGTTCACTGATTCTCATTTGTAGCACTAAAGAGATCAACTGCAAAGAAACATCAGATTTATTCCATCCCTTCAGGTCTCAGATATTTATTGTTATTTCTCCTTTGAAAGCCTGAGGAAGCTGAGCTGTTCACTTACACACAGAGTGACCAGCCTGAGAATGAAGACACTACAGCCATCTCCTTCTAACACTGTGTTACAGTCTCTGTGTCTGCAAAATTGAAGTTACATCTTATTTAAAAAGCTATAGGTAAGTTGAGAAAGGAAAGTAAAAATGAGGGTTTTACACAGAGGGGTTGTACTGTGCTTGAACTTTGTTCACAAACAAAAAGAAGAATCTCGATAGACTTCTCAATGCCAAATAAAAGTTCTAAAGCTTTTAATTAGAAATACAAAATGTACTTGTTGCTTCAGTAAAAGCACTGGTCTTAAAATTCTCCCTCTCTTAAGGGGACAAAAGATGAAAAAGGAATTTCAAGGATATAGATGAGGAAACAGATTGCTGGTAACATTGAGTACATCAAATAGTAAATGACTTTATGTTCAAAAGTGGTTTCTCATGCATCCCATAACCATATCAAAACTTCCTCTGCACATAAATGGTAATTGTGCATCACTCTCCCTATGACAAGTCTGCACCCTTTCACAAATAGCACATTCATCAGCCATTTCAAGGTCTAAACTGCACAATTTTCTTTTTATCCCATTCTCTCTCCAGACTGAATTTTATTTTCCCTAATAAAACCTTGGTTATAAAACATCCAAGATTAGAGACCAGATCATTCTTGCCGTTGCTAGCCAAAAGTCTTTACGAGCATTCAGGCAGAGGTTCTGATAGGTTTGATGAAGATTTACACACGTGCTGTACAATCTTTAGTTAGTGTTAAATAAACCTTTTAGCAGTGCCAAAAACAAAGTTAAGAAACAGGCTTAAGAAACGTTGCCTAATTAGGAAGATCCTTCTCAAAAACTCAAGATCTTATTAAAAGACTGTAAATCTGTGTCATCAACTTCAATGGGAAAGCTACACAGTAAGAACAAAACCTAAGATATTTATCAGTCTGAAACCTGGAAATTGAAAAGTCAAGTCAAGTCAGTGAGGAGACTTCCAGTAACTCCAATTTGCTTTGAATCAGGTCCTGCCTAATACTGTGATGTTAAGAAAAAGGCATTTATCCCTTGCTAGCATATTCATCTGTGGAGTTTTCCAAAAGCCTTAAAAAACCAATCCTCTAATGTATGTTCCAAAATACTCCTGCTCTCAGTGCAGCAATCCTATTCTAATTGGATTCTTAAGTCAAAGTCCTGAAATACAACAAACTTCCATAATTTTCTCTGTATCCACAAATATTAAAAAAAAAAAAAAACTATTGAAAGACCATTTAATCTGCATAAACTGTTAGACTTTAAGAACAAATTTACACTGGAACCAAAACAAAAACTCTGATAATTTAACTCTCTCATTTAACTTACAGAGGCTATTGTATAAAAATCCAGAGACTATCAATTGCAGATCTTTGGCAACATTTACAATAATAAATATTTCATTCAATATAGCACGTACCTGATTGACACTGAATAGGATTTCTGCTCTTTATAAGTGCTGTGACAGCATCACATGTCAGCAAGATTTTCACATAGCAATTCTGGATTTGTTTTCCTTCTTTCCTTTATCTGTGATTCTAAAGCAGCTGTGCCCACCATCACTTAGTCATCAGATCTCAAATACGAATCTTTCCAAAGCAATGTGATGCCTGCTCCTCAGTGCAAGGTTACACGGATACTATCAGTGTATCCTTTCCCTGGGAAGGCAAGACCTAAACAGAAGTTCCTCCTCCTCCTTTCTGACATAACAAGCTTCTGAATTTGTCGTTCACTGCAGTTAAAGCTCTTACATGATGGAATCGTTTCACAAGCCAAGCATTCTCAAGTGTAGCACAGAAATCTGAAGATTAACTAACCAGCAATTCTGGCAGCAAATACTGAGATTTTAAAAAGCTAAATCAAACTTTTTATATCTTTGTCACAGGAAAACCTGAAACATAATTAACATTTGCTCTGAAGCAAAAATGTTCTCATCTTGGACATTCTGGGCAGCAAAATGAATAAACTCCTTTGGCATTGTTTTTAAACACCAGATGTATAAACACAGATAATGTAACTACATTCATTTTCCAAAAAAGCAAATTAATTAGAAGCCATTTAGGGTGATATCTTTGTTTTACTGAGTGTCATGGTTTAACCCCAGCTGTCAATTAAGCACCACACAGTCACACACACACTTCCCATTGGTGAGATAGGGGGGAGAATTAGAGGAGTAGAAGTGAGAAAACTCGTGAGCTGAGATAAAGACAGTTTAATAGGTAAAGCAAAAGTCACCCACACAAACAAATCAAAACAAGGAATTCATTCACTGCTTCCCACAGGCAGGCAGGAAGGGAGGGATACATCATCTAGAATAGTGACTGGCAAAGACAAACACCATCACTCTGAATGTCCCCCCTTTTTCTTCCCTCAGCTTTATATGCTAAGCATGATGCCACATGATATGGGATAACCCATGGGTGAGCTGGGCTTCGCTTTCCTGGCTGTGTCCCCTCTCAGTTTATTGGGCACCCCCAGTCTCCTTGCTGGTGGGGTGTTGAGAAGCTTGGACTCTGTGTAAGGGTTCTTCAACAATAATAAGAACATCCCTTAGTTATCAACACTGTTTACAGCACAAATCCAAAACACAGCCCCATACCAGCTACTGTGAAGAAAATGGGCTCCATCTGTCACCGTGGCCACTCAGGGCAGGAGAGGTACCGTGTTGTGTGGAATTACTGGGGACCAAAGCCAGCTCAGGTCAGGTCACTGCTGCACTTGTAAAGCCTGTCCTCCACTGCTTCTGGTAGCTCCTGCTATCCTAATTCCAGAACACACAACTCAAGTCCCAGGTTAAACAATTTAAAGATATTTCCATTACAATCTCCACCCCTGGTCCATTTGAGACAGTTTATATGGTTTAACATTGTAATGAACTCCTCCATTTGTTCCTGATTCAACTTGGATTTATCCACAGGGTTGTACCTGCTCCAAGTGGAGCCTTCTCCATGAGCCACAGTCACTTTGAGCAGCACCTGCTCCAGCGTGGCCTTAGCCACAGCCACAGTCCCTTCAGAACTGAACCTGCTCCACTATGGCCTGGCCCTGCCTGCAGTCCCTCCAGGGATCTACCTCCTCTGTCTTGGGTTTATCCACGGACACAAGTTTTGAGGTGCTCCAGCACGGCCTCATGCACAGCCACTGATGCCTCCAGGTGTACCTTCTCCACTGTGGGGATGCATCCTTGGGCCACAGTCCCTTCACAGGCTCAGCTGCTGCACTCCAGACATAACAATGGCCACATGTTCTTTGAGATGTACCTGCTCTGCCAAGGGCTCCTCCACAGCCACAAACATTTTGGGGTGTCCTGCTCCCGTGTGGATTCATCCAGAGGTCACCATCCCTTTGACTTGAATTCACCCTGGAATTCCAGCCTGTCTGGTGCAGCACAGGATCAATAGTGTTGCTCCTGTCAGTCCAATGCACTGCCATGGCCATTCCCAAGATGTTCCCAGGCAGCACAGCAAAAAACAGCCACTAACGAGCACCAGACTCTCCAATATGGTCAGGCAAGCGAGCCCCATGCCAAGCACAGGAGCTGCCAATTAATAGCTAAACGACCCTGCCCTTGATTTAGCACATTCCAATCAAATATGTCATTATCTTAAACCCTTCAGTCCCCATGTGGGGCAAAACACTGTCGTGGTTTAACCCCACCCAGCAACTAACACCACCCAGCTGCTCACTCACTGCCTCCAGGTGGGATGGGGTAGAGAATCAGAAGGGTAAAACCAAGAAAACTCATGGTTTGAGATAAAGACAGTTTAATAGGGAAAGCAAAACAAGGAATTCATTTAACACTTCCCGTGGGCAGGCAGGTGTTTATCATGTGTAATGGTGACTGGGGAAGACAAATGCATCACTCCAAACATCCCCTCTTCCCTTCTTCTTCCCCTGCTGTATATGCTGAGCATGACCCCATATGGTATGGAATATCCCCTTGGTCACTTGGGATCAGCTGTCCCTGCTCTGTCTCCCTCCCAGCTTCTCCTGCACCCCCAGGCCACTGGGAAGCAGGAGAGGCCTTGATGCTGTGCAATAAAAAACCCTCTTCTGAGCAATAACCAAAACATCCCTGAATTATCAACACTGTTTCCAACACAAATCCAAAACATAGCCCATGCTAGCTACTATGAAGAAAAATAACTCTACCCCAGCCAAAGCTAGCATAGTGTGTTAACATTTATAAAAAAAAAAACCCCACACAAACCCAAAACCAAACCAAAAAACCCCCAAAAACTAAAAACTGAAGACAGGCAGCAAGGTCCAGTTCTCAATTATACATTGGGATTGCTTTGAAAAGGCTTGATTAGTTGCAGAGCATAAATCTAATTTACCAGGGAAGCTGACATGCTTCATAATTTGCTTGGATAAAGCCTCATGTAATTCATCATTGGTGTTTTGACCCCAAAATACCTCCAAGTCTACACAACTTTCTGAAATCACTTGTTGGAATTAGGAGCTGAAATAGCTCTGCCCCCTTTGCTATCAACACCTTCTGTGCAAGCATAGCCAGGACCAGATCAAGGTAATATCACTGCCCACTCAGACAGCCCTCCCTATAATTATTTTATGCTAATGTAACTTTTCTCAGTATCAGATATGCCTTTCCACCTTGTTTCTCTGTGCTTTTCCTTGATCCTTCTCGCCTCCTCTCATTACTATTTTGCAGGTCCAAACACAGCTGCTTTTAATTTGAATTTCCTTTGTTTCAACAGATAAAGCTTTTTCCAAGCGACGGGAGATTTAACTGCCAGTGCTTTTTGATGATTAATTGTTATATGGAGTGTGATCTGTGTCTATCCAATCCTATTTATGTCTGTGACAATCCTTTAACACTCTACCATCTCTACCATCCTCAGTGCTAAAGGGGTAGATGGTATTTTTTGCTAAATACCATAGAAGTGCACCTCAGTTTTTTGCACGTGTAAGGGCTGCTTTCCCCTCACATCCTGGCATAGCCCCTAAACAACCTGTACCAGGCGCTGGTCCTGTAAATCCCTTACTCTAAATACCTGGATACCAAATGAGCACTGGGAGCAGCATGAATCAGTTACCTGTGCATTGTATCTTTCCTCTCCATTTGGATCTTCTCTCATTTAGGAGCCCCAGCTATTTTGGGTAATATAAACAAAACCCTTCAGTCAAGTCTAATTAGGATTGTATGAAGGATTTTATGTCTTAGATAACCAGATGGAATAAAGAGTAACCAGATAAATGATCAGGGACAGGTTGGCAGTAGACAAAGAAAAATAAGTCAAGTTCTCTCTCTTTTATACATATAATGTAAATTAATATTTCTTAAAATAATATAAAATGAAGGCCTTTAATGTATTTTCCTCAGAGTTTTTGTTTGGGTGTTTGTTTTATTTTTTTTTTTGGGGGGGGGTGAGTGTCAATACAGGAGTTTCCTTACATAGAAAGGGATGATTAGACTCTTGAGCTACAGCAGTTTGTAAGTGGAGCAGCACCTGCTTACCAGACATGGAGCCTTGAAACAATACACAAGAACAAAAATGATCCAAATCAAATGTATCTCAGGCTGTTACACTACCCTGTGTGTGCAAATGCACGAAGGAGAATACATTAGTGCCAATAGACTGAAAAAGCAGTTCCTTTAGGCAAAGGTGGTGTAGTGAATAAAATGTGTAGATTTAACTACTTGACAATTCAGGCCCATCCCTGATGAGTGTCTTGTGTCAGACTCAAAGAGTTACTTACATCATTATCACATAAAATTACTCAAGGCTGAGCAGCTCCTGGGACCAGAGGATTCCCAGTGCCCATACTGTCCAAATACTTCCCAAGTAAAGCACCAGCTTCTCTCCTCAGCACTCCCACTATATTTAGCACCCCAAGTCTCAGAGTCATGACTTGGCTTTCTAGCACATTCACGCTCTAAAAGCAATTTGAAGAGTGGCTTGACTCGAGGATTCACCTAACAAAGAACATTTTGTCCACCGCCCACAAGCTTTAGAGGTGTTACAGTGAAAGGATCACACTGAAGGAGGAGCGAAGAAAAAGGTCAAGACAGAACTGCAGAAGGAATCCTTCTGCACAATGTTTATCAGTGGTTATATGTTCTTACATACTTATTACTGAACTGTTGTAGCATTCTCATTGAGGACACTCAGAGATAGCTGTAAAAAACCCTACATATTTATCCCACATATCCATAAAAAGATGTAGTTTTTAAAGGAAAGAAGGATGCAATAATAAATTTGTAGAAATAAATAACATAATTATGCCTAAAAGAATTTGAAGGAAACTACTCACCCTTGTGTTATCTTAGGCAAAGGTATATTCTCATCATCTATGAGTATCCAGTGAGTGAATACTTTGCTTTGCTACCATAGGTCTTCCACCCCATACAGAAGAAAACAACTATCTAAGGTTTTAATTTTTTTTAATATTAAATTATTGCAACATACAATTGGATTCAAGATTGCTGTCATATTTTATTCTATTTTCAATTAGATTCAGTCTTGGCAGCAGACAACTGAAGTCAAAGGCTAAAAGTCAGTGGCTGAGAATGTGGAACTTGTGTTTCTTGATTCTGTGCAAGAGACAATTCTCTCTTCCTCCAATTTACCTCATCCAACAGAGATTCAACAGAGGTCATTTTGAATTAGAAAACCTGGTTTTCCAGAGACTCAACAGGGATCCAAAACTTCCATATAAATCATACATGAAAAAAACCAGCAGTCTCCATATCACACATACAGTGTAGCATATTCCTAAAAAAGGATTTCCCCTCCTGCCACAGTTCAAACTCCCTTCTACCCTCATTTAAGCCTTTCCATATACAGCTCCCAGCCATGGCTCATGGTTTTACAGCAGACTCCTTCAGCTTCCCTTGGACCTCTTGGCCTTGAATAAGCTCCTAGAATAGAACCTGTCTGTTAGGACATGAATGTCCTGAAGTAGCAATTAAGCTATTACAAATAAATAAATATAATTTTTCTTCTGAGGTCCTGGCTTACTGGTTGCTGTTACGAAGGAGGCAACCCCACTCCCTCCAAACCAAAACCAGACTTTGTTTCTCCAGCCTTTCTGCTTGCAGGGAAGTTGGCCTCTGGAGATAACAGAAACAAAGTCCTTTCCATAGCATGAGCTATTTCTTGAGGGTACACATCTATGGTGAGATCTTGCAGAAGGAGTTTGTTTCTTGCTCTCCAGGAAATAAATGCATGTTCTTTGACCAATGCAGAGACTTTAAAATAACTTGCCACCTCAAAGAGCATGGTAGTGAAACTCCTGTATCTCCTTTCAATGTCACCACAAAGAGATAGATAACGAAACTGGTGACTCTACCCACATATCTCTTTTTTTACAGTTTTCTAAATCAGATCTCATTTTGCAACAAGTTTAGTTCAATTTCCCCTCAAAAACAGTCTTCAGTGGCAGCAGCTACTGGCTCAGGTCGGATTGGGTATCATCTCCTCGTCTGACAGCTCACTGCCATCACCAGCACCATTGTCCCTCTCTCTCTCTCCTTCTCAGGACCATGCACTCCCTCCCTTCCCCTTATGCTGGCCCTGGAGCTCACCTGACCCAGGAGAAGTCACTGCAGCTTGGGAACTTCACAGGAATCTATCCCAGCAAAAGGAGAAGGAGGGAGAGAGAGGTGGGGGTTTTTTTCTTTCTTTTTCATCTCAGTACTCAGCTAAGAAAAGGAATCCGATCATTGAGAGGTCAGACAAATGGCAAACCAAGAGAAAGGCAGGGCTGCACAAGCAGGAATGGGTGAGGAAAGATTGCTCCTTTGACTGCAAACTGTTAGATCACTTCCTTTATTCCTGCAAGGAAAACTTCTAGCTGCAGCTGAGGCACAGACTGGATAAAATTAGAGGCCACGCGTTCTGTAGACACCCCTCTTCCCCCATCAACCCAAATAGTGGAGGAGTCAACCCCCTGCCCAAACTCATTAAGAACCACTGGGAATCCCTCTTTTCCTTGCCCTCCAAGAAAACTCTCCTTTTCCACCCAGGGAAGTAAAGCTACAAATAAGATCCAGCAAAAGAACAGGATGATGGGCAGCAGGAGCCAGCACCAGGTGTTGCAAAAACAACATTAGGGTATTCATTGCAGGAGGGCTAGACTAGATATCCTTTAAATGTCCTTTCTAACCCAAACTATTCTATCATTCTTTTCTCTGGAGCTTGAAAAGTCCTGTTGCCACACTGTGCTGGTGATTTGTTCTCCCACAGCACAAATTCCTGTGCTGACTTCAGTTTTACTCTATACCAGCCTTCTCCCACTTCTCAAACCACATCCCTTTCCTATTTTTCTATCCAGCAGATCCATGACCAACATACACCCTCCCCAAAGAAGTGCCTTCATCCTTCTGTTCTCATTGCCTCATAGCACAGAAAAGGGATCCAGACTAAAATTTACCAAAACCCCAAAAAACCCTATCACTTTCTCAAGGAAACCAACAAATAGAAGGATTCTAACCTAAAACAGTTCTCCATAATAAAGGCAATAATGAAAGGTAAGCTTCACATTCAAAGGAGCCTCTGATGTACATTGCTGGTTTACTGAGATGTTTTAGAGCTGAAGTTCTCTGATACAAAGAATGTTTTGGAAGCAGTTAAATTCCTACAGTAGGGACATGACTTCTGCATCCTCCCAGGAGAGCAGCTCTAGATTTTCAACCAGGCTAACTCTTGAGAGATAGTATATTCCTTGACTAAACAGGTTTGCCCTTCCTCCAGAATCACTAGGAATTTAGGTAAAGTCTTAAATGCAAATAGGCTTTAAATGTAATAGAAGTTCAGAGAAAATATGCTGCCAGTGTATTAGCATAGAACATGTTCTTCTCACCTATTACCTTGCTAAAGGAAATGTAATGGGGCAAGGGAAGTAGCAGAGTCTGACTTGTTTGAACTCTTGAAAAAATAAATCTTCAAGAAAAAGAAAAAAAAAAGCAGCTACAGTCTCAAAGAAGTCTGGCTATCCAGTTGAGAGGATCAACAAGAATAATCAGCTGGGTGACTGGCTGTGGCTGCACACTTGCTGTGTTGAAATCTCTGCTGTCTGTTGTCTGGTTTCTCAAAACTAGAAGAGCCAGACCTAGATTCCTGACTACACGGGGAATAGCAACAGGGAAAGAGTAGCACCAGATAAGCACCTGAACCACTCAATTTTAAAAACTCACCTAGTGCTATATAATGTATTGGCATAATAAAAAAACAGGGTTCAGCGTAATTTATCTTGACTAGTTTATCCTTTTTTTTTTTTTCTTTTCCTGAAGGAGCTTGGTTTTTATGCTTTGGCATGTCAATAAATTATGAAGCCAGACAGTCAAAGGCCCTGCATCTTTCAGCACTCCACGTATTCATTCCTGGAGCAGAGTTCAGGGAGGGGACTATGTGACCTACTACAGCATTAGGAAGTTAAATACAGAAGATACACAGCATGTCAGTGAAGACTGTCCTGGTGAGCTCAGTTATAGGACTTCCAAACTATCATGCACCTGATGTTTTTAATCCAAGTGCTCATTAAACCACGTTGTTGTGTTTATGGTCGAGCTCTGTTCTAAGCCTGTGTTGTTATACCATATAAGGTCTGCAGTCGTATCTCTCAGAGGTTATTGTATTATTTGCAGAATACAGGTAAACCACTTCTTCTCTGATCAGGGTAGCAATCATTCAGAGATTCATTTTTTTTTCTTTCAGAAATATTTTGCACAAAAAGCTCCAAGCAATTTTTGTTTTTCTCTCAAGTTCAAACTAGACGCAGTCCTCTTTTTAGTTTGCTTTTTCCTTGCTTATTTTAATCACACACCCACCCACAAGGAGATCAACACTTCCAGCTTGTACTTGCACTCAGAGTGGTCTCTGAAGTAGCTTCCCATGTTCCAATTATTATTAAACAAAGAGGCACATCATTGTTCCCACTCTCTGCTAGAATGAAAAGCAACTAGAACACCCTTCAGTTTATAGAGATTTTTAACAAGAAGGATGTGGAAAGCAAGAAGCAACAATGGTTAGTTTTCAAAGGGCAGCTTCCATCTGAAAGTCCAATAATGCAGAGTGCACTTGAAAGGATCAGGACCTGGACACATGAAATCAACGCCTAAAATTGAGAGAAACCTGACATTTTAACCTTAATCTCTTTCTGCCATTTTCCTCATCTACAAGATGAAGGGGAAAACTCTGAGGGATCCTCACATGAAACCAGGAGGCAGGAAGAAAGACAGAAAAGGACATTCACAGAATCCACAGGATTGTGAATACTGAACACAGCAGAGACCGCAGTCATTTACTTCTGCTGCATCAGTCACGAATGTAATAAAAAAGGTGTCAGAGACTAGAAACAGTGGCTGCAGTTGAGTGCAAGCATCATTCTGATTTACCTCTCAAAGCTATTTTATCTTGAATAGCCAAAAAAAACATAAACATGAGAGACTTTTCATTAATTATTTTCCTATTTTGTCAATCTCTGCCTGGGCAGCATTGTGAAGAGATGTAGTAATAATGATGGTAGGAATCAGGAAGGAATAGAACAGGCCTCTCAATAGAAGTCCATTCCTGAACAAATTTTACACATAAAATAAGGTCTCTATTCAATTATCCCATACAGACAAAACCTTTGTAACATGCAAACTAAAACCATCTGGCTAATATATCTCTTTTGAAAAATTCAGAGAAAAAAAAAAAAACACAAAAGAGCAAACAAAAAGCAAAACCAGAAGTGTACCTATAGGAAGACAAAGTCAAAAGAAACAAGATATAAAAATACATCCAGTCCAGGGCTAATGGGGAAATAGCCAAGAAGACAATACATGAGTCCAATGCCTGAAGAAATATAAGGATGAAAGAGCAAAATATTCACTAGATTGCCTTTTTTTTTTTTATTCTGTCCATGAACTAGAAAATAAAACTCTCTTTACTTCTCCTGTCTCTCCCATCCCTACCTGTAGCATCCTTAAATTTATTCCAAACGTAGTTATAGATATATATGAATTTTAAATTGTTTCTGGTAACATTTCAATCTAGTGGGCATTAAGCACACTTAAAAGAGCCCCACAACCATTTACTGTTCAAACATATTTAGAATTCACCATGCAGTGCCAGCTTCTTTAATTTTAAAAAAGATCTTTGGGCTTCTGCACAGCCCACCCCACTTCCTTACCTCACTGACAGTGATGTCAGAGTGCAATTACAGAATCCATCACCAACCAGAAGAAAATTTCAACCAATTCCCACAAGGGTGGTCCATGTGAGATGAGACCAAAGAAGAAGTTTTATCTTCCTGGCAAGAAGGAAAAGGCATGCCAAGATCAGCATTCCATGACCTTCCACCTTAGTTTCTCATCACATCTCTCATGGGACGACACTAGAGGGGCAGCCTGTAACTACACTGAGCTAGGAACAATGTTTACAAGCATTCAGTAGTTTTTTTTTGAGAAGTTAAGCTTGGACACACTAGGTCCTTTAACTATTGGAAATATATACAGCATTTAGCACAACTGAAATAGTTTTATAGGGAAGAAGGAGGCTGGAGGAAACTATTCTCTCAATATTCTGCAGCATGTTTCAGGTTATAGAAATGAAGAGGAACTGCAGCTGCCTCTACATCTCTGACTAAGTGAAAGTCACTCATCTCCCGGGACCACAAATGAAATCTAGAAATAACAGTAGTCTGTGAGCTGCTGTATATTTACCATGCTGACTTCTCCTTTCAGCAAACACTGTGTTGGAAGATCATGGCACTTAGCCAGTTCCTGAGAGGCAAACATGAGAAGGGCTTTATTTCATTTTAATTTTGCCTCTGTGCTCAATATTTAGCTTTGCTTGCATGCCTGGCTTTTGCTTTCCCTATTAAACAGTCTTTATTTCAACCCACGAGTTTTCTCACTCTTACCCTTCTGATTCTCTCCCCCATCTCACATGGGGAGAGTGAGCAACAGGCTGGGATATGTTTGGTTACCATCTGGGGTTAAACCATGTCAGACCTCTTTGGCACCCAGTGTGGGGCTTAAAGGGTTCAATATAATGATAGAATTGATTGGAATGTGCTAAAACGAATTTATAGCTGTCAGGGTTGTTTAGTTATTAATTGGCAGCTCCTGTGCCTGCCATGGGGCTCGCTTGCCTGACCATATAGGAGAGTCTGGTGCTCGTTAATGGCTGTTTTTCACTGTGCTGCCAATGGCCTCACCCTGCCATGCCTGGGAACGTTCTGGGAATGGCCATGGCAGTGCACTGGACTGACAGGAGCAGCACTGCTGATCCTGTGCTGCACCAGACAGGCTGGAATTCCAGGGTGAATTCAAGTCAAAGGGATGGTGACCTCTGGATGAATCCACAAGGGAACAGGACACCCCAAAATGTTTGTGGCTGTGGAGGAGCCCTTGGCAGAGCAGGTACATCTCAAAGAACGTGTGGCCATTGTTATGTCTGGAGTGCAGCAGCTGAGCCTGTGAAGGGACTGTGGCCCAAGGATGCATCCCCACAGTGGAGAAGGTACACCTG
The DNA here is from genome assembly GCF_003031625.1 of Empidonax traillii. NCBI lineage: Eukaryota > Metazoa > Chordata > Aves > Passeriformes > Tyrannidae > Empidonax > Empidonax traillii. The sequence continues at coordinate 300,364 of NW_020955650.1, forward strand.
GAGGCATCAGTGGCTGTGCATGAGGCCGTGCTGGAGCACCTCAAAACTTGTGTCCCTGGATAAACCCAAGACAGAGGAGGTAGATCCCTGGAGGGACTGCAGGCAGGGCCAGGCCATAGTGGAGCAGGTTCAGTTCTGAAGGGACTGTGGCTGTGGGTAAGGCCACGCTGGAGCAGGTGCTGCTCAAAGTGACTGTGGCTGTGGATAAGTCTGTGCTGCAGCAGGCACAGCCCTGGAGAGACTGTGGCTCATGGAGAAGGCTCCACTTGGAGCAGGTACAACCCTGTGGATAAATCCAAGTTGAATCAGGAACAAATGGAGGAGTTTATTACAATGTTAAACCATATAAACTGTCTCAAATGGACCAGGGGTGGAGATTGTAATGGAAATATCTTTAAATTGTTTAACCTGGGACTTGAGTTGTGTGTTCTGGAATTAGGATAGCAGGAGCTACCAAAAGCAATGGAGGACAGGCTTTCCAAGTGCAGCAGTGACCTGACCTGAGCTGGCTTTGGTCCCCAGTAACTCCACACAACAGAGTACCTCTCCTGTCCCGAGTGGCCACCGTGACAGATGGAGCACAAAATCATGAACTAATAATTGAACTCACTGGGCATTTTGTGGACATTTATGGATGTTTTATGGCCATTTGGCTGGAGTGTTCCATAGACTAAGGGAATGTTTTTTCTGTATTGTATCAAGGAATGGGAAGGGGGATGGTGGGTAATGAGGATGTGTTCTGATTCTCTCCCCATCCCACTGAGGGGGAAGGAGTGAGTGAGTGGCTGTGTGGGGATGTGCTGGCTGGAGTTAAACCACAACTCTACTGAAACTTCAGCAGGTGCAAGAACTGGGAGATCTTTCTTTGTCACCTGCTGAACTGCTGCTGTTGCTGTGCACTGCTCACAAATCCAAACAAGGCCCCACATGAGGACTGGGGTTCCCCAGGGACACTTTCACAGGCCAAGTTGGCAGAACTTCCTTGCGAATGCTTTGAAGGATATCAGCCTGTCTTTGGCAGATGCCCCTCAAGGCTGATGACTCTTTTATAAGAACCAGAGGGAACCAAATGAATACTGCTGGTTAATCCACTCTCCTTCAAATCTTAAACTCTATTTTTTTTAAAGTGTGCTCAGCACTGAAAGGAGAGCCTGTAATTCTGGAGCAGACACATTTTTATATAATTTATTTGCAATGTTCATATTATTTCTGCCAGTGTCTTCTGCAGTCTCGGAAGAAAGAGAAAGCCAGCACAATGCAGGATTCTTTTGTGTAATTTACATAAGTAGCTTCTAGTTGATATTTAAACTATTTTTTGCACATGGATTGTATATTCTGCATTGCTGACCAGAAAATTGTATTCAGCATCTAATTTGTTAAATGATCTCTTCTGTCAAGAGAATGTTCCCACTATAATAGTGATATTTTAACCTGTCAAAAAAATGATTAGACTAAAACATCTTAGTAAATACCATAAACTACCCAATAACATCAAAAATTGAAGATGTACAAAGGCTATCCAATTACTCAGGAAACTCAAAAATTTTCAGGTAAAAGGACTCATCTTCTACTTGAATGAGTAATCAAGGAAACATCATTTTCTTTTATATTGATCATGGTATAAGGCACAGGCTAAGGACAGGAGCATAAAATGGTCTATTACATTTTCTTTATTAGTGTTGGAAAAATCATTTTCAAAACTATTTCAGTTATTTTTTCTGGGAAAGTAACCTCCTTTCTAGCTATGTCTCCAAATTCTTAGCTTCATGAAGCTGTTACTGATGGAAGGGCATGGTCTCTCTGAGAAGTTCTGTCCTAGTCAGTGGAAGTCTTGCTGTTAAATTCACCAGGGACAAAATCACTACTTCCATATGGGATTAAATGTTAAGAAAACTAGCATCCAGAATCATCCCAAGACTCCACTGACTAGGCTTTACTTGCATTCTGTGCCAAAGAAGAGCACAGACAAACAGCATGTTCAGGTTCTCAGCACCTAAATGTCCTGAAGCCAGTTATCTGAGCCCACCAAAACAGCAGAAGTTTTGTATCACCATAAGGGGTTTTGCTTTGAAGGCTGTTTACAGACTATTTCTGTGTCTCAGGGAAACTAAACCCCCCCTGGGATGCTCGAGGGCTGCCAAGAGCAGCCCCAGCAGTGCCAACTATCTTTTCCCTGGACTGCACCTATTGCCAAGACCCACCTGTGTCACAGGGTGAGTGCTTCACCAGCACTGTTATGCTCAACTCCACTTCCATGAGTGAAACAACCTTGATTAAATATATTTTCCAGAGCTGGAATACACCTCTACGATATATAACCTGAAATATGTCAATTTGAAGGTGGTCCAAAGGTAGCAAAAAGTAGTTTTCCCTAGAAGTCACAGTCCATAGCTGTGGGGAAACAGACTAGTTTACCATGATGTAGCATGCAGTAGGACTGGACTTGCCTACTATTTCTTCAGTTACATTTTTGGGAAGAAAAAATACTTGTATTAGATCTACATGTAATGGACTTCACTATCTCCTGACTACAACTTGCACTCCTTTTGATTTTTAATTCATTTTAGTTCCTTCCAATTTCCCATCCACTGAAAAGCGGAGTAGACAATTTACAAGACTGTAATTGGAAAAGCACGTGGTAAATACTTTCCATGTACTGGAACATGAGATGTCCATCTGTATACAAGTTTGTTTAAAGGACTTTCTAAACTGTGAGTCTTTGCTTGCCTCCGTGTAAATGACCCTAAAATATTCCATATAGTTTGTAATCCCTAGGTTTCTCTCGTGAAAAGCAACTTTTGCATCTCTTACAATCATCATTATCCAGCTGCACCTGGCGATGTAACCAATTTAACAAAAAGGCTGCTTGAAACATAAAATTAAGCATAATATGCATACACACATATGTATGTATTATTTACTTGCTCCCAGATATATGTTAATATCTAATTCTAAGTATAGTTCTGCAAAAACAAAACAAAAGACACTCACCTAGGTGTTCCTCTGAGTTTTTGGATCAGCAGCTGGTCACTCGTGATAATTTTTTCTTCTTCTACCAGTTGTTCAGTCATGAAAATGTACCAGTAAATAGGCAAGAGGAGGAGGGCTTCTTTTGGAATACTGCTGGTTTTTCTAGCATTCAGTGTAAGAACTCAATTAGGGGACCAAGCAAGTAAAATGAGTGTACTTCAAAATAAATCTGCGAATCCACATCTAGGTGAGATTAGCATTGCAATTCTGGAAGTGCTATCAAGCAAACAACATTCCCTCTCACATTTTGTACTTTAAATGGCTAAGGAAAATAAATGTTCTCATTTTTTAATATACTTTGAATAAGATATTTCTTTGTTTGCCACACATGGAAAGAATGCAGCTAATAATGAAGGCATTACATTAAGCTGGGCTACTGTCTGCCATGAACTGCTAGAAGTACAAAAGCTATCCATTCATTAAATTATAGCATGAGAAAAATGCATGTCTTTCTTCAAAAGTTACATGACATAAAGTTTACCAAGCATATGTTATGTTCTCTCAGGAAGCATGACATTCCCTTGCTTGTACTACCCTGCAGCAAAATAATCCAGTCACAAAAATACACAAGAACAGCTAACAAATAGTTCCTTTACTATGATTTATGTTAACCACCATTGCAGATATTAAAGGCATGTATTCTTGAGGCCCCAGAAATGCCTAATTTGGTCCAAATATTTGAGGCAGAGACTACAGAGCTGAAAGCAGCATGAATTCTATCTAAAGTAAGTGTCTAAAATGGATGTGCAGCAGAATTGTAGGATTCAAGACAAGTGGTCAGTAAAGGATAATGTCAGAAAGATGGTTTTAGAATGTAGTTTACAATTCAGAGTTCCTGGTGTTAATTTCTCTGTTTAGGGCTTATGCATATTCTTTGACAGCTTAAAACAATAAGAACATTTGGGATGAAATCAAGAATTTCGAGAATTTTTAAATACTTTTTTTTTTTTCATAGCAATGGGGGTTGGTATTGAAAAATTATAGGATAGAACTGTGGTAGAACAGTGAGAAGAAGAGTAAAGATAAACATAACTATAGAGGCATTCCAGTAATTCTTCTCCTGAGGTGTACCTATTTACTGAACATTTGTTCTGCGTTCATCTCTCTGTCTTCCATAGGAAAAGAACCTGTTTTGTCTTTAGCTTAAAATGTCCAAAATATTTTGAACACCTGCAGTCTTGATATAAATAAATACAAAGGCAAAGGGAAAGAGAACTGTTCGTGTATTGCAAATAAGAGCAGAGCCAGGCATAAATATGGTCTCACATCTTGATCACTTGAAACTAGTGCCCTCGTCATCCCAGCTCTGATTTTACTGAATGTATTTTCTGACGTCCTAGTTGCTCTGATGCTAAAGAACCCAACAGCTGAAAGTTCTGATTACTTCTTTAGGTGACTGCAACAATTACTCTAAGCATCTAATGTTTAAAACCAATGCATTTCTATTAAAGCACATAATCTTCACAGCATATTCAGTGAAGCCAGCATGTTGTAGTGAACCACTGAATGTGGTTACTTTCAGAGAAATGTGCTAATAATAGTTTCCCCAGAAAAATATGAAAGCAGTGACACTGTTACTAGAATGATTTTTAATAAAAGATCAAGATTGTTTTTAATTAAAACTCTAAAACTGTTCTTTGTTCCCCTTCTTTTTTTTTTTTTTTAAACTCTGAATAAACCGGCTCCTGATTGCCTTTTAAAGGAACAATGAGGTTCTTGAGACTCCTCTATTGCAAACAGTACTTCTGCAATGTATTCTATCTCTCCTTGTGACAAAACTCATTCTTTCAGGTTGCTGAAGAAGTCTCTTAAAAAATCCTTAAGCTACCATCATTTGAACAGAGAGCCAACTTGCATTAGCTAGAGCATCCAAAAACTATTTAATAAGGTTTTAAAGAGTGACTTAAGAGACCTTAATGATTCACTGTAATAGCAATACAGAGAAAAAAAGTACCTGGCTCTTTTTTTTCCCCATCTTGCTATTTCTTCAAGTGCTCTTTTGGCCGAGTGCAGCTCATCAGTGACTGCTTCCAACATATGCTGTCTTCATCTTCTTCTATTTCACAGCCTGTGGAAACTTGATCTGTTTTCAAACTGACCACCTTTCCAGATACTTCTTTTTCTCTTGTCCTCTAAAATCATTCCAAAAGACTTGGGGTTCTGCTGTGGGTCTTTTTCCTGAGAAAAATATGTCATAAATACAGGACATAAATCAGAAATTACATTCAAACATTCAAATTGTGAATAAGAAGCTAAGTTCCCCAAACTAGTGGCTTTGTCAGACACATCTGTAGTGTAATCCATCCAATAAGCTGTTTAAATTGGAAAGAGTAAGATGGGGCAAATTTTCAAATCATTATCTAAATTTTGTGAAGTATGTGAAGAAACTGATGTACCTACTGATTTGCTTGAAGCAGTCTATGATCAGATGGAGACATCTTGTTCCAGTTGATACAGATTTGGGTTAAAATGTTAGAACTTCACCAGCTGAGAACTTTTGCTCACTGCTGTAACTTGGGTAATGTGCTCAGTCATCTGACTTGAGAAGAACTTTCAAAAACTGCCTTGGTGCTGCTGTGTTAGCAATCTGCAGCAATGCCCTGTACCTGGTCAGTAAAATAGGATTGCTGTACTTACTGTTCAGATTGTGAATTGAGGCTGTGGCTGTTGATTTGATATCGTCCTTTCACTGAGCTATTCCTGAAGTTTCCCAGCACCGTTGTGAGTTTTGAGGTTCTGAGAAACTTTCAGCCTTGAAACAACCTTGTTGGCCTTCACCTCTCAGGCTGATTTATTGTCCTCTGGTGTTTATGTGCTGTTCTGCACATTTATTTCCCCTCCCTCAAAGGAAACCTTACCCATACTACAAGAATTAATTTTATAGAGCATGTGCCATGAAAAACTTGAATTCCTCAATTTGACATCCCTTCCCTGAAACAAAGATAACCTGATGAACAGGTTTGAATGAAAAGGCAAGAGGACACAGTCACTTCTCAACATACATGCCAAAGTGCCTTCATGAATTTATGAATTTACTCTCTCAGTAACAGTTAATGGCTTACATGATGCCTGGAAAGTAAACTAGAATTGTTTCTAAGCACTGAAAATGTCCTAGAGCTCCAGCAATCTCTGAGGGAGAAAAGCAGTGTGTTCTTCTAAACAGTAGGAAGACCCAAATTTCTCCCATGATGAGGCTTCACCAGGAAAATATTGCCAAAGATGAGGTGAGCTTCAGGTGTTATATGCTCCCTTTCTACTTTCAGATAAGATCAGCAAAGATGGATTTTTTTTCGACTCTGCTGATTCGATTTTTCATCTGAAATTTGCTTCAAGAAAATTTGCCTTAACATATGGAAAGTATTGTTGCCTTTAGTAGTACTGTGCAACCAATATTGTGTCTGAAGTACTTGCAGATTAAAGTTACAGATTTCCGTACCCTGTAGGAAGACTTTGTTGTAGAAAGGGGAATATTTTTGTATTTTTAGTGTTGACTAGTTAGTATTCATTAGATCAATAATCCATCTCTCAATATATTACGTTTCTGCTCATCCAGTTATTACGCAGTTTCCCATGGAATCACAGAAATGGACACAAGGCTACAACCTCCTGGTAAGATAGATTTGCCATCCTAAGATAGCAGGAATCACACTGGATTTTGCATATGAAATTGGAAACTTACACTGACTTTCCCTGCAGGTTAAATGTGCAACAATTCATAGGAGCACAGGTAGTTAGGTCTCATTCTTCAAACTGCTCCACTTTTTCCAAGAACACCTTGTAGCCAAGGTTATTATGAAATCAGCTAATAGTCTCTGTCTTTTAGAAATCTGTTTAGAATTCCCTTCTTTGAGGCACATTATCTCAGATGCCATGTACAAAGACATGAATGGTGTCTACTGTATAGGAAATGTCATCAAATCTCTAATCCCAAAGCATCTCATGAGAAACAGAAATACCTCAGTTCTATTTGATTATTCATCTGAATTGAGTTAAGATGTACCTGGGCATAAAGAATATAATCAGATGTTCCTTCATACTCTGTGCAACAGCAAAGGGAACAGAGAAGATGGATGCTGCCAGAAGGACCCTGAAATCATTGTCTTCTCACAGACCCATGTATAAACTTCTAGAAGAAAGGGATGTATTTGATTGGAAGCATTAGAGAAATTGATAGGAAAGAGAAATAAGAAGAGCCATGAATAATAATGAAAAAAAAAACCTGAGGGAAAAAACATAATGAAAGGAAAGAGTAACAGAGTTTCCAGTTTGTTTGCTCACTGGGCTCATCTTCTGCCTTGTTAAAATCTACCCCTTCCCCCTAGAGGAGTTCCACTCCCTGGAAGTGTTGAGTGTTTTTAAACCCCTAGGAAACCTGAGAGTTACCAGTGCCTTAAGAGATGGTTCCTTCCTGCTTTGTACTCAGTGTCACTGCCTCATCAAGGCTAAATAGTTTGAATTAGTCAGTGGGATGTCAGAACTGCTAATTGCCAGAATCAGACTGTGCATTTAACAAGGTCCACTATTCTTTCTTTTTAATCTTGTTCTCTCATTTTTATCTTGTTCTCTCTGTATGTCAACTTTCTTCCTCAAGCTTTCTTTTTCCCAGTGTTTCAAACCTTTGAAGTACTTCTCTGGCTTCCCTGAGTTGTCCTCAGTGCCCTGTGGTAGGGATCTCACTGCTATCCAACATATCAGGTTAGTGATGATTTTTTTTTTTTTTTTAGGTCATCTGGTCCAACTCCACTGCTTAAAGCAGAGTCCTCTGTAGTCACATTAGGTTTCCCAGCACAGTCAAATTTTGACTATCTCCGAAGGCTGAGGTTCCAGAACCCCTCTGGGCTGTTTGTAACAGTGCTGGGTTTGGTCTCATGCTGAAGAATTTTTTTCTTTCTATCTGATTGGAATTTTCCTTGCTGAAATTTATTTCTGTTGCTTCTTGTCCTTTCAGTGTTCACATGAACGGAAACTCTGGGTGTGTTTTCCAGTGGGTGTTCATAGACATATTTGAATTAGATTAATTAGACCATTCCTTTCTCCAGGCTGAAAATAAACCTGCTCAGTTGGCTTCTCCTTGTGCTTCAAGGCTGGGCTGGATGGGACTTGGAGCAGCCTGGTCTAGTGGCAGGTGTCTATGCCCATGGCAGGGGGTTGTAACTAGATGATCATGGAAGGTTTTTGCTGCCACTGATAATGTTTCAGCAGGGTAGTGCAGAGGGTGCTCTGCAGAAGGGCAAGCCCATGTGGTCCTGCATCCAGCTTTCGCTTACAGTACTCAATGACAAAGGAATTGCAACACTTGCCAGTTAACTAATAATTCCTCACTTAGGACTGTATTTCATGAGGCAGTTTGGTAGAATTTGCTTCCAGACTCTCATTAACCACGAAATGAGAATGATACCCCACAAAAACACTGGACAAAAGAGCTGTGCTCTGCCTTTATTAATCTGCATTTGCAGTGTGGGGAAGGGAACATCCAAAGTACTCCTACATTCCTCCAGAAGCCAAGGAGTTCAGGAACAGTGGACTGCAGTAGCCAGGGAAATCAATTACCCATTTTGTTACTTATTCTGTCTCGAAACCAGGTGTCACTATATCAAATAGTTTGCGTGTACTATAGAGACATCCAAAATAGCTTTAGTAAGTGCAAGTCCCAGGAGCATCTAACTGTGACAACTTGGTATTTCACACAGCCTTTATTGCCAAGAAGTGGTAACCTCTCTGATGCCACGGCTAGTTGGCTTCTAGTAGGTCCATATGAGGCTGCCACCTGCAATACAGACCCAAGGAAAATAATACCATTCAAATGTTTCAGACTGGGTGTCTAATATTAAACAGCATAGCCACTATCTTCCTGCTTACCAGCAGCTTGCATTGTGAATTCTGAAGACTGCATACTTATCTTTAATTAAGTGACAGCAGACGTTATGTCAATTTGTGTAGGAGGGCATTTTACTCTAAAATTTCACGGAGAACTGGCCATGAGTTTGTTTTTAATTTGAAATCTTTGAGAACAGAAGCAAATCCAATAGATTAAATGCCAAAAATATTGCTAAATGTCTTATTATCTCTAGTATGGTTTCATCAAAATTATATTACACAATTACTCATCTGTTTCTTTTACAATACAACAGGGAAGAAGAGGAAAAGAATTTCAAAAAAATCATTGAGAAAAATTATTTAAGTACTTTCCGGAACAATATAATTAATGAAGGGATCTTTCCACAAGCTGATAGAACTAAAATTTAATCAATGACATTTCACCAACTGTGATTGTTATTATTCTAGAGTCACAAAATTTTTTTTTTTTTAAATATTTGTCATTTAAAGTGAATCCATTACTTGCTTATCACTATGCCTTCCCTTATGTAAAGAATATGTTATTTGAGAGCAAACAGTATCTGAACTGATATTACAATTGCATTCCACCAGCTGTCTTTAATCCAAAAACTACAAAGAAAGGGAATAAGGTATTTTTTTGAGGGGACTACAGGAAAGCAGCAGAATGGGGTAAACTGAGGGTGAGAAGGGAAAGGATACTTCCTGACTTCTGGGGAAAAAAAAGAAGACAAAATGGTTTCCTATGAAAAGATCTAATTCTCTGTAAAAATTTTAGCAAGAGTTTTCAGGAAGAATTCATGCATCTTACCTTTTTTTCATAATCTGTGAAATTTCACTATATATGAAATTAGCCCACTGTGACTCAGGTGGCAAAACTAATAGGGCAGACATTTGGAGACTAAGCAGTTTTCAACACAGTCATATTTCATGCAGGATATATTGCTTTCAGATTTATCAGAAAGGCTGAAAAGCAGCAGGGGTGTCTGCCACATCAATGAAAAGTGATTATATTCAATCCAAATCTCATATGTGGAGAAAAAGCAAATAACAGAACTGCTGTAGCAGGTATAAAGGAAGCCTGAAAAGGAAGAAAGCTTCACTGAAGTAAACCTCACATATTCTACTAAAATCCTGCCTTCAGTTTTTCTTGGAAGCACAGGGCTACAAAGCAGACTACGTGTGCCCACTGCTCATACACTGATTCTTTAAACAGCTGGAAGTTTGTTCCTGCAAAGTTCAGGGTCCTGACCCTGCTCCTCACCAGGCCCATTCCTTGAGATCACAAACTCCCCTAGTCACTACAACCCAGGCTGCTCTGGTCTCAACTTCTCTGATAAGTTTATTTGTGTATGTGAGCACCAGGTGCAGTAATGCTTCTCCTCTGGCTGTTTGTCCAATACCTGGGCCAGGACGTTGTTGTTAGCGCTCTCCAGGAGTTTCCCAGACTGCTCACAGCCAGCTGTGCTGCTTTCTCAGCAGAAAATTCAGGAGATTGAAACCCTCATCAGGCTAAGAGCTTGGGGACATGATGCTTCTGTAGCTGAAGCAAGAGGCCTCACCAACAGTCTCCTCTGGTCAGGTCCCTGTAGCAGCCTCTGAACACAAAGTCCCTTTGTTGGTCTTGTCCTCAGATTTTGTCCACAGGCTCTCAACCTGTTTGTGGCTGTTCCTCACACACAGCTCTTCATAATCAATCCATTCCTTAACACAGACATGCAGATGTGGCAGTTGGGGACATGATTTAGTAGTGGTTCTTTTCCACTTGCACCAGGGAGATGACTGGCATTTTGTTTCAGTCACAGCTCTGGGGAGTCTGCCTGCTTTGCCCAGGGAGCCCCTGGGACGGGTTTGTACTCAGTGTGATGATGCCCAGGACTGGGCTTCCAGCTGGGTGATGAATCTCTGGTGGCTGTGACATCACGGAGGGTGGGTCACAGTGGGAGCTGTCACCAGGGCCATCACCAGCTTGTTGCACAAGTAGCTGTGCATCACTAGCTGTCACCAGGGGCATCCACAGAGAGCCCCAGCCCCACTGCAGTCAGAGTCGGACAAATGGCAAGTACAGTTGCAGGTGGAAGCCTGGGCTGGATGGGGGATGGCAGATGCCCAGGGGAGTTTCTAACTCAGAGAGAGAGCTGAGCCCCTCGGGGCAGGGCACAGTACTGCCCTCAGGGCTGGGGGCAGAGGGACTTGCAGCTCCTGGTGGTTGCAGGTGCCCACTTTGGAGATGTGCCGGGTGCCCTCAGCTCCCCTACTCACTCCCACCCAGACCTGATGAACCCACTTTCTCACACCTTCTCAGGACCATGTCTGCAGCAACCATGCTCTTCCTTTTCGTGCTGGCCCTCCAGCCCGGTCTGAAGCAGGATCACCAGATAGATGTGGCTGCAGCCAAGGACATGCTGGAGCGTGAAGTGCATCTGCGTCAGGAGATGATCCGTCTGCTGCAGGAGATTGAGGAGAGGAAGAAGGAAGCCACACTCCTTTCTACATTGCAGCAGCAGTGGCCATTTTGGACCACTGCAATAGCCCTGGCCCTGCTCACCGTGGTCTGGTGGCAGACCAGGCAAAGGAAGCCTCAGGAGTCTCCTCAGTCATTCAGAGCTTACTGCTCTGATCTCCCACCAGACGTCTCTGAGATTGAAATCAGGCTGATACTTGGTGATCCCGATGATTCAGGAAGCTGAAGCAAGAAGGCCTCATCAACAGTCTCTAGTCTATGAGTGTTTGAATCATTTGTGCACCTTTACAAGATCAAATAGATCTCTGCAGATCCAGAAGGCTCTGATAATCTGCCAATAGACTCCTCTCTTTGGAATAATATAAAATATTCAAATATAATGTAATGTAGTATCAGGCTGGTGTCCGGTCACTAGTGGGGTTCCAGAGGGCTCCATCCTCGGCCCAGTTCTCTTCAACACTTTCATTAATGACTTGGATGCAGAACTTGAAGGAATACAAAGTAAATTTGCTGATGACACTAAATTGGGAGAAGCTGTTGACTCAGGGCAGAGAGGCCCTGCAAAGAGACCTTGACAAATCAGAGACATGGGCGACCCCCAGCCATAGGAAGTTTAACAAGGGCAAGTGCTGGATTCTGCACCTGGGATCCTGTGTGTGTGTATATAGACTGAGGAATGAGAGGCTGCAGAGAAACCCTGAGCAAAGGGACCTGGGGGGTGCCTGGTCAATGGCAACCTGAACATGAGTCAGCAGTGCCCTGGCAGCCAGGTGGGCCAACCGTGTCCTGGGGGCATCAGGAAAAGCATCACCAGCCAGGCGAGGGAGGGGATTGTCCCGCTCTGCTCTGCACTGGGGCGGCCTCACCTTGAATATTGTGGGCAGTTCTGGGCACCACAATATAACAAAGATATAAAGCTATTAGAGAGTGTCCAAAGAGGGGCAACAAAGATGGTGAGGGGTCTGGAGGGGAAGCCATATGAGGAAGAGCTGAGGTCACTTGGTTTGTTTGGTCTGTAGAGGAGGACACTGAGGGGAGACCTCATTGTGGTCTTCAGCATCCTCATGAGGGGAAGCAGAGGGGCAGGCACTGATCTCTTCACTCTTATGACCAGTGAAGGGACTCAAGAAAAGGGCATGAAGCTGTGTCAGAGGAGATTTAGGATGGATATCAGGAAAAGGTTTTTTACCCAGAGGGTGATCGGGCACTGGAACAGGCTCCCCAAGGCAGTGGTCACAGCACCACGCCTGACAGAGTTCAAGAAGTGTTTGGACAACACTCCCAGGCACACGGGGTGATTCTTGGGGTGTCCTGTGCAGGGCCAGGAGTTGGACTTGGTGATCCTGATGGATCGCTTCCAACTCAGCATACTCTGTGATTCTATGATGCCTATGGATTGCTCTCTGTTTTGCAAGTGTCATCATATTTTCATCTCTTTTTCAGCCAGTCTGGTCTCCCCATCTCCATTGTCATAATGGATGTGTTGAATCAAGAGATTCACACTTTTCCAGGAGTATCGTTATATTAGAAACGACACTTGGTGTGAAACCCGGGGGTGGGCACTTGGGCACACAGAAAAATCAGCACTGCAGACTATGAGCAATGCAGATCTGAGGCTCCTGTGTGGCCTTTTTTCTGGTTTTTGGAACACATGGCTCTGCAGGCATAGCATTGCCTCTTCCAGCAAAGCCAGAATGACTCCAGTGGGATCAATGTGGAGACTTGTGGAGCTACAGCTCCTGATTACAGCAATGTTTTTGGGTAAAGCAAAGCAGGAGATGAACTGCAGGAGGTGCACAGCAAGGATGGAGCCATGCCTCACACAAGACTGCTCCCTTGCTGGCTCGTGTCAGGATGCCCTCGTGGTTTCCACCCATCACTTCAGGGTGATGCCTTGAGAGAGCTGCCCCCAGTTCCTCTCTCAGGCCTAAGAAGGTGCTGTCAGGATCAAGAGAGTGTGGGGGATTGCTCTTCTCTTGCATCTTCTCTTTCCTCAGGCCCTCGGGTGGATGACTCCTAAAGGCAATGAAAGGAAAGGGTTTGGGCTACTCATGTGAATAAAGAGCAACATATTGGAAACCTTAAGTAAAGGTTTTCATTAAGAAATCTTCATGAAAATATTTTCACTAAGGGAAGGTGATGAGAATGAGAATATATCTTAAAGGACAGCCCAACTAGTGCAGGGTATAACAAATGTCTGCAATAACAAGAAACAGCAAGAAGCCCAAGAGCAAAATCCCAGGCTGCTTGACTCCATCCCTTTAAAGCCTTTAACCTTGCTGCTGGAGAAGGATCAGATTCCTTTTTCACCTCATAATACGCTTCTCAATGGAGAGTTGTATTTTTTTTTTGAGACAGACAAAATGTGCGCTGTAGTACAGGGCTGTTTGTGACAGCAGCAAACACAAATGTTGGTAACAGCCTTTCCAAAGAAAACAGACCCATTCCCCTGCTCAGATTTGAAGTGGAGTCTCATCCAGCATCTCCACACCCCTGGTGTAGATGTGGGAGCAGCCCATGAAGGGATGCTGTGGCTCACGAAGGGACGCTGCCTGCTCCTGGCAGCAAGTTGCCATGGCTACAAGGTGAGGTGTTTTGGGGGGAAAAAGGAAAAGATGAACTCTGGCAGGCCTGCCCTGGGAGCCACAGCAATGCCTGGGGAGCCACAGCAATGTGCAGGGCAAACAAGGGCAGGAGAAGCTCCATGATCTCAAAAAGCCACTGCCCGCTCCAGGGCTCCCAGCTTTGCTGTCAAATGTGAATCTCAGAAAAGGAAAAATTATTAATTCAAATCTGACTAGTTCCTTTTCCCATTCCTCACATGCACTCCTTAGCCCTTCAAGCTTAGTTAAGAGGGGGCATAAAGGTTATGCTGGCAAAGAGAGCTCACAGTATCCTCCTCACAGCAAACACCACATTTTGTGCTACAAACACGGGAAAACAGCCTGTGTGTCATGAGGCAGCAAAATGCCTGGTCCTTCCTTATGCTGGGTGTCTAAACCTCGTGCTGCTGATCTTCAGTGATGTATATGTTCAAGATTGTCATGCTTTGATTTCTGGGTTTTTTTGGGTTTTTTTCTAAATATTACATTTTTAAATATTTTGAGTATTGTGGAAGCTGCTCCAGGGGAGTTGGATATTAAAAAATAATTGACTGAAAGAGTGGTTAAGCATTAGAACAGACTCCTCAGGGAAGTGGTGCAGTCACCATCTTTGGAAGTGTTCAAAAAGTGAGTAGACATGGCACTTCACAACATGGTTTAGTGGCCATAGTAGTATTTAGCTGAAGGCTGGACTTCATGATCTTGGGGTCCTTTCCAACCTTAATGAATCTATGATTGTGTGATTGGCTCGAGCTTGCACTAGGTGACAGTTCATCTGGCCATTTCTTGGCTTGTTTGCTCCTGAAAATCCTTTGGCCCTGCCTTCACTGCAGGACAGGTCGTAGCTACTCCTCCTCCCTAGAAGTCCTTCCTGGGGGCAGGTCCTGGGGATGTCCAGCGTTCCCCCAAACCATGATAAAGAATGAGGGAGAAAATCTGATTATTGCACCACAAATTGCCCAGGAGAATGTAAGCCCAGAAATTCTCCAGGCACATGAAAGGAAGGACAAGGTGATCCGAGGGTTTCCAGGTCCGCTGGTCACCTTGGGAAGATGCTCAAAATGGGCTGCAAATAACATCAAAAGGCATTGAAAAAATATTCCCTATTGCCAGGCTGAGTAGGAATTCACACATCTAAAGCAGTCTATGATCTGTATGTATTTTTAAATAAAGTGAAAATATTTTTTTGTCAGGTTTAGGCTTTTAATAACAATTTTACCTTTAAGGATATGTTGCAAACACAGCCTCTTCAGAAAAGAGCACACTCCATATTAATGCTCACCTGAATATCAACTGGTAAGGCTCATGTCCAGCTTTCCATATACCAGAACTCCTAAGTCCTTTTCTGTAGGGCTGCTCACAATGCTTGTGGATTTTCACGATGCTCAAGTGAAGCAAAAAACAGAAATAAAGACTTTTAAAAAAAGGCATATAGTTC